>NC_139219.1:14997514-15329619 GCF_055691185.1 Crinia signifera
GACGACCCGAATATGTGGCGGGTGCTGACGTCATGTGACATAAGCCACCGGCCCTGGGCTGCCAAAGCCACGCCTGCATTCCCAGCATTTTCATGGGGATGCCAATAAAACGGTGGGCGTTCCCTGATGCCACTCCCTGCCTTTCCTCCCCTGCCTGATACTGACCGAAGGCATTCGCACAGGGGGTATGCACATGTGCATATATGCGCATGAGCAGACTCACCGCCATCGATAACAGGGCCAAATTCGGACCCGTACAAAGGGGTCTAAATCAGCCTCTATATCACTAACTTAAGCACTTGATGGAGAGAACCGATGATAGCAGTTATTGATGCGGACACCCTTGGTGGCTGGAATCGATGGTTAAAGCAAATGGTACACGGGAGATGAGCAGTGAAATTGTAGGTACCTCAGTTGTGATGATAGTAAATGATGGTGATCGATGGTAATGGATGGTACACTTGGCTGAAACCAAAGGAATGTGAATCAGGTGGAACTGAAGGGAGCCAGGCGATGCTGCTGGATGGAAATTAGCACCAGGTTTTTGTGAACAGGATGTCCTCAGGATGCAGCTTTACTGAGGACATCATTGCACTGACCAGTTGGGAGTGGTTTCCCCACATACTTATAGCAACCAGTGAGACCTGATAGGCTGCAGCAAACAGATGACAAGACTGCTATTGCAGAATTGGCTGTGGAGAATCATGTGATCACATCCAACATTCATGTTTGGATCTTGGGGAGAAACCTGGTACTGTGGAGCGATGTAACTAGAGGCTGCTGGTTGTAAAAGAGAGGTGTGTAGAAGATGGATTCCTGCGGGAAGCACCAGACGGATGCTCGGACTACGCGATATCTGGAAACATCGCAGATGACTTCTGAAGACAGACCACCCAGCAAGCCTGGATAAGCATCTTGGCGGTAAAATGTGTTTTTAATAACTTGGCTCGTGACATACTGGAGCTCAGGGTGCCCCACATATTGAGGAGAGACCAACTGAATTGTTCTGCTCACAGACGGTTTTGTATGGGTTAGGCCTAAAAATATCCGATGAAGTGATTTCTCACCACAAGGATGTTGCGGCATTCCTCAGCATGGCCCTCGGTAGCGATGACACGTGGGAGCTTGCATGGTTAGTGGTATTATTGGCACAGTGGCACAGGATCGGACGACATATCATCTCGTGTGTGCCCAGCTTTAGTTTCCTGAGAGGCATGGCATGGGAGGTATTAAAAAGAACCATGCTACACTTAAAGTCCAGGACTTTTGAAAAACACACTTATTAAATACAGAGGATAAGCCAGTTTTAAGAACATGCTAAAACACAGCATTGACAAGTAATGAGTGATTAAATGAGTGAGTACAACAGATCTTCTAAGCAAACTACAACCTAAAAATAGTCCGTTAAAAATGTTATTCCAAATATGTTGGAAAATAGTTGGGACATTGCCTAGATCAAATAGAACTGCTAAATATTCCTACGGGTTCTGCTTTGGCAAAAGTGCAGATTTTGGGGAGATTTTGCTTGAGGATTTAAAGCAGCAATTCTTTTTAACCCCTTCACGACATTTGACGTATATATACGTCATGGCCGGGAAGTACTTCCCGACACATGACGTATATATACGTCATGACTTTAAACTGTCACTGCGTCTCGAGACGCAGTGACAGAGGGACGATGTCTGCTGTCCCTGACAGCAGACATGTCCCTGCATGCCCAGGGGGGGCTGCGATGTCGCCCCCCCGTCGGCGATCGCTGTGATTGGCTGTTCAGTGTGAACAGCCATTCACAGCGTTTTCCTGTGTTACCAGCGAATCAGACGCTTGGTAACACAGGTGTCAATCACCGCCGGGCGTCAGGGGGCATGAGGGGGTCATCGGTGACGATGACACCTCACCCCACCCTCACCCCACCTGCCCCCAAGGCTGTGATTGGTCCGTGGGACCCACGGACCAATCACAGCCAAGGCGCGACATTTAAACTAACGGTGACTGCGCTGCAGACGCCATTCCGGTCTGGAATAGCGTGCAGAACGGTCACCGTGCCTGTCTGCCGTGAATACCGACCTGATCCTTGCTAATACTTACCTGATCCTTGCAAATACCTTACCTGATCACCTGCTCACTGCTTGTAGCGTGCTGGACGCTTCCTGGATCTGACTTCCTGAGACTTCCTGCTGCTGCTGCAGTGTGATAGAGAGATAGAGAGATAGAGAGAGAGATAGAGAGAGATAGAGAGATAGTGACAGAGAGAGCTATATTTTGTGTCTGCTACCCCCCCTTTTTGGGGGTGCAGGGGTTTTTTATATATAAATAACTGTCGCTGCTGCTGCAGTGTCATAGTGATAGATAGTGATAGATAGTGAGAGATAGTGATAGATAGTAATAGATAGTGAGAGATAGAGAGATTTGTGTCTGCTACCCCCCCTTTTTGGGGGTGCAGGGGTTTTATTTTATATATATAACTGTCAGTGCTGCTGCTGCAGTGTCATAGAGTGATAGATAGTGATAGATAGTGAGAGATAGAGAGATAGAGAGAGATAGTGACAGAGAGTGATAGAGAGTGTATATTTTGTGTCTGCTACCCCCCCTTTTTGGGGGTGCAGTTTTTTTTTATACATATAACTGTCAGTGCTGCTGCTGCAGTGTCCTAGAGTGATAGATAGTGAGAGATAGTGAGAGATAGATAGAGAGAGATAGTGACAGAGAGTGATAGAGAGTGTATATTTTGTGTCTGCTACCCCCCCTTTTGTGCTGATCAGTATATCTGTGCTGATCAGCAACTTTTTGGGGGCGCAGAGGTTTTTTTTTTATATATATACCTGTCAGTTGCTGCCAGTTGCACTGTCAGTTGCACCAAAGGTTGTGCACCTGCTGTCCCTCACTGGTAATCAGTGTCGCATCACTGATCACCTTTTTTTTTTTTTCGTGAGTGCTGTGGGGTCTTTTTTTAATTTTTTTTTTACACACACTGATTTTGTGGGTGTCCTGTGGCCACTGTGCGCCGATCAGTGACGTACATCACTGATCAGCTTTTTCGGCACAGGGTTGATCAATTTTTTTTTTTTTTTTTGATCAGATTCCTGTTGCCTTTGAGCGCTGTTCAGTGACAGACGTTACTGACCAACATCTGTGCTCAATTTTTGGTGCAGGACCTTTTTTTTTTTTTTAACCCCTTCATTTTTTTTTTTTTTTAACCCCTTCAATTTTTTTTTTTTTTAACCCCTTCATTTTTTTTTTTTGTATAAAGTATTGTTTTTGTTCTGCACTACATACACACTACATACCCCCCGGGTTGAAATAAAGTTTGTACCCCCCCCTACACTATACACGTGTTGAAACATTTCACTACCAGTAACACAAAAATAAAAATGGCATCCCAAATGTCCTCCCAAATGTCCTCCCAAATGTCATCCCAGTCATCCAGAAGAATGTATTCAGTGGAGGAGGCATATGCCATGCTTGCCTCTGATTCTGACACAGCCAGTGAGGCAAGCGGGGAATTTGAAGGATTCGTCTTAAGCTCCTCTTCCTCCTCTGGTGATGAGGGACCCCCTCAAAGACGCCCCCGTAGAGCAGCTGAGACCCCCCCCCCAATAATTGATCTCGTATGGACCCCACCACCAGACAATTTTGAGCCCCAGGTTCCTGAGTTTTTGGCCATGCCAGGAATCCAATTTGATTCCACAGGTCTCAGAGAAATTGACTTTTTCAAATTATTTTTCTCTGATGATTTTATAAATTTAATGGTGGACCAAACTAATTTATATGCCCAGCAGTTTATTGCTCAAAACCCCACGTCATCATTTGCTAGGTGGACCCCTGTAGATGCAGTAGAGATGATGACGTTTTGGGGTCTGGTGTTTCATATGGGCATAGTAAAAAAGCCACAAATTAGGCAATATTGGAGTACAGATGTTCTGTACAGCACCCCATTTTACCGTATGGCCATGACTCGGACTCGTTTTGAGGCAATCCATAAATTTATACATTACACCGATAATGCACAGTGCCCACCCAGAGATGATCCCACCTTTGACCGGCTATTCAAAGTCAGGCCGGTCATTGATCATTTCAGTGCCAAATTTGCAGAGCTATACATCCCTGAAAAATTTATTTGTATTGACGAGTCCCTTATACATTTTAAAGGAAGGGTTAAATTCCGCCAGTACCTTCCCAGTAAGAGGGCAAGGTATGGCATAAAAATGTATAAGCTGTGTGAAAGCACCACAGGGTACACCCACAAGTTTAGGGTATATGAAGGGAAGGATTCAAGAATTGAACCGCCAGAATGCCCCCCCTCCCTCGTAGGTGTTAGTGGCAAAATTGTCTGGGATTTAATGCACCCCTTCCTGGATAAGGGTTATCACCTCTATGTGGATAACTTTTACACCAGCATCCCCCTGTTTAAGGCCCTTGGTTCAAGAGGTACAGCAGCTTGCGGTACTGTGCGCAAGAACCAAAGAGGCCTCCCCAAAACGCACATTGCCCAAGTAATGAGAAGGGGTGAAAGCAGGGGAATATGCACCGAAAATATGTTGTTGGTCAAATATAAGGACAAGAGGGATGTCCTTATACTGACAACAATTCATGGAGACAGTACCACCTCCATCCCTGTACGAGGTACCAGTACCCACACCTCAAAACCAAATTGTATCCTAGATTACAATAAGTACATGGGCGGAGTGGATCTTTCAGATCAGGTACTGAAGCCGTACAGTGCCCTGCGGAAAACAAATATCTGGTACAAGAAGCTGGCCGTGTATATCATCCAGATGGCACTGTATAACGCTTACGTGCTATTCCGTTCTACCGGCCAGAGGGGGACATTTATGCACTTTCAAGAGGAAGTCATAAAGGGCCTAATATTTGGGAACCAGCAGGCAGAGGGCCCCAGTACTTCTAGTACTGGGCCCCGTATTGTACCAGGGCAGCATTTTCCCAACGAAATCCCCTCCACTGCAAGAAAGGGCAGGACACAAAAAAGGTGCAAAGTTTGCTATAAAAAGGGAATAAGAAAGGAAACTATTTTCCACTGTGAAACTTGCCCCGACAAACCCGGCCTATGTATAAAGGAGTGTTTCAAAATATACCACACATCGATGGATTATTAGGTTCATCATTTCACCGTGCATCGGGGGTCTTGCTAATGCCACATAGCACCCACCATTCATTCCACCAGAATCTGAGCTGCAAAATCCAAAAATCACTCCTTCCCTTCTGAGTCCTGCCATGCACCCAACTGGTATTTTTTGGTCACATGTGAGGCATTGCCGTACTCTGGAGAAATGGGGGCACAGATTTTGGGGTGCTTTGTCTCCTTCATTCCTTGTGAAAATGAAAAATTTTGAGCCAGAAGTACATTTTTGTGTAAAAAAATGTAATTTTTCATTTTCACAGCCCAGTTGTACCAAAATTGGTGAAACCCCTGGGGGTTTGAAATGTACACTATACCCCTAGATGAATTCCCTGAGGGGTGTAGTTTGCAAAATGGGGTGACTTGTGGGGGGGTTCCACTGTATTGGTAATGCAACATAGCACCCACCATTCATTCCACCAAAATCTGTGCTGCCAAATCCAAAAATCACTCCTTCCCTTCTGAGTCCTGCCATGCGCCCAACTGGTATTTTTTGGTCACATGTGAGGCATTGCCGTCCTCGGGAGAAATTGGGGCACATATTTTGGGGTGCTTTGTCTCCTTCATTCCTTGTGAAAATGAAAAATTTTGAGCCAGAACTGCATTTTTGTGTAAAAAAATGTAATTTTTCATTTTCACTGCCCACTTGTATCAAAATTGGTGAAACCCCTGGGGGTTTGAAATGTACACTATACCCCTAGATGAATTCCCTGAGGGGTGTAGTTTGCAAAATGGGGTGACTTGTGGGGGGGTTCCACTGTATTGGTAATGCAACATAGCACCCACCATTCATTCCACCAAAATCTGTGCTGCCAAATCCAAAAATCACTCCTTCCCTTCTGAGTCCTGCCATGCGCCCAACTGGTATTTTTTGGTCACATGTGAGGCATTGCCGTACTCGGGAGAAATTGGGGCACAGACTTTGGGGTGCTTTGTCTCCTTCATTCCTTGTGAAAATGAAAAATTTTGAGCCAGAACTGCATTTTTGTGTAAAAAAATGTAATTTTTCATTTTCACTGCCCACTTGTATCAAAATTGGTGAAACCCCTGGGGGTTTGAAATGTACACTATACCCCTAGATGAATTCCCTGAGGGGTGTACTTTGCAAAATGGGGTGACTTGTGGGGGGGTTCCACTGTATTGGTGCTTGGGGGGTCTTGCTAATGCGACATAGCACCCACCAAAATTCCACCAGAATCTGAGCTGCAAAATCCAAAAATCACTCCTTCCCTTCTGAGTCCTGCCATGCACCCAACTGGTATTTTTTGGTCACATGTGAGGCATTGCCGTCCTCGGGAGAAATTGGGGCACAGATTTTGGGGTGCTTTTTCTCCTTCATACCTTCTGAAAATGAAAAATTTTGAGCCAGAACTGCATTTTTGTGTAAAAAAATGTAATTTTTCATTTTCACTGCCCACTTGTATCAAAATTGGTGAAACCCCTGGGGGTTTGAAATGTACACTATACCCCTAGATGAATTCCCTGAGGGGTGTACTTTGCAAAATGGGGTGACTTGTGGGGGGGTTCCACTGTATTGGTGCTTGGGGGGTCTTGCTAATGCGACATAGCACCCACCATTCATTCCACCAAAATCTGTGCTGCAAAATCCAAAAAACACTCCTTCCCTTCTGAGTCCTGCCATGCACCCAACTGGTATTTTTTGGTCACATGTGAGGCATTGCCGTACTCGGGAGAAATTGGGGCACAGATTTTGGGGTGCTTTGTCTCCTTCATTCCTTGTGAAAATGAAAAATTTTGAGCCAGAAGTACATTTTTGTGTAAAAAAATGTAATTTTTCATTTTCACAGCCCAGTTGTACCAAAATTGGTGAAACCCCTGGGGGTTTGAAATGTACACTATACCCCTAGATGAATTCCCTGAGGGGTGTACTTTGCTAAATGGGGTGACTTGTGGGGGGGTTCCACTGTATTGGTGCAACATAGCACCCACCATTCATTCCACCAAAATCTGTGCTGCAAAATCCAAAAAACACTCCTTCCCTTCTGAGTCCTGCCATGCACCCAACTGGTATTTTTTGGTCACATGTGAGGCATTGCCGTACTCGGGAGAAATTGGGGCACAGATTTTGGGGTGCTTTTTCTCCTTCATACCTTCTGAAAATGAAAAATTTTGAGCCAGAACTGCATTTTTGTGTAAAAAAATGTAATTTTTCATTTTCACTGCCCACTTGTATCAAAATTGGTGAAACCCCTGGGGGTTTGAAATGTACACTATACCCCTAGATGAATTCCCTGAGGGGTGTACTTTGCAAAATAGGGTGACTTGTGGGGGGGTTCCACTGTATTGGTGCTTGGGGGGTCTTGCTAATGCGACATAGCACCCACCAAAATTCCACCAGAATCTGAGCTGCAAAATCCAAAAATCACTCCTTCCCTTCTGAGTCCTGCCATGCACCCAACTGGTATTTTTTGGTCACATGTGAGGCATTGCCGTACTCGGGAGAAATTGGGGCACAGATTTTGGGGTGCTTTTTCTCCTTCATACCTTCTGAAAATGAAAAATTTTGAGCCAGAACTGCATTTTTGTGTAAAAAAATGTAATTTTTCATTTTCACTGCCCACTTGTATCAAAATTGGTGAAACCCCTGGGGGTTTGAAATGTACACTATACCCCTAGATGAATTCCCTGAGGGGTGTACTTTGCAAAATGGGGTGACTTGTGGGGGGGTTCCACTGTATTGGTGCTTGGGGGGTCTTGCTAATGCGACATAGCACCCACCATTCATTCCACCAAAATCTGTGCTGCAAAATCCAAAAAACACTCCTTCCCTTCTGAGTCCTGCCATGCACCCAACTGGTATTTTTTGGTCACATGTGAGGCATTGCCGTACTCGGGAGAAATTGGGGCACAGATTTTGGGGTGCTTTTTCTCCTTCATACCTTCTGAAAATGAAAAATTTTGAGCCAGAACTGCATTTTTGTGTAAAAAAATGTAATTTTTCATTTTCACAGCCCAGTTGTACCAAAATTGGTGAAACCCCTGGGGGTTTGAAATGTACACTATACCCCTAGATGAATTCCCTGAGGGGTGTACTTTGCAAAATGGGGTGACTTGTGGGGGGGTTCCACTGTATTGGTGCTTGGGGGGTCTTGCTAATGCGACATAGCACCCACCAAAATTCCACCAGAATCTGAGCTGCAAAATCCAAAAATCACTCCTTCCCTTCTGACTCCTGCCATGCGCCCAACTGGTATTTTTTGGTCACATGTGAGGCATTGCCATACTCGGGAGAAATTGGGGCACAGACTTTGGGGTGCTTTGTCTCCTTCATTCCTTGTGAAAATGAAAAATCTTGAGCCAGAAGTGCATGTTTGTGTAAAAAAATGTAATTTTTCATTTTCACAGCCCAGTTGTACCAAAATTGGTGAAACCCCTGGGGGTTTGAAATGTACACTATACCCCTAGATGAATTCCCTGAGGGGTGTACTTTGCTAAATGGGGTGACTTGTGGGGGGGTTCCACTGTATTGGTGCAACATAGCACCCACCATTCATTCCACCAAAATCTGTGCTGCAAAATCCAAAAAACACTCCTTCCCTTCTGAGTCCTGCCATGCACCCAACTGGTATTTTTTGGTCACATGTGAGGCATTGCCGTACTCGGGAGAAATTGGGGCACAGATTTTGGGGTGCTTTTTCTTTTTCATACCTTGTGAAAATGAAAAATTTTGAGCCAGAACTGCATGTTTGTGTAAAAAAATGTAATTTTCCATTTTCACATCCCAGTTGTACCAAAATTGGTGAAACCCCTGGGGGTTTGAAATGTACACTCTACCCCTAGATGAATTCCCTGAGGGGTGTAGATTGCAAAATGGGGTGACTTGTGGGGGAGGTTCCTAACTTTTAGCACTTATGGTGCCTAGAAACCTACATGGTGCCTAAAAAAAAATCTCATAAAAAGGAGGCTCCAAAATCAAGTAGGTGCTCCTTCTATTATGAAGCCTGTGGTTTGGTCAAAGTGCACACTAGGGCCACATATAGGATATTTTTGAAAACAAAAGAATTGGGGGAATCAATTTTTAGTCACATTTCTCTAGTAAAATCTACTGTATTCGTTAGAAAAATGTATTAAAATTGAAACTCTGCAAAAAAAAAGAAATTTTGAAATTTCACCTACACTTTGTTTTAATTCCTGTGAAACACCTAAAGGGTTAACAAACTTCCAAAATGCTGTTTTGAATACTGTGAGGGGTGCAGTTTTTGAAATGGCATCATTTATGGGGGTGTCTCACATACAAGTCCCTCAAAGTCACATCAGAACTGAACTGATCCCTAAAAAAATCAGTGTTTGAAATTTTCTTGAAAATTTGAGAATTTGCTAGTCATATCTGAAGCCTCCTAGTGTCCAAAAAAATTAAAAGGAAGTTGAAATAATGATGGAAACATAAAGTAGACATATGGTCTATGTTAGTTATTAACTATTTTGAGTGGTATGATTATTTGTCTCACAAGCAGAAAATTTAACATTTTGCAAATTGCTAAATTTTCCATTTTTTCACGATATTTTGGTATTTTTCACAAAAAAACACAGACTGTATCGACCCAAATTTACCACTAACTTGAAGTACAATGTGTCACGAGAAAACAATCTCAAAATCACTGGGATAAGTAAAAGCAAAAAAAAGTTATCCCCACTTAAGTGAGACATGTCAGATTTGAAAAAAAGGGCTCTGTCATGAAGGCACAAACTGGCTCTGTCATGAAGGGGTTAAAGGCCTCCTACTGTTCTAACCAATGCATTGCTTTTCTTTATATGGAAATAAGACGTTTACAAATCAAGTTTCAAATTGACGGCGACTCCATAAATGCGAGAAAAGAGGTTTGAAACAAATGGTTGGGTATTTTAAAGTGCTGAATCCCCTAAAAACAATGTCAAGGTCTGAACCAATAGTCTTTCTTCCCAATTAAAAGCCAGCAGGACTAAAAAAAAATGAATCCTCACTCCAAATTGTCCTTGTGGATGTGGCTTTGCTCACTTGCAATGATGGATAATACACAGAAATTTGAGGAGATGCTGTGGGAGAGGATGTTTAGAGTTAAGCTGTGGGAGGTTAAGGTTAGGTTGCAGGAGGGGAAGGTAAGGGGGAGGGTATAGGTTACACTACTTATCAAAAGCAAGGGAAGACTGCAGATCCAGAGGCGTAACTATGAAAAATTCTCCCCCCTGCCACAAATCTTATGCGCCCCCCCACCTCGACCCCGACCCCGACCACCCAACCCCCTCACCCCTCCACATAGTGCTGCTGCGTCTGCCCTGGGACATACCGCCGGCAAATCAGTCTGCGCTCTGGCTCTCCCGGATCTCCCGGCTCCTGCTGCCATAAAAAATGTGTCACTCAGAAAATGGCTGCCCCCATACAGCAGACCGTATTTAAGGATGCTAGAGGAAGCCTCCGCCTCCTCTAGCATCCTCAAAAACTGTCTGCAGTATGGGGGCAGCCATTTTCTGTGTGTCACATTTTTTAGTTATGCCATTGTGCAGATCCAAGGGTGCCAGTAGAACGGATGGATTGGAAATGGTGGCATCCTAAAAATTTATGGATTTTTGGATGACATCAAATATTTGCACTTGAAGATGGACCACAATGAGTGGAATTCAAATGGAAGTAAGGTTAAAAATCTTGCTCCCATTTTTGTATTACCATCAGTGGCCGAACATCTGGGTAATATTTTTTGGGCCCCCTCCTCCACCCTAACCCAAGTTCACAATATGCAACAAGGTAGGGTGACATTGAGAGGCAGGGGGAGGTAAAGTGTGACAGGGGAAAAACAGTGGGTGACAGGAAGAGGCTGGAAGTGACAGCAGCGAGCCCCTTAGTCCTCACCTGCTGCACCAATGATAGTTCCGCCTCTGATTACTGCGGGTATGTGAACAATAAAAAAAAATGGTTGCTGAAATTGGCCATAGACCTTACAGGAAAGATTCCAGGGAGGACGATGCACCTGCAAGGCCACCTATCAACCACTTACTTTGTTGCCCTGTCTAGAGTAATGGGCCCATTCCCCTTCTGTCTCACAACTTTCACAGATCAGAGTACCCAACACTGCACATACTCATGGCAGTCCATCTATATGGATTGTGACATCTATTAAAGGGACAGGAGTGGGTGCTACATGGGGGTGTAACAATGTCTGCAGTGTTTCTGGGCTCCACTAGGGGAGGGGTGGGGATATTTGTGATGATTATTACATTTTATTTATATAGCACCACAGGAGTTTTGCATTGCCGTACAAAGGGCATACAATAGAACATTACAGGGAGACAGAACTTAACAATAAATAAATAACAAAAACATTAGTACAGGTAAAGGTGCCCATACCCTTGTCCGATGTGGGCCTGATTTCACCCGATTCAAATAAATCCAGCTGAGATTGGGCCCAAATCCGATGTATCTGACTTTCAATCTTATGCGCGGTCCCGTGCGCATTGGATCGGACGGGCTGCACATAAGATAAATTGTAGGTGCAGCCGTCAGCGGCACATCGCGGGTGCTTTTTAGCACCCACAATGTATCGCATACGATCCCTGAACGAGGAAGCACCGTGCCTATAAGGCGCTCTCCCTGCTTTGTAGCTGGCGGGGGGCGGCAGTAGAATTAAAAAGGAAAAAACATTCAAAAGACTGGGTGGCTGCTGATCAGCGGCCATCCATTCTTTTCAATGTGTTTATTTGAATTTTGAAGACATGCGATAAATTACATGCGATTTATTGTATAAGAAAATGGCACATGAATTGCCAGATCGTATGTGAGCCTCCCGGGGAGCTCAGGGGAAATTGGGTCTGACTTGTCCTTAGGGCAAGTCAGACAAGTGTATGGGGGCCTTAACAAAGAGCAGCACAGTTCAATACACACTGCAGCTTAGATGTAAGTAGCGAGGGAGAAATCAGTGTACTACCATGGGCTGATAGAGATGAGCCTTTACCAGCAGGAGAGTATGCGGTCAAAGATGGTTGCTGCAAGGTAGTTACCAAGATGTTCCGATGAGCAGAGCGCAGCAGGTGCAGTTACCGGGATTGAACCGAAGTGCCGACAGCAGTGCAGGTTACCAAGATGTTCCGATGAGCAGAGCGCAGCAGGTGCAGGTACCGGGATTGAACCGAAGTGCCGACTGCAGTGAAGTTTACCAAGATATACCGATGAGCAGAGCGCAGCAGTAACCGGGATTAAACTGAGCAGATCACAGCAGGCACATTGGGTGAAATTTAATAGGATGAGAGATACAGAAAGTGAGAGAAATCTCCAGCTTTTTTTTTTTTAAAGCGGCAATCATTTACCCTTCAAAACCAGTTTGATTTTGCAGTGTAAATGATTGCCACTTTAAAAAAACCTGGAGATTTCTTACCAAACCTTTCACTTTCTGAATCTCCTATTAAATTTCACCACAGGGACTGAGATTGACCAAAGTGCAGCCAGTCGTGCAGGTTACTGGAATTGAACCGGATAAGCAGATAACAGCAGGTGCAGGGAGCGGGACTGACCGATGAGCAACAGCAGTGTAGTGCAGCTACTCAGGATAGCTGTGGAGTCAGCACATGAGTTCTTTGGACATCCAGGAGCAGGATAGATTCTTTAGTGCTGGGGGTCAGACTTATATTCCTGGCTGAAAGGTGATTGGGCCATGACCCTTAGCTGACTGGAGTGTGTGAGGTCACTGAATCCAGAGTGGTCAGGTGACTCAGACTCATACTAGCACCCTGAGCGGGATTTTTTTAACCCTCCCCCAAAATGCGGCACACCATGATGCCCATTACACATTATGCCACACATTGTGAGGCCCATTATACATGATTGGTGGCACCAGAGACATTTAGTGATCATGGCAGCACCAGGCTCACTAACGTTCTACCTACAGGGCCACTTGAGGGCGCGCTTGGGAACAGCCACCCCCCCCTCAGTGAAGCCTGGTGAGCGGCACCCCCCTCGACTTGGAGCAGGTCGGCGGCGGGTGAGCGGTGGGACTTCCGCACCCCCCCTTCCGCTGTGGAGCCAGGTGAGCGGTGACGCACCCCCCCTCCCCTTGCACTGGCCCTGTCTATCTACAATACCATCTATCTTCAGCACCGTGTGAAAAAAAATATGGGGTGCTATTCTCTGACAGTGATTGATCCTGTCAGAGCTTGCTGAGAGCAATACAGATTATGTCTTGTGCTTAACCCGAAATATCGGCAGCTGCGGCATATTTCCTACGATGTGATAACGCTGATTTGTTCAGCTATTCAGCGGCAGAGGCAGAAGAAATTCTTCTTAAAAATTCAGCATTTGACGAGAGAGTGTTAAACACCAATGAAGAGATTTACTGGGACTGATATAAATGAAAAAAAAAAACCCGTGAACTGGACTTTTTGTATCACGGTCGAACCTTGTCAGACAAACAGATGTTTCAGACAACTCGTTATTGAGGAGTCCACCAAAGAACATAAACTTACCAGAGACTAAATTATGGCATTCGAGACCACCAATCTATCATCATTATCATTTAAAAAGGAAGAGTTGAAAAAAGTCCAGTTAGATTACGAACAACACGCGGTATACCCGTGGCTGGGGAGCTCCACGAGACAAATACCACGTAATAAACCCAGTGGTCGACGTCTACCCCGGCAATGCTACAATTACTCCAGCACATCGGGAGATGAGACGGACAACACACAGAGGAGTGGTCCTTCAACTAGCCGCGGTCCTATCCCTTAGGAATAAGCACCCGCACAGGGGGGAAACAAGGACAAAAAGACCAACAAGGCAAGGCGGTCAAAATAGGCACCAAAACAAAGCAGAAGCCCCCAAAAGGAAAAAGGACCTAATCTTCAATATTTCCTCAGCTTAGTTGACCGAAACAGAAATGAGTGTCCTGAGCAAAGGACTTTCCTTCATCCCCACCCGTGGCCCTGACAAATTTTGATGGAAAGTTGATACATATAAGTTCCAACGTTCACTGAAAGAATTATTTTCTAAACAAACCACTCCCCAACAGAATGAAGCATTACCACCCACGATAATGAAACTGGGGCCGGGCTCCAGATTTGATCCCCCGACGACTAATGCAGCCATCAAGACTTTCTATCTCCTTCTGAACTTGGCTTTACCCCACTCGGTACTTATGTAGTATCTGGGCGCCCGATTTAGAAATCGGGTAGGATCGGGCGCATCGCATGCGACCAAATCGTATGCGATGCGATGGTCCCGGTTTTTCCGTAGGATTCAATGTTAAAATGGTCTGAGTCCATTTTAACATAGAATTCAATGGGAAAAAGGGGTCCTTTTCCTTTCCCCACTATCCAAGTGGGCATGGAGTTGGATATAAACCTGTGGCGAGCGTAGCGAGCCACCGAGTCCGAAGCTTGGCGAGCGGACACACAATACTTTTTAAAAAATCAGCGTTCGCTCGCCACGCTTCGGGCTCGGTGGCTCACTACGCTCGCCACAGGTTTATATCCAACTCCATGCCAACTTGGATAGTGGGGAAATGAACAGGACCTTGTTAACATTGAACCCTATGCAAAATCACGTTGAATCGCATCTGATTGTATGCCTTAAGGTAAGGCATACAATCAGAAAATCGGGCGCCCAGATACTACATAAGTACCCCCCACTCTCCTCTACAGGTACATTCGAACCTAACAAAAGCAGAGCAAGTAGCTCTGAAGGATCTCAGTCAGAGTACTGATATAATTATTTGAGGAGCTGACAAAGGGGGCACCATCGTTGTCATGGATTTAACCTATTACAGAGAGGATTGCTACAGATTGTTACAGGATCAAAATACGTACATTAAACTGCGAGGGGACCCCACGCTTATGTACGAACAAGAACTTGATTCCATGCTTTCCAATGCTTTACGTGATAACATTATCTCCAAACTGGTTCACAAAAAAATTAACCACAGAGTTTCCCATTGCCCCCATTTTCTACACCATACCCAAAATACACAAGGATGCACAGTGGCCCCCTGGTAGGCCCATCATATCAGCCAGGGGGTCGCTGTGTGAGCCTATGCAGTATATTTGAATGATTATTACCAACTGTGCATCCAACAGTTACCCACATATCTCATGGACTCCAACACCCTGTTACAGAAGTTTATCACCCAACCTATGGTAAAGGATGACACAGTTCTTGCCACACTAGATGTGGGAAGTCTCTATACGTGCATCCCCCACCAAGAAGGGATGATGGCAGTGGAGGAGCTGCTACTAGAAAATCCTACATATAAGGGCCCCAAAATTGATTTCTTCACTTTCAATAGTTTTTTATTAAGAATTTTGTTCCGATATCACGGAAGGGGAAGGGGTACAGAAAACAGAGATAAATGGGGAGGGGTGAGGGGGCATAGGAAAGGGAAAGTCCAGGTACATAGCGTTATAGTAAAAATTATACATCGAGATAACATTCTTAAACAACACTAAAATAAGAGCATTAACACACAAGTCGCACAGTATCAATCAATCTCTAACAGTAGGTTAGCTCCCTCACTTGAGGTGGAATAGTCTAGCCAGCTAGACCATTTGGTTAGGGGAGAGTTGGCCCCAAGAGAGTATGGTAGTCCTATGGTTTCCATCTGAAAAGCATGCTGGATCTTCTTAATGATTTTGGTGAGAGATGGAGGGGAGGGAGTTTTGCAGTTTTGAGCTATTGCAGCTCTGGTGGCTATTAGAATATGGCCTAAGACATAGTGGGAAGCGGTGGGTAAATTATTCGGGTATATATGGAGCAGTGCTAGTTCGGGGGATAGTGGGATCGAGTGGTGTAGAACTTTCGCCGCTAGGGCGAAGACATTTTTCCAGAGCTGAAGGATCCTCGGGCAGGACCAAAACACATGGAAAATATCTCCCAGCTGGCCGCAATTCCTCCAACATTGATTGGATATTGTGGGCCAAATCTTGTGCAATTTAACCGGTGTGAAATAAAGACCATGTAACAATTTGAAATGCATTTCCGTGTGATTAGTACATTTGGACATGGTATGTGATGAGGTAAAGATTGATTCCCATTGCTTCTGGGTGAAAGAGCATTTCAGATCAGCTTCCCATTTCAGTTGCGAGGATGATTTGCTATACATAGGGTCTGTTTGTACTATAGCGTACCAGAATTTGATAGAGCCCCTGCAATTTCCAGAGGATATTTTGGCCAAAATACTAGGAGGGGGGAGAGTTATCGGTCCAGCGGACCGTATGGAGCTATTTATCCAATGTACTACTCGAGTGTATGTAAAGAGTTCAGAGGGTTGGAGTTTAAATTGAGATTGTAGTGAAGTAAAAGGGGTGATCGATGTGCCATCTACTATGTCAGTAATAGAGTCAATGCCTAGGGATAGCCAGGAGGCCAAATTCAAATCTGGGATTATATGTGAGAGCGCCTGTAGGGAGAGTTTACGAGTAGGCAGCGTAAGGAACTTAGATGAGAGTACAAGCTCATCCCATGCTTTCAGTGAATCTGAGATGGCTCGAGGGGTATTACGTGGGAGGGGTCTCTGTTGAGTTGGGATCCACAGTAGGTCTGTTAGGGGGATAGAGGGGTATAGCAGTCTCTCTAAGTCCACCCATTGTTTCGTACCCTGAGGCAGGGACCAATCACTTATTTGGGCAGCTAGGCAAGCAAGTTGGTATTTTTTCAGGTCTGGGACCCCCAGGCCGCCAGCTTCCCGCAATTTAGTAATTCGCGTATAAGCTATTCTTGGGGGCTTCTTCTTCCATATATATTTTAGTATTATGGAGTGTATCCTGCTGATAACTTTCTGGGGGATCAAATATGGTATTGAGCGAAACAGGTACATTAGTTTTGGGAGAATTGACATTTTAAAGGCTGCTATTCTCCCCAGCCATGATATTTCCAAGTCTACCCATCTCTTTGTCAGTGATTCTATTTGGGTTATAAGTGGTGAGAAGTTAAGCTCTGTAGTCTTGGATAGGGAGTTGGATATTTGGATACCGAGGTAGAGGATAGAGTCTGATTTCCAGTTGTATTTGTAGGTCTGTTTAAGTTGGGATAGTGTGTGTGGCTTCAAATTAAAAGGTAAAGCCTCGGTTTTAGACGTATTTAGTTTATAGAATGAAGCCGCCGTGTAGTGTGTAATGATTTTGTGGGCAATGGGAAGAGAGATTACTGGTTTTGATACAAATAGAAGGACGTCGTCCGCAAACAAACTGAGTTTATGACGAGACGTCCCAATTTGTATACCAGGGAAGGAGAGAGATTGGCGAAAGGCTATCGCCAGGGGTTCTATTGCCAATACATACATAAGGGGAGAGAGGGGACATCCTTGTCTCGTGCCATTGGAAATTTTAAAAGGAGATGAGGAGAAGCCATTCGTATATACTAATGCAGTCAGGGAGCTATAGAGGGCAAATATGGAGGACAATATCCCGCCTTTCAATCCATTTCTCGCTAGAATTTCCCGGAGGAAGCCCCAATGCAGCCTATCGAATGCCTTCTCAGCATCAAGTGAAAGAAAAAGGGCCTCTTCATCAGCGGTGTAGCTAGGTGCTATGGTGCCCGGAGCAAGGGCAAATTTCGCGCCCCCCCCCCCTTAATGAATTGGGGGCGTGGCTAAAACTTAAAAAATAAGACACTATATAAGACACTGTAACGGAATCTGCTGCGCTATATAAGACGCTGTAACGGAATCTGCTGCTATATAAGACACTAACGGAATCTGCTGCGCTATATAAGACACTGTAACGGAATCTGCTGCGCTATATAAGACACTGTAACGGAATCTGCTGCGCTATATAAGACGCTGTAACGGAATCTGCTGCGCTATATAAGACGCTGTAACGGAATCTGCTGCGCTATATAAGATGCTGTAACATAATCTGCTGCGCTATATAAGACACTGTAACGGAATCTGCTGCGCTATATAAGACACTGTAACGGAACCTGCTGCGCTATATAAGACGCTGTAACGGAATCTGCTGCGCTATATAAGACACTGTAACGGAATCTGCTGCTCTATATAAGACACTGTAACGGAATCTGCTGCGCTATATAAGACGCTATAACGGAATCTGCTGCGCTATATAAGAACCTGTAACGAAATCTGCTGCGCTATAAAGGACGCTGTAATGGAATCTGCTGCGTTATATAAGACATTAACGAAATCTGCTGCGCTATAAAGGACGCTGTAATGGAATCTGCTGCGCTATATAAGACATTAACGGAATCTGCTGCGCAGTGGCGTAACTATAAATCTAGCCGCCCCCCCCCAGCCCGCAATAGGGAACTTTTATATGTACATATATATATGCAGCAAGACTGCCACTAACCATGCTTTTGAGGGATGGAGAATCTCCTTAATAATTCTTCAGGGCCAGCCTGTATGCACACCAGACACAGGGGGGAAGTTTGCACAGCCCGGCAGGTCAGCTTGGGTCAATACAGCCGCTACTAGCCGCTTAATCGCTGCGTTTCCCGGCCAGGAGGATCACCTCTGTTTAACACCAGCTAGTGGCTGACAGCGGCGGAGTGCGGGCGGCAAGAAGTCATCGGCGGGAGGCAAGTGAGCTGGCGGCTCAACATCAACAGCAGTGAGCGTACTAGCTGTGCTGCAGCGCCGGTGCCTGTAGAACCTGCCCTGGGGAAGCAGTACACGACACGGGCAGGTAAAGGAGCCAATAGGCTCTGTGTGTATATGCTCACTAATGGGAGCGCAACCGCCGTCCTGGGAAACTTGCTGGTTTTCAGTTTGTGGTGGTGGGACACTCACTACTCCTGCGCTTCTACACAGTAAGCAGCGCGCTAAGTGGATGATAAGGTCGCGCTGCGCTGCGCTGCGCTGCGCTGCGCTGCTATTGGCTAGGCTCTGTGTACAGGGATCATTTGCGGTGGGCGGTGGGGGGTAGGGGGGGCGGGCCGGCGGCGCCATTCCACCAATCGGCGCCTGGAGCATGAGCTCCGGTGGCTCCGCCCTCCCTACGCCTCTGCTCTTCATTGCTATTTGCAAGGTATTCGGCTAGGTTGAAGACACGTCTAGTGTTATCTGTTGATTGTCTGCCCCTGACAAATCCTGCCTGGTCGGGGTGAACAATCTGGGGGATATAGGGGGCAAGTCTGTTCGCTATCAATTTAGAGAAAATTTTTAAGTCTGTGTTGAGCAAGGCTATTGGTCTATAACTGGAGCAGAGGGAGGGGTCTTTACCTTGTTTATGGACAGTAATGATTTGAGCTTGTTGCATTTCTTCGGGCAGTGACCCGTGATCTGTGGCATGTTGGTATAATGGAGTGAGAAGTGGGGTGAGGTCTGGTGCAAATTGTTTGTAGAAGGAATTAGTATACCCGTCAGGGCCAGGAGCCTTCCCCTGGGGTACAGATTTGATAACCGTCGTAACTTCCTCTTCAGTCCAATGGGAATTCAGGGAGTCTAAGTTAGCCGGGGACAGAGACTGGAAATGGAGGTCCTCTAAGAAGGAAGAGATTAACGTGGGGGTGGGTTGAGTCGTATCGGAGTCCGACTGTAGATTGTATAGTTTTTTGTAATAGTCGGCAAATGCCTCTGCTATATCCGATGGGTTAAGGAGTTTCCTCCCATCTGGGGTTTGGATCAGTTTTATTCTATTATGAACTCTCCGTGCTCTCAATTTATGTGCCAAGAAGGCATTAGATCTATTACCCAGCGTGTAGTATTTCTGCTGGAGTCTAGTATAGGCGTATTTCATGCGGTCGAGAAATAAAGTTTGGAGCTGATTGCGGATCGAGACTAATTCCTTTTTTTAGGAGGCGGGATGGTCGGGATCTATTTAGAGATTCTACTTGTAGCAATTGTTTTTCCAAGTCTTCCTGTTGTTTTAAAGCGCGTTTTTTGAGGCTAGCTCCGATTTGTATAAATGTGCCTCGAAGTACAGCTTTCAGCGCACACCAATGGGTGGGCACGGAAGTGTGAAGTGGTGAGTTTGTGGCTAGGTATGAGTGTAAAGCCTCTGAAACTGCAGAGCGTGTCTCAGGGGATCGTAGTAGGTATTCCGGGAGTCTCCAGGGGCGAGGGGGTATTTTGGAGTCATAAATGTTCCAAGACCAAGTTACAGCCGCATGATCAGACCAGACTATGGGGACTATGGACGATTTGGTGGTCTGTTGGAGTAGCCACTTATCTGATAGGATTAAATCTATGCGGGAGTAAGAATTGTGTACGTGGGAGAAAAAGGTATAATCTCTGACCGATGGTGATTTTGTCCGCCAGACATCATATAAATCGTACACTATCAACAAGCAGCCTAGGGGGCTTAGTGTGCGAAGCATTCTGGATGTGGCTGAGGGTTGTGGGGCTTTGTCTAGTTTCTCATCTGGGACTATATTGAAGTCCCCCATAATTATCAGATGGCCTTTCTGGACCTTTTGAATAGTGGTAAATAGTTTGCGTAAGAAGGAAATCTGATTGGTATTCGGGGCATAAAGTGATACTAGGGTTATTAATTTATCTTCCAGTTTCCCCACCAAGATTAAGTAGCGCCCATCTTTATCAGATATTTGCGAGGTCAGATCAAACTGTACTGAATTGTGGAAGAGAATAGCCACACCTTGCTTTTTGAAGGGGCCATTTGCAAAGTAGCCTACAGGGTAGCGGGAATTATGGAGGGAAGGTGGGGCCTTTGCTGTGAAATGTGTCTCCTGCAGACCTACTACTGTAGCTTTTTCCTTGTGGAAGGTTTCCAGAGCCTGGCGCCTCTTATTCGGGGAATTCAGACCGTGCACATTCAATGAAAAAAATGTAACCATTTGGGAGATTGAAGGGAAGAGATATATCTAGTGAGGTGGTGTGCGTACCGGCGGACTCGAAGTAAGGGGGGGAAATAACAGTGGGTAGGCATAAAAAGAAACAAACCTCATAGGGAAAGGGGAAAGGTATGGGGTACTAGAAAACTGAAATGACCCTAAGACAAGGGTCAGAGTGTTTGTCGCCTAAAGAAATTGGCAACAAATCAAAAAACATTAGGGGAGTGACCTGAATTGGGTCCCTCTCTTGCATTTTAAACAGTAAACAACATGTAACTGATACAAACATGTATAGCATTCTATATCAACGGTATTAGGTAATGCAAACTATTAAGTGTGTAACTTCAGAGATAAGAGAATCACTGGTATATAGTGGGAGGTGAATTCCCGTAGCACATTATGAACAAGTTATCAAGTATAGATCTTAAGAAGTAGTATAAGGAACTACACAGATAAGGGAAAATATTAACAGTCCAAGTGATTCTAGGGGATGGAGCCCACTACACTGAAGTGGAAGAGTGGACTAGTAAGGGCTCGCATCCCTATCTCAAGAGTACCTGCCCATACGGCTCAGTTGGTTATAAAGGACATCATGGGCTTCCAATTAATTTCAGTCCACCGGCACTTGGGCAGATGAAGCAGGTTTCGGGACGGGGATCGAAATATCCCAGTCTGCCAGCAGCTTAACTCCAGCTTCAAAGGAGGAGATCACAAATGAGGATGAATCATATTGTATGATGAGTTTTACAGGGAATCCCCACCTGTATTGGATGTCATTTTCCCGGAGGGCTGACGTGATGGGGTGGAAGGCGCGTCTCTTTGTCAAAATAAATTGCGAGAGATCGGGGTATATCTGGAGGCCACCTAGAATGTCGGACCCATCCGCCAGTCTGGCTGCTTTGAGGATTTCTTCCTTAATGTGGTAAAAGTGGATTCTAAGGAGAACATCTCTGGGGTAGGTGGATGTGAATTTTCCCCTGAGTTTGGGCAGACGGTGGATGCGGTCAACGACTAGATCTTGTGCCGTAGCTGACGGGAGCAGTTTTTGAAACAGTTAAGTGGCGTATTCCTTTAGTTCCGAGGGGGCCACAGAGTCTGGCACACCGCGGATCTTTAAATTGTTTCTTCTGGACCTGTCCTCCAGGTCCGCCATTTTATCCCTCATTGAGGCGACCTCATCTTGTAGCTCAGAATGTGAGGCCAGCAGGTCGTTATGGGACGTCACCAATTCCTGCATCTTGTTTTCTAAATGGTCAGTACGGCCTGCTATTCCCACCATGTCCTCTCTGAGTGTTTGGATTGAGGTCTCTAGGCCAGTGAGAATGTCTGTACGGAACACCGATAACATTTTAAGCATAGAATGAGTTGTGAGCGGGGCCTGCGGGTTGAGATCCATTTCCATATCTCGGAGGTGTGGGTGTAAATTTCTGGACCTGGGCCTCAGGCTCTATGAAGCGTACAGGTGCAGGCCTTTTAGGGGTTTTGGCTCCTCTTTTGGACGGCATGGTAGGAAGGGCAGAGGCAACTGTAGCAAGGAGAGTTTTGAGCGATGGAAGCTGGAAGATAGCTCTATGACATGTAGAATGCTATACGGACAGCATGAGAGGGGGGATAGAATATGTATAATCACATTTCCTTCCCATCAGTGCTGTTTGTGGTAGGTGAACCCGAGGGACCCATTGAGGAGGTACCAGGAAGGGGTAATCACATCCTGGCTGCAGGCATGCTGGTGGTGTGAGCAGGGTGGCAGGTGTAAGTGAGAGGCACTTTTCTCGGCTGGTGTAACAGTGCACCGCAGCTTCAGCAGAGTAGGTACTGGGGTAGGGTGCCCCACTAATATGGGGCTTTGGCTCCCTTTATTTGCAGCTCAGTCTCAGCAGCTGGGCTGATCTTGGAGGCTGCAGCGATTTTTTCCCCAGTGCCACAACCAAGATGGCCGCCGCAGATTTGAGGTGAAAGCTGGGCCAGAAGAGGGGATCAGGGTGGGTAAGCAGGACTTACCACAGCTCCACCGGCTCAGGGGTCCATCTGGGGGATGCCTGGGGATGGCTGGGAAGTCGTTGGTGGGTTCCCAGAGGCTCCGGCGGCGTCTTCTCGCCGTGGAGCTCGATTCCCGGCTGCCACCCTAAATCGAGGCCCCGGCTCCGGAGCCGCGGGTAGGCCGCAATCCGCAGAAGCCTGCAGACAGGCTTCCTGACTCTGCTGCCGCCCGCGACCAAGCACCGGAGGGGTGGGGAGGCTCCAAGGGTCTCTCTGGGGTCTTTTTGGTGTTTGTGGGCCCTTGTAGTGCCTCTATAAAGTCAGGGTTTGTGGGAGCCCTGTGAAGGTGCTGCTGCTCGTAATGGCTGCCAGGCCACGCCCCCAAAATTGATTTCTTTATCTCATTACTGGGGTTCACACTTTCCCATATTTTTTTCTATTTTGATGGCGGCTTTTACCTGCAGAGGACAGGGTGCGTTATGGGGTCAGCGGAAGCCCCCTCCTTCGCTAACGTGTACATGTGGAAAGTGGAACAAAGTATTTTTATTGAATAATATATCAGTTAACTCCAACATAGATCTATATGTGCGATTTATTGATGATCTCCTCATATTGTGGCATGAACCTGTTCAGACCCTACAGGAGCTGGTCACTAATCAGAAGGAATCAGAACATCCGATTAAGCTGACACTCACCACCAGTGAGTCAGAATTACCATTTTTGGATATCTCAATATCACTTAACAATGAAGAAATACATACCAACCTTTTTGTGAAACCAACAGACTGGAACACTGTCTTACGTCACAACAGTTTTCATCCCTGTTCGACGGTGGAGGGCCTACCATACTCCCAGTTCTTACGGGTTTGTAGAATATTGGACTGCCCCCTAGAAACAGAACGCCAATTATCCATCATGGTTGATAAATTAATTCAGAGGGGGTACCCAAAGAAAGACCTGCTAAGGGCTGAAGAGAAAGCATTGGCCCAAGACTGCATAGATCTTGTGACCAAAAACAAACCCAAAAAGGAGACAGCTTGCATACCCTGGGTGAATGAGTTCTTTTCCTCCAGTACCTACACTACTAAGAAGGCCAAAAAGTGGTGGACCATCGTGAACATAGATCCAGATCTTAGGAATGTTCACCTAGGTGAAGATATAGGCGCTAATGAGATGGGGTGTTAAGCTAGCTGCTCACACACAGGGGATGGTCAGTCCCCAGAAAGAAGGAAATACAAGAAATAAAAACAATGGTGGTGGAGCGCTGAACTATAATGAAGTTACAGAAAAATGACTGAAATGCTGATCAAATGGGTATCACATATAAAAGGTAATTTAATTTGAAATTAAACATAAAAAACATCTAATACTTGGCATATTTCAAAGCATGATATATGAGAGAATTAATAAAAATCAATACTAAAAAAGATAAAAATGCACTTGATTATGGAATGATGTTGGATGGACAATATACTTAATGTGTGTCCCGCTTGTTCCTATTGTGCTCTCCTCCAATTGCTATGCCTGGTCTCCCAGATGGTAATTCATATAATAACTGGTGTCACGGCCTGGACTGTCTGTGTTCCCGGCACTGACCTGGGTGCGCCAGTGGAGGGCGCAGGGAACTGGAAGCGAGGAGGCTTGAGGTAGCTGTAGCTCATGCACGTTGGCTGGAGGGAGATGACCTGCCGGGGACACAGAGGATTGGCTGAGACCTAAAGCAGAGGCGTGGGGTCTAAGCCGACAGTGGTATTCACCAGAGACCCCCGCAAGGGGATATGGACTTCGCTGCAACTGCCGACCAGGTCGCGGCCCTCTGCCCAGGTTCCCCTGTGGCTTTGGCAGGGTTAGGATAACAAGAGTCTTTAGAGGGGTACTAAAACCATCGATGGTGATCGATGGCACTGAATGCTATACAGCAACACGGAGGGTACTTGAGGAATGTGAGATGTGGCCTGGAAGCCGGGGATGACACGGAGGTAACACAGGGAGACGCTGGAGACACTGGGAATTACTGGAGCGGCTAGGGAGCCGATACTTGAGATCACTGGGGATCGCTGGAGCGGCTAGGGAGCCGATACTGAAGATCACTGGGGATCGCTGGAGCAGCCTGGGAGCCGAGGGGAGACGGGCACGGAACCCACTGCTAACCGGACACTGAGTGAATAACCTGGGCTGCACAAGAAGACAGGATCACACGGCAGATGGAAACACGTGGAGACTTCTGGCAGGAGTGGAATGACCAGGACGCTGAGAGTAACACAGGTGACAGCGGACTCAGGAAACCGGACCTCTGGAGCACGTGGGGAGTCTTGACAGGAGCTTAACGCTGGAGAACTCACAGGTAAACTGACGAGTTGTTCAAGACAAGGAGGAGACTGTGAGCTGGGCTTTTATCCCTCCAGGTGATTAGGGAATCAGACGCAGGTGATGGAATTAGCTGCAGCAGCAGCAGCACACAGACCAGGAAGTAAGTTGGAGCTTACCTGGATCATGTGACCCGCAGCTTGATCAGGGAATACACCTGGAGCTTACAGTGATGCAGGGGCGACTTGGAAACAAAAGACATCACGCCAGGGATTGCCGACTGTGCCGGCAGCTGATCTACGGAGGACACTACCCCAGCGTGCCGGTAAGGGACGCATGCGAGCAGTGCGAGAACCGGGGTTCATGACAGTACCCCCCCTTTTAGGGTGGGCACCGAACACCCTTTGGGCTTACTCGGGTTGTCTTTATGAAAAGCTGCAATCAAACGGGGAGCATGCACATCTGCAGCATTGATCCAGCTTCTTTCTTCTGGGCCATAGCCCTTCCAATCGATGAGATATTGGATGTTTCCATATCTTCTGCGAGAATCCACCACCTTATCAACCTCGAATTCAACCCCTCGATGGGTATAAACTCTGGGGAGCTCAGGAGTAGCACTTTGGAACCGGTTGAGAACAAGAGGTCGCAATAAGGATATGTGGAAGGAATTTGGGATTTTCAAGTATGGTGGTAGCTTCAGCTTATAAGCTACAGGATTGATCCTTTGGATCACAGGGAATTGCCCGATGAATCGTGGGGCGAATTTCATGGACAGGACTCGTAAGCGAAGATTTCGAGTGGAGAGCCATACCTTGTCGCCAAGTTTTAACTGAGGAACTGCCCTCTTTTTACGGTCAGCAAAGAACTTATATCTTTTTGAGGCTTTCTTGAGAGAAACATGTACATTTTTCCAAACTTGTGAGAAATGCTTGAGTGTGGAAGATGCAGCAGGCACTTCCAAGGCTGGTAAAGGCTCAAAGATCGGTGGTCGAGGGTGTTGACCGTACACTACGTAGAAAGGAGAGTAGCCAGTAGCTGTGTGGTATCTGAAATTGTGGGCAAATTCTGCCCAAGGCAGCAGACTGACCCAGTTATCTTGTGACGAGGAGACATACAGGCGGAGAAATGCTTCCAGATCTTGGTTAACCCTCTCTGTTTGCCCATTAGACTGCGGGTGGTACGCTGTGGAAAAGTTCAATTTCACCTTCAGGGCAGAACAGAGAGCTCTCCAAAAGCGGGCTACAAATTGCACTCCACGATCGGAGACAATATCTGCAGGGAGTCCATGAATCCGAAAGATATGTTGGATGAAGATCTGAGCGAGCTTGGGAGCAGAGGGCAGACCAGTCAACGGGATGAAATGTGCCATTTTGGAGAACCGGTCTACCACCACCCAGATGGTATTACATTCTTGAGACTTTGGGAGCTCGGAAATAAAGTCCATGGAAATGTGCGTCCAGGGACGCATGGGAGTGGGCAACGGAAGGAAAGCACCGGCAGGGGATTGACGATGGACTTTATGCTGGGCACAAGTAGGACATGAGGCCACGAAATCCTGGACATCCTTTTTCATGTGAGGCCACCAATATGACCGGCGAAGAATCTCCAGGGTTTTGTGAACGCCTGGGTGACCGGAGAAGGACGAGGCATGAGCCCAGGATAAGATTTTGGGCTGGAGCTCTGGTAGAACCAGCATCTTTCCTCGAGGTGGCATAGGTGACACATGGGTGGCGGCAAAAGCCGTAGGACTGATGATGGGACGCTGTTCTTGCAGCACTGTGTCATCTTCCATAGAACGGGATAGTGCATAGGCTTTTGCATTCTGGGACCCAGGACGGTAGAAAATTTTAAAACTGAATCGTGAGAAAAATAAGGACCAACGAGCTTGACGGGAATTTAAACACTGGGCAGTCTGGACGTACAGTAAGTTCTTGTGATCTGTGAAGATGGACACGGGAAACTTGGCCCCTTCTAACAGATATCGCCATTCTTCCAGTGCAAGTTTAATTGCCAACAACTCTTGATCGCCAATGGAGTAGTTTTTCTCGGCAGGGAGAAATTTTCGAGAGAAAAACCCACAGGGGTGCTGTTTGCCATCGTCTGTAACTTGAGAGAGCACAGCTTCAACACCCACATTCGAGGCATCGACTTCCAAGAGGAAGGGTTTATCTGTATCTGGCTGCCGGAGGATAGGGGCAGATATGAAGGCTTGCTTTAGCAGGTGGAATGCGGACAAGGCTTCTTCGGACCAGACAGCTGGGTTGGCACCTTTTTGGGTGAGAGCTGTGATGGGAGAGATGAGGGTAGAGAATCCTTTGACAAATTTTCTGTAATAGTTGGCAAAGCCAATAAAACGTTGGACTGCTTTGAGAGTGGTTGGTTGGGACCAACTATTGATGGCTTCAAGTTTTGCGGGATCCATTCGCAACTCTGAGCCAGACACGATATACCCTAGGAAGGGTATCTGGGGAACTTCGAATGTGCACTTAGAGAGTTTACCGTACAATTTATTAGCACGTAAACGGGATAGCACTTCTTTGACTTGAGAACGATGGGACTGGAGATCTGAAGAAAAAATCAAAATATCGTCGAGGTACACAACAAGATATTTATATAAGACATCTCTGAAAATTTCATTGACGAATTCTTGAAAGACGGCAGGTGCATTACTGAGACCGAAGGGCATCACTAGATACTCGTAATGCCCATCTCTAGTGTTGAAGGCAGTCTTCCATTCGTCGCCTTTGCGAATTCTGATTAGGTTGTACGCCCCCCTGAGGTCAAGCTTGGTAAAAAAATTTGCACCTTTGATACGGTCAAATAACTCAGTGATCAAGGGAAGAGGATAACTGTTCTTGATGGTTATCTCATTGAGACCTCTATAGTCTATGCATGGGCGTAACCCTCCATCTTTTTTTTTTTACAAAAAAGAATCCTGCCCCAGCAGGGGAGGTAGAGGGTCGGATAAAACCTTTCTGGAGATTTTCTTGAATATACTCGGACATCGCTTTGGTCTCAGGGATTGACAGCGGATAGGTACGCCCCTTAGGAGGGGACTTCCCAGGGAGGAGATCGATGGGACAATCCCATCGGCGGTGTGGAGGCAGCACATCAGCGGCTTGTTCACTGAATACATCGCTGAATTCATGATACACAGAGGGAAGACCCGGAAGGCTTTTAACTGCAGAAGATCGAACCGGAGTTACTTCAGTCAAGCAATGTTTTTGGCAATATTCGCTCCATTCCACAATTTGGAGAGATCTCCAATCGATACGGGGGTTGTGGAGTTGTAGCCACGGCAACCCTAACACAAGGTCATAGGAGGATTTAGGAATGACTAGGAAATCCATACATTCTTGATGAAGTACCCCTACGTGGAATGAGACAGGAACTGTCTGATGCACAATATCACTTCCGGGAATCCTGCTTCCATCCACCGCTGTTAGGTAGTGAGGCTGGGAAAGAGGCAGAATCGGAATTTTGCACTTTTTTACCAGCTCGGCTGAGATAAAGTTCCCTGCAGCCCCGGAGTCTGCCAGGGCTGAGACTTGCAGGGTACCCACAGGGGACACAAGGGCAACAGGTAGAATCAAGTCAGTGATGGGAGGAGTTTTACTGAGACAACCTAACCTGACTCCCCCACTGCAGGTTAGGGCTTGGCGTTTCCCGGACGCTCGGGACAGGACCCAATGAAGTGGCCGGGGGCGGCACAGTAAATACATAATTTTTCCTTTTGCCTCCTGGACCGTTCCTCTGTGGATAACCTGGATCTACCTACTTGTATAGGTTCTTCTGTAGCGGTTGTCGCAGGACAGTGCTGAGGCGGAGGCGGAACTCGGGGAACTACTTTCTTTAATCTTTCTAAACCTCGCTCTCTTAGGGGCAGGTCTATTTTGACACACAAGGAAATTAATTCTTCAAGCTGCTCAGGGAGATCTCGGGTGGCAAGTTCATCTTTGATGCGTTCTGAGACGCCCAACCAGAAGGCGGCTGTTAACGCCTCATTGTTCCATTTGAGCTCGGAGGCAAGAGTCTGAAATTGAACCACGAATTGGCCCATGGAGCGAGAGCCCTGCTTAAGGCGGAGAATTTCTGTAGAGGCTGATGCAGGTCTTCCTGGCTCATCGAATATCCGTCGGAAGGTAGAGACGAATCTGTCATAATCGGTGAGAATTGGATCAGATCTTTCCCAGAGGGGTGATATCCAATCTAGGGCAGAACCAGTCAGCAAGGAGACAATATATGCTATCTTGGTTCTGGCAGTCGGGAGGTTCTGCGGTAGAAGTTCAAATTGGATGTCACATTGGTTTAGAAAGCCTCTACAGGCCTTGGGATTGCCATCATATTTATTAGGAGTAGGCAGCTGAAGACGAGGAATATATGCTGGGGCATGAGTGGCAGGCTGATTAGATACTGGTGGCGGAGGTGGCCGGAGAGACTGCTGGAGGGAATCCAGACGAGTGGACACATCCTGGAGGTATGTAATCACCTGCTGCTGCGTCGCTTCTTGTGTTTCTATACGCGAGGTGACATCTTGGAGAGCCGCTGGCCCCACACTATGGTCGCGTGCCGAGTCCATCGGTCTTGAACAATCTGTCACGGCCTGGACTGTCTGTGTTCCCGGCACTGACCTGGGTGCGCCAGTGGAGGGCGCAGGGAACTAGAAGCGAGGAGGCTTGAGGTAGCTGGAGCTCATGCACGGAGGCTGGAGGGAGATGACCTGCCGGGGACACAGAGGATTGGCTGAGACCTAAAGCAGAGGCGCGGGGTCTAAGCCGACAGTGGTATTCACCAGGGACCCCCGCAAGGGGATATGGACTTCGCTGCAACTGCCGACCAGGTCGCGGCCCTCTGCCCAGGTTCCCCTATGGCTTTGGCAGGGTTAGGATAACAAGAGTCTTTAGAGGGGTACTAAAACCATCGATGGTGATCGATGGCACTGAATGCTATACAGCAACACGGAGGGTACTTGAGGAATGTGAGATGCGGCCTGGAAGCCGGGGATGACACGGAGGTAACACAGGGAGACGCTGGAGACACTGGGAATCACTGGAGCGGCTAGGGAGCCGATACTTGAGATCACTGGGGATCGCTGGAGCGGCTAGGGAGCCGATACTGAAGATCACTGGGGATCGCTGGAGCGGCCTGGGAGCCGAGGGGAGACGGGCACGGAACCCACTGCTAACCGGACACTGAGTGAATAACCTGGGCTGCACAAGAAGACAGGATCACACGGCAGATGGAAACACGTGGAGACTTCTGGCAGGAGTGGAATGACCAGGACGCTGAGAGTAACACAGGTGACAGCGGACTCAGGAAACCGGACCTCTGGAGCACGTGGGGAGTCTTGACAGGAGCTTAACGCTGGAGAACTCACAGGTAAACTGAAGAGTTGTTCAAGACAAGGAGGAGACTGTGAGCTGGGCTTTTATCCCTCCAGGTGATTAGGGAATCAGACGCAGGTGATGGAATTAGCTGCAGCAGCAGCAGCACACAGACCAGGAAGTAAGTTGGAGCTTACCTGGATCATGTGACCCGCAGCTTGATCAGGGAATACACCTGGAGCTTACAGTGATGCAGGGGCGACTTGGAAACAAAAGACATCACGCCAGGGATTGCCGACTGTGCCGGCAGCTGATCTACGGAGGACACTACCCCAGCGTGCCGGTAAGGGGCGCATGCGAGCAGTGCGAGAACCGGGGTTCATGACAACTGGTATGGTCGTGTCCATAAACCTGGCTGGATGCCTTGTACCTTGATCGTAATGGTGTAATGGTTTACCTGTCGACTGGCAGTCAGAATAGGCTCCAAGTAGTAAGCAGGTGGTGGTGTCCCATGGATGAATTTCCAGTTAGGAGCATAAACAGTAATGGATCCACACCTTTGAAAAAGTTGTCCAAGGACAACGAAACGTGTCAGACCACACTCTGTTGTTGGGTCTTGGACTCAATTGTCACCCCACTTGGACCAGCTCTCCACCATCAGTTTTCTTCTTGGATCCCTTGCCAATTCTGACTGCCAGTCAGGACCATTCTCACACCATTACGATCAAGGTACAAGGCACCCTGCCAGGTTTATGGACACCCACCATACCAGTTATTATATGAATTACCATCTGGGAGACCAGGCATAGCAATTGGAGGAGAGCACAATAGGAACAAGCGGGACACACATTAAGTATATTGTTCATCCAACATCATTCCATAATCAAGTGCATTTTTATCTTTTTTATTATTGATTTTGATTAATTCTGTCATATATCATGCTTTGAAATATGCCAAGTATTAGATGTTTATTATGTTTTATTTCAAATTAAATTAACTTTTTATATGTGATACCCAATTGATCAGCATTTCAGTCATTTTTCTGTAAACATTATATGTGAGCGCTCCACCACCATTGTTTTTATTTCTTACAGATCCAGATCTTACAGTATTCAAAGACGTGAGGCTCATGCCGAGTTACAAGAAAAGTCCTAACATAAAAGACAAATTAGTCAAGACAGAGATTACCAACATGCATGCAGATAGCAGAAAGATGAGGCCTTCTAAAAAAGGTTGCTTTAGATGCCTAGGGTGCACCACTTGTAGCTTCTTGACACCGTGCAAAGAAAAAAATGTAAATCAAGTGGCCATTGCTCAATTACATGGATATCCCTATCTCCAAGTTCAAGAAATCCCTACTTAGACACTAATGCCGCAAGAGCAACTATACCCTGTTTTTGGAGATCCCAAACATGCCCCCCAATCTTCCAGTGGTTTCTAAGACTTGACCGCTACATGCTCATGGAAGATCTTACGTCTTCGTCCAAATTACCTTCCACTGCCTTTACCACTACCTGGTCCCCATGGTTGAATTTCAAAGAGCGTTCGGACTATGCTTCATATGTCAATACGCCCATACCCACGACTGTTCCATAACCCGAAAAAGACACTGCTTGAATGCTCCCTACCCTTCTCTTTCTTCTATCTGAATTCATTCCTATTCCTTTCCTTTCTTTTGTACGTTATACTGTTACTACTGTACTTATATTTTTGAGTATTACTTTTACAACAAAGCATGTTACCTTTTAATTATGTGATGTTTATGCACTTGTTTAATCAGCATTTTTATATGGGACTATGGCCCTTATTCTAGTTGACTCAGATGGATGCGTATTATCGGACGGCCACCAAGTTTTCTTAGCCCCGCCTACCATACGGATCACTCACACCGTCCGAATGCGGTAAGACGCCGAGCGAACGGACTGCAAGTGGATGTTTCATGTGAACAACTCCCCCATCTGTGAGAACCTCCCCCATTCTCTGATGGTCGCCGACCATCGAATGATGGACAGAGCGGTCAGACAGCTCTAAGTGCTCCAGACCACTCGGACATTTCTCCTTGCAAAAGCAGGAATATGGGCGGAGAGCTGGCATCCGGCTATGTCAGCTGTCCGCCCCCCACACTTGCGTCTCGGCCGGATTACCATACATACGCCCAATGGTTTCATGGGAACACCCATGAAACGTGGGGCATACTCATATGGTAATGAACCCTTCACGCCCCTCTCCACCCCCTGCTCAGATTTTTCCGACCGATCATTTTCTTAACGGAATTCACGCCATATTCGGACGTGCGTGGCATTCGCACATGTGCAGAAACGCCTCTGCACATGCGCAAACACAAAACATCGGCCATCCGACCGAACACTCACCCGTCCCACTCAATCAGAAAAAGGGCCTATATGTTTAGTTCGCTTTGACATACTTTCTACTCCTTGATGTCCCCTTGGAATTCTTTACATGACAATGTATGTTTGTTGTTTGACCTCAATAAACATTGATTGCGTCAAAAAATAATAATAATCAAGTGCCCATTGATCCGCTCGACAAAGTTTGTGGTCTATATGCTTTACTGCCCATGTGGCTTACATTATGTCGGGAACACCAACTGCTCTTTCAAAACTAGGATGGCACAGGATTGCAGTGCTATCCGTGCAGCACTTTAGATGGGCACCAGTGAGCAACTGGTAGCTCGACACTTTGCCTATAAAAAACATGGCATGGCCACTAAAAGATACAAGATCTTGGATCATGTACCAGCTTCAATTCGGGGAGGCAACCGGTCAAAACATTTATTACAATTGGAATCTTGGAATTTATTACAATTGGATTTTTAAATTGGACACACTTCACCCGAAAGGCCTTAATGATAGCCTGGGCCTGCAAAATTCTCTGTAATGGCACCATGGCTCTAGTATAGTCCTTTTAAGCCTAGGTAGTCCAGTTCTCAATGTGTATACAAATTTACATCAACTGAGTAGATATATATAATGTTTCTTTTCTTTTTCGGTGTATTATCAGGTCATTTTCCCTGCCTCCGTTCTTGTTTAGCTGTGTATGCCAGCCTTACTTCTTATGTACGTTCACATTCATATCACAAGACTGCAGTAGATTGCAGTTTATTAAAATTACAGTTTATTAAAACCGCGGCCATTTAAAAGCAGGGCCACATTATCTGTATTTATCTTTACTGGTGCCATACTATATAGAGCTCCTTATATGGGAGCACTATATTAGGCTATTCTTTTCTGTTTTTTTTTTTCCCAAATGTAGGGTTTTTTATCATATATATTCTTCCAACACAATTTTTTTGCACTGGTGTCATATATTTTTAGGCCACTAGATGTCACCACCATACAATCTATTTCATATATTTTTGTCCATTTTTTTATTTTTTACATTTTTTTCCCTTTGGCACATTATTACAGTATACTGTATCCTCTTAAGCTAAGCATGTCTGGATACACTCTTGCAGTGGTGTAGCTAGGTGCCACGGTGCCCGGAGCAAGGGCATGTTTTGCTCCCCCCCCCCCCCCCCCAATTTGTAGTAGGTGGGGCTCTTGCGTGGGGAAAAGGGGGTGCGGCCTAACATTACCATACCACACACCGTAATGCCCCCCATTGCACATTTTAGAGAACTTTGTAATACCCATTACACATAAGCCACATGCCGTAATGCCAATTACACGTGACATAAGGCCACACATGATGCCCATTACATACTATATAACAAACCGTAATGCCCATTACATACTATATAACAAACTATAATGCCCATTACATACTATATAACACACCGTAACGCCCATTACATACTATATAACAAACCGTAATGCCCATTACATACTATATAACAAACCGTAATGCCCATTACATACTATATAACACACCGTAATGCCCATTACATACTATATAACACACCGTGATGCCCATTACATACTATATAACACACTGTAACGCCCATTACATACTATATAACACACCGTAATGCCATTACATCATACTATATAACACACCGTAACGGCCATTACATACTATATAACAAACCGTAATGCCCATTACATACTATATAACAAACCGTAATGCCCATTACATACTATATAACACACCGTAACGCCCATTACATACTATATAACACACCGTGATGCCCATTACATACTATATAACACACCGTAATGCCCATGACATACTATATAACACACCGTAATGCCCATGACATACTATATAACACACTGTAATGCCCATTACATACTATATAACACACCGTAATGCCCATTACATCCTATACAACACACCGTAACGCCCATTACATACTATATAACACACCGTAATGCCCATCACATACTATATAACACACCGTAATGCCCATTACATACTATATAACACACCGTAATGCCCATTACATACTATATAACACACCGTAATGCCCATTACATACTATATAACACACCGTAATGCCCATTACATACTATATAACACACCGTGATGCCCATTACATACTATATACCACACCGTTACGCCCATTACATACTATATAACACACCGTAATGCCCATTACATACTATATAACACACCGTAATGCCCATTACATACTATATAACACACCGTAATGCCCATTACATACTATATAACACACCGTCACGCCCATTACATACTATATAACAAACCGTAATGCCCATTACATACTATATAACACACCGTAATGCCCATTACATACTATATAACACACCGTAATGCCCATTACATACTATATAACACACCACAATGCCCATGACATACTATATAACACACCGTAATGCCCATTACATACTATATAACACACTGTAATGCCCATGACATACTATATAACACACTGTAATGCCCATTACATACTATATAACACACCGTGATGCCCGTTACATACTATATAACACTCCGCAATCCCCATAACATACTATATAACACACCGTAATGCCCATTACATACTATATAACAAACCGTAATGCCCATTACATACTATATAACACACCGCAATGCCCATTACATACTATATAACACACCATAATGCCCATTACATACTATATAACACACCATAACGCCCATTACATAATATATAACACACCGTAATGCCCATTACATACTATATAACACACCGTAATGCCCATTACATACTATATAACACACCGTAATGCCCATTACATACTATATAACACACCATAACGCCCATTACATAATATATAACACACCGTAATGCCCATTACATACTATATAACACACCGTAATGCCCATTACATACTATATAACACACCGTAATGCCGGTCACATACTATATAACACACCGTAATGCCCATTACATACTATATAACACACAGTAATGCCCATTACATACTATATAACATACCGTAATGCCCATCACATACTATATAACACACCGTAATGCCCATTACTTACTATATAACACACCGTAGTGCCCATTACATACTATATAACACACCGCAATGCCCATTACATACTATATAACACCGTAATACCCATTACATACTATATAACACACTGTAATGCCCATTACATACTATATAACACACCGTAATGCCCATTACATACTATATAACACACCGTGATGCCCGTTACATACTATATAACACACCGTAATGCCCATTACATACTATATAACACACCGTAATGCCCATTACATACTATATAACACACCGTAATGCCCATTACATACTATATAACACACTGTAATGCCCATTACATACTATATAACACACCATAATGCCCATTACATACTATATAACACACCGTGATGCCCATTACATACTATATAACACACCGTGATGCCCATTACATACTATATAACACACCGTAATGCCCATTACATCCTATATAACACACCATAATGCCCATTACATAGTATATAACACACCGTAACGCCCATTACATACTATATAACACACCATAATGCCCATTACATACTATATAACACACCATAACGCCCATTACATAATATATAACACACCGTAATGCCCATTACATACTATATAACACACCGTAATGCCCATTACATACTATATAACACACCGTAATGCCCATTACATACTATATAACACACCATAACGCCCATTACATAATATATAACACACCGTAATGCCCATTACATACTATATAACACACCGTGATGCCCGTTACATACTATATAACACACCGTAATGCCCATTACATACTATATAACACACCATAATGCCCATTACATACTATATAACACACCGTGATGCCCATTACATACTATATAACACACCGTAATGCCCATTACATACTATATAACACACCGTAATGCCCATTACATACTATATAACAAACCTATATAACAAACCATAATATCCATACTATATAACAAACCTTCTAGAACACCCCACGTGACCACGGGTGACGCGCAGGGGGAAGCGATACGCAGCCCATGTCGCAGATCTGGAGACTTAACGGTGTTAAGGGGAACCTGGCTGACATGCAAACAGTATGGGTGGCAGCACAGGACACTGCTTAGATTTCTATGTAGAGTACGTTTATGCTCAAAAAAGAAATACTAACAGGAGCCCCCCCGCTCACCGCTTTACTAAAAATCGTGTATTTAACAGGGTGGTCTGATCACTATTATAAAGTGTCCACTCTACCAAAGTGCGCTATGAAAAAATAAAAAAAAAAGCAGGGATATCTATTATTCTGACATAAAACCCTGGATACGTCGGTGATACTCGACTACATACAGTATGTGCAGCAAAATACAATTATAAATCTTTTCACACTGTGAATAAATCTGTTCTCCTTTCCCAATGTACACCGCCGCAAAAACACTGGTCAGCGGCGGGTCATGCCGTGTCCCTTTAAACGGGACTTCTACCCAGGTCCTAGGACCTGGGTAGAGGGCGGTGTAAACGGGTAAACCGGGTCATCAGCTAAACCGGGTCATCTGACCCGGCTCCCGTTTACAAGAATGGGGGACATCCAACCTGAGGACCGCTGCTGTCTGCTATACTCTGCAGGCGGTAGTGGAGGAGGTAAATGGATGCCTGTGTGTGGCATCCATTAACCTCCCGTATGACGGCCTGGGGGGGGGTGCACGGGGGCTGGGGGCAGCCCAGCAGCTTACCGGGATTTTTGGTGTAATAGGGGTATAAATTTCGTACTGGAATAAGACATAATTGTTGACACCTAGAGTGTCATAATATTGCTTGACAGCAGAACCAGGGACACATGTAAACTCATAGGGACACATTACCCCTGCAAATATTGGACCAAGATAGACAGTGGTCCCTTACATTTTATCATATTAGCCGCAAATATTAAGTATTCCCCAAATGTATCAGGAGGGACCGTAAAAGGAATCTCTGATCCCTGCTGCGAGCCCTCCTGTATCAACATCATGCAGCAGCGCATCCCTGGGCTACCGCCATTCTGAGATGGAAGTAGCCCATTGTAGCCTGTGGGCTAATCACTGCACTGCTGCCAGGGCAGTGCGGTCAGCGGGGGTGTCAGCACTAACCACGCATGTGCAGACCCCCTGGCGCCCAGCTCAGCACATTGCAGGGACAGGGCTCCTTTCGGGGCCCTGTCCCTGCGAGCGGGGGGTGACACATCCCGCCGTTAGGATCGCACTTTACAATGCAATCCTGGGCGTTAATATTCCGCCCAAATCGCATTGTAAATGCGATCATTGATAAATGGGCCCCTTATTCTTTTTCTTTTCACTCTTGTTTGCTACATTCTAAAATGTCACAATTTTTATCTTGAATTAAAGGAATATTTTATATACCAATACATATACTGTGTGGAGATAAGACAGTCCTGTATATAACAGCTCAGACTGGTGCGGGAATCATTCCTGTCAGCTCTGACTCCTCCTCTTATGTCTCTGACAACTCTTCAGGTCTGACTCCGCCTCTCATATATCTGACAACTCCTCCGCTCCAAGACTCCTCCTCTCATGTCTCTGACACCCTCCCACACACCTCCTCTCCTCTTACGTCTCTCTTCTTTTCATGTCTCTGACTCCTCCTCGGCCTCCAGACCCCGCCTCTCGCATCTCCGACTCCTCCTCCCGTCTGGGCTCCGGCTGAGGGCGGGGCAGCGCTCCGCCTGCTTTCTGCGTTCTCCCTGCAGTGCGGCTGCGCTCAGGGCGATGGGTGACGCCAGGGGATGGGCGTGTTCTCCTGCGTCACGTGGGCGGACTGACCCGGAAGGGAAGCGGTGAGAGCGGCGGTTACTGCGGGAGCCTGATCGGGACTAGAGCGTGAGGAGCGGAGAGCGAGCGCCGCTCAGTCCGGCATCAGGGTACCGGTTACATGAGGGAGAGGGGGCGGCGCAGGGTGACATGAAGATGAGGGGTGTACAGGGCAACGATTGGGAGCTGGGGGGGTTACAGGCTGATGTAAGAGAGGGGCAGTGACAGGAGGTGGTGTGTATTTGTATGTATGTATATGGGGCAGTGTCAGGAGGTGGTGTGTATATGTATGTATATGGGGCAGTGACAGGAGGTGGTCTGTGTGTATGTATATGGGGCAGTGACAGGAGGTGGTGTGTATGTATGTATATGGGGCAGTGATAGGAGGTGGTGTTTATATGGGGCAGTGACAGGAAGTGGTGTGTATATGTATGTATATGGGGCAGTGACAGGAGGTGGTGTGTGTGTGTGTGTGTGTGTGTGTGTATATATATATATGTATGTATATGGGGCAGTGACAGGAGGTGGTGTATATATGTTTGTATATGGGGCAGTGACAGAAGGTGGTGTGTGTGTGTGTGTATATGTATGTATATGGGGCAGTGACAGGAGGTGGTGTGTATATGTATGTATATGGGGCAGTGACAGGAGGTCGTGTGTATATGTATGTATGTATATGGGGCAGTGACAGGAGGTGGTGTGTGTGTGTATATATGTATGCATATGGGGCAGTGACAGGAGGTGGTGTGTGTATGTATGTATGTATGTATGTATATGGCGCAGTGACAGGTGGTGGTGTGTGTGTGTGTGTGTGTGTGTATATGTATGTATATGGGGCAGTGACAGGAGGTGGTGTGTGTGTGTGTGTATATATGTATGCATATGGGGCAGTGACAGGAAGTGGTGTGTGTGTATGTATGTCTGTATATGGCGCAGTGACAGGAGGTGGTGTGTGTATATATGTATATGGGGCAGTGACAGGAGGTTGTGTGTGTGTGTGTGTGTGTATGTATGTATATATATATATATATATATATATATATATATATATATATATATATGTATGTATATATATGGAGCAGTGACAGGTGGTGGTGTGTGTGTGTATATATATATGTATGTATATGGGGCAGTGACAGGAGGTGGTGTGTGTGTGTGTATATATGTATATGGCACAGTGACAGGAGGTGGTGTGTGTGTATGTATATGGGGCAGTGACAGGAGGTGGTGTGTGTGTGTGTGTGTATGTATGTATATGGGGCAGTGACAGGAGGTGGTGTGTGTGTATATATGTATGTATATGGGGCAGTGACAGGAGGTGGTGTGTGTGGGCATATATATATGTATGTATGTATATGGGGCAGTGACAGGAGGTGGTGTGTGTGTGTGTGTGTGTATATATGTATGTATATGGGGCAGTGGCAGGAGGTGGTGTGTATATGTATGTATATATTTGGGGTAGTGACAGGAGGTTATGTATGTATGTGGGGCAGTGATGGGAGATGTGTGTGTTGGCTGCACTGACAGGAGGTGGTGGTGCGTGTGTATGTTGGCAGGCACAGGGAGATGGTGTGTGTGTTGGGGGAGTAGTGACACATGAAGGTGAGGGTGGTAGGAGTAGGTGTGTGTATGGGGGCAGTGACAGGAGGAGGTGTGTGTTTTGTTGGGAGGGTGGCAGGTGTGTGTGTGTCTGGAGCAGTAACAGGAGATTGTATGTATGACGGCAGTGACAGGAGATGTGTGTGGGTGCAGTGATAGTAGGAGGTGTGTGTGCTGGGGGGGGTTAGTGACACAATATGATGAGGGTGGCAGGAGTAGGTGTGTGTTGGGGGCAGTGACCGGATATCAGGTGTGTGTGTGTAAATGGGACAGTGACCGGAGGTGGCGTGTATGTTAGGCAGTGACAAGGGATGGTGTGTGGGTACAGAGGTGGTGCGTGTGTTGGGGGCAGTGGCTGTTGGGCATATTAATAGGTGGTGGATAGTGAAGAAGCCAGGAGGGTGAACAGTTTGAGTTGATGTGGGGGTACAGTGACATATGGAGGTGGGTCATTATGACCTGGCAGGCATAGGATGGTAGTGACAGGAGTATATAAAGCACAACTATATGGCAGAGAAGGGACAATAGTGAGAGAAGGAAGTAAGGGTGACAGTTATATAGGGATTCCACAATGGGGTGACAGGTGGACAGTAATGTAAGGCAGACTGACGGGATGACAGGAAGAGATAGAGGGGGACAGTGATGTATGGTACAATGACTGGGTGACAGGAGGAGGTAGGGAACAATAATGTGGGGTGTAATCATGGGGTTATAGAGGGAGACAGTAATGTGAAGTACAATGATAGGGTGATAGATGGTAGGGGTACAGTGATGTGAGACAGGAGGAGATAGATGGACAGTGATCTGTGGCAGATTGACAGGGTGACAAGGGGGTAGGGGGACAGTGATGTGGGGTACAATGACAGGGAGACAGGAGAAGGTTGGGTGACAGTGATATGTGTTATATAAATGGGGCGATTTATTGAGATCTCATTTCTTTGCTCAAAAGTTTCAGTAATTGGAAGAAAATTGTTAAAATCAAATTTTGTTTTCTCCCTTTAGTGTTCACCATGTTGGTGGGGGAGCGGAGGAATGGCAATCTCATGGTGCAGCTGGGACCAACGCTGCAGGCCCAACCTGAGGAGCTGCTGAGACAGCGATGGAGCACAGATGGGAAAATCGAGTATCTTATTCGTTGGTCTGTACAAAATACGGAGGAAGGAGCAGGAAATAGTGGAATGGCCTTACAGGCTGAGAGCAAGTCCTCCAACATCCTGATGTGGATGTCTGCAGAGGAGGTGTACACAAATTGCCCTACTTTACTAGGGAAGCGTAAGCCTGAGGGACCAGGAATTCCAGAAGAGAAGGCAACTGGGGCCCCAGATGAAGGTGCTCTACAGGAGATGACAGAAGATGTTCGGATGCTGGTGCAGAGAGCTGCTAGACAGATGTCACAGAGTTCTGGTCCTGACTCATCCATCCTGAATACTATTCATGTTCTGAGTGCCTACGCCAGCATCGGCTCCTTGGCCGGAGTCTTTAAGGAGACTGGCGCGCTGGACTTGCTCATGAAGATGCTGTGTAACCCAGAAAAACCAATCTGCAAGAATGCTGGGAAGATGTTGCGTGCGCTGGCCTCACACGATGCAGGTTATAATCTTATTGCAGTTTTAGTACATAGAACTGAATGATGAAGGCTTGTGGCAGGTCCGCTTATGGTCTGTCTAGTATTGGGATCTGCGTAGGCCTTCCCTGTAGAGTAGGGTGGTGAATCCCTGGCCATTTTCTCAGTCCCAGGATTCGGGATGGGAAAACTGTCAATCCTGGGATTGGCCTCCTGACGGCGGAGCGCGTGGGTTTTCTGTGGTGGAGCGGGACAGAGAGGGCGTGTCGGGGGCCGGCGGAGAGGATGTGCGGGAGCTGTTGGACACCGCAGATGGGCAGACAGGTGCATGCCCAAAATCCTGCAGATCCCGTTCCTGGGATTGGCATCCCTACTGTAGAGTAAATGGGTTGAAGGTTTCATGTTTTTTTATTTTCTTGCAATGCATGTTGGGTAGCTATTGGGTTGTGCGAGAATCAGGTCTGTGCTTTTCAGTGTGCGATTGGTTCTGTCTTCTGCAGGTAGTCGGGCCCACGTCTTATTGTCTCTCAGTCAGCAGGATGGCATTGAACAACACATGGATTTCGAGTCCCGTTACACATTGTTGCAGCTCTTTGCTGAAACCACCAGCTCAGAAGAACATTGCATTTCTTTTGATGGAATACACCTACCTCAGGTAAGTGAATGCGCTGGGTATTATTAGTCATCGGGTCAATTATATATTGCTATGTTTTTTCCCCGTTCTGGCCAAGTTGTCTTCTCCAAGCTGAGACGGCCCAGAGTTGTGGTGCTACTAGTTGTCATTCCCAGGTAGTCGGTGGGCCAGTGTTACCTATAGAATGTGCTGAGACGTCTGGTGTTCTATAAGCGATGCATATAGTGATCCGCTGTCTCGTTGTCTTGCAGATCCCGGGGAAGCAGCTGTTCTCACTGGTGAAGCGTTACCTGTGCGTCACATCGCTTCTTGACCAACTGAGCAGCGACCGGCCAGACCGCAATAATAAAATCCGCCTCAAGCACCTGTTTGACTTCAGCATGGCCATGGGCAGCCTGATCTGCGAGCTTGTGCGGGTCATGGGCTGGGTGAATGAACAAGCTTCCGAGGTTGATATTTCTGGAGACTACGAGCAGCCTCGCGTTCTGCGATCAATCTTCCAGCCTAAAGTACCGTCCACTTTCCAGATGGCAGTCACACCGCCATTGCGTGCCGCAGCCGCTAAGAAGAAATCGGTCAAAGAATTCATGTCTCCGGCCGATTTTGTTTACCGAAATGCTTACGTGGATTATATCCAAGAAGCCCTGAAGCCTGGGATGTCTGTCCGGATGCTGGAAGACTATGACGAGATCAGCGCTGGAGATGAGGGGGTTTTCCGTCAAAGCAACAATGGGATGCCTCCGGTTCAGGTGAGCGATATTGACAGCAAGTGTAAGATCATTCCTTTTCTCTTAAACCAAATTGATGCTGGGTTCTAGATGGTGATTTTACGTTGCGGGGAAGAAATGTAGGGATTTTCCTGCAGTCGTAAGAGTTGCGTGATTTTTATAGAAATCAGAGCAGGTCTGATTTGCCTTAAAATCGCTAATTATAAGAGAAAACACCAGGGCCTGCTGTTCACCCCACTGACCCCTCTCTCCACTAAGTAATACCTCTTTTACACCGCCGCTAAACCCTGGTTCAGCGGCGGTGTAAATGGGTCACCCCGTGTCCCTTTACACTGGACCTCTACCAAGGTCCTGACCTGGGTTGAGCACTGCTAGTACCAGGGTCATCTGACCCGGCTCCTGTTTACATCAATGAGGGAAGCCCAACCTGCGGACCACCTTGTCATCTCCAAGCGCCGCCTCCGTCTACACTGCGGGTGGGCACCGTAGTGTAAATTGTGACAATCACGGATTTGACCTGGCTTGGATCCCTATTCCAAATGCCAGGTCGGATATAAAAGAATCTTCCTTTGACTGATCTTTATTCTTGGCATAGATTCCAGTATCACATAAGTTCTGTTTGGAAACCACCTAAGGCAGAATGAACGGTTATTTCCTATCCTCATGAAAAAGAGGATTTAGAGGTTTTGTAAACAGGTCTCCATCTCCGAAACCCTCCGCGCTGCGGTGATACTATAACCAGGACTAAAACCATTTTAAGAAACCTACCTTCCGCTAGCTCCTACCGTTTGGTGAGAGGTGGTGGGGCAGCGGTTGCTTTGAATGCTAAAAAAAGTGGGGTTCTGAAGTAGCTCTGTGAGGACTGTGTGGCTGCAGCACCTGCGTCATTCTCCGCAGAATACTGTAGGTCTGCAATTCTGTACCTTTGAGGAATGAAGTGTCATCTGCTTAAGTGAAACTGCTGCAAAAACAGAAACTAATGGGTTTACTGGGAATATGCCTTTGGAAGCATCTTCACATACAGAGATCTTTTTCTTTTAAACTGTATGATTTCTAGCCTTGGCCATGGAATCAAGAACCGTGTATGAAAACACCTTTGCCCTACATAAATCTTGCAGCAGGATGGATGGGTTAAGGTTACAGTAACAATACCTACGTATTCAAAATAAATTGACGGCATTTATACTGTCGCTGGTATTCCCACCAATCCTTGTAGAAATTTTGGTAAGATATTTGTCCGTACTGGGTTGATCACCCAAATAGCTTTTGGTAGAGGTAATATACAACTCCCATCTCCCTGGTATCTGAAGTGGAACTTAACCAATGCTTCTGGAAGAGATGTACCCCTCAATCTGTGTTTCAGGGTGGGTAAACTGTTCGTCATGCCAATTGTTTTTTTTGAGGGTTTGAAGGCCACTGGCATTGCAAGCAGCGGGGCAGATGTATTTAGCCTTAACAAGAGATAAAATGCAAGGGTGATAAAGAGAGATAAACGTCCAGCCAATCACCTGCTAACTGCCATGTTACAGGCTGTGTTTGAAAAAAGTCAGTAAGGAGCTGATTGGCTGGACTTTTATCTCTCTTTATCACTCTTACATTTATCTCTTGTTAAGGCTTAATACATCTGCCCCAATGTTTGTTGTACTCCACAAGAAGTAGATAATTGTCTTCTGGATATTGGACATTGTGTGGCAGATGTATTTAGCCTTAAAAAGAGATAAACAGGAGGGTGATTGTGGTTAGTGCAAAAGTCCGATGGTGGGCGCACTGCGCATGTGCAGAACCGGTCCATTCCTTAAAACCGAGGTGTGTGTCTATTTTTTTTTTCCTGAGTGCCGCCATATGGCTGCACAGATTGACTGTCCTCTGCTGCGGAGTGCGGACCTGAGACAGCATTCTGAGTAACGTGAAGACTACTCACATGACCGATGGTCACGCAGAGTGAATCGATGGAGCGTCTTGAGATGTGACAGCACATCACTGAAGCAGGAGGAGGTGTCTATTTACACTAGCCACTTCCTACTGCATATGGGCTGTACGGTGTTGCATTGCCGCTTCCTTGCAGCTATGCGATAGCATATTTATTTATTACCAGTTATTATATAGCGTATACAGATTCCGCAGCGCTTTACAGAGAATATTAGAACACTCACATCAGTCCCTGCCCCAGTGGAGCTAACACTCTATATTCCCTAACAAATGTACATGCACACACAGACAATCTAGGGTTAATTTGTTGAGAGCCAATTAACCTAGCAGTATATTTTTGGATTGTGGGCGGAAACCGGAGTACCCGGAGGAAACCCACGCAAGGGAGAATATACAAACTCCTCACAGTTAGGGCCATGGTGGGAACTCTTGAATCAGGCATAAAGTCAGCAGTTTGAAAGCCAAAGTAAATCTGATTGCAAATCCTTCAGCAGTTTCTCTGAACACTGTTCCACTTGCAGTTCCAGCTCCACCCTGTTGCCATATTTGTTGCAACTAGTAGTGCATGCAGATCATCTATATATACAGTATGGGTGAGAGAAAAATGTTAGAACTCACAAGGTGCGCACAAATGGCGGCTGCCATTTTACCGGTGTGTGTCAAGAAATTAGGTAATCCTCTATACCTCCAATGTGCAATAGTGGGAAATGTGAATTATGACACACACTGATATTGCGCCTCCAGCAAACAAGACAAGTGATGCAGTTAAACACAGTATACGTCCCTGTTGCCGAAAAGTATTAGTTCCAAGGGGATAGTTAACGTTGCTCCTCCGTTGTAGCGATGTTAACATACATGGAAAAAGAAAATGGTGCAATATAGTGTCATACCATTTTAATTAGTGACAAATATACAAACATGAGATTTAAGATAAATTCTGTCTGCTGTGGTGTTTCTAGCACAGGTCTGGTTTGCATATCAGTGCTGATATATAGACCACTCTGCTAGAAACACCATAGCAGACAGAGACACCCCTGGCAGGGAGGAGGAACTGCATGGGTTTTCAAATATGGCGGGTGCTAGAATGAACACTAGAAAACCAGGACGCCACTAGTTCTCAAACAGAGCAGTCGAGGTGTTTTAGACACATCCTTATCGCATAAGCAGTAAAAGCCAGGATCCGGAGGTCAGTAGTCCCTGCCCCCAAAAGTCCCAATCAGGACTTTTGGGGCGGATACTAATGGAACTAATACTTTTTCAGGATGTGACTCCTGGGAACAGGGACGTATACTGTGTTTAGTTGTATCACTTGTCTTGTTTGCTGGAGGCGCCATATCATAGTGTGTGTGTGTATATATACAGTATGTCTAGTATCTCTGACTCCGAAACACTGCTATCTGTTGTCAGCAAGTGAAACTACATCTACTAGTTTTCTAAGCATTTGCTTTGAGCAGGCTTACTAGTATGTTTTTTTTTTTTTAACATTCGATTTTTATTCAAGTTTTTGGTATACAAAAAACAAAAGGGAAAAAGAAAGAAAGGTATAGGATTATGCAAACAGTTATGATACAGGTAATGTACTTATACATGTCAGGCATAAGATATTACAGAAATCAACCCACAATAAACACGGGTAGGTAGCTGGTATGGTCGTCAACAGTTGTCAATGCTCAAGGGGGAACTGGGGAGTGTAATACAGACAGATCTATGGGATTAGTACTGGTACATGTGTATAGGCGACCTGATTTTTCCCTGTAAGTGCTCCAGCAAAACCCGGCTTACTAGTATGTTAATACAGATGTCCCTTTTGGAGGTTAGATGGCTGCTCATGGAGGCCTGGAAATGTATTATGTCGCCTATCGCTGAGCTAAAATGTTTTTGAGAGTATGGCCACCTCCGCTACATCGTGCATTTGCGGGTTGGTGCCATCCGTAAGACATTTATCTATATCTCCCTAGTTCAGAAGATAAAGAGTCTGTGATACCTGAAGTGTGCACAGATTTTGTCTACTCTTCACATATTAAATAGCTGGAGGGAAGAAAGAAAGGAAATCGATGGTCTGGCCGGGCAATCATGTCATTCTGGAATATACTGCTTGCCACACAGCCCGCACTAAATTATCCGCACCTTTCTGCATAGTGCGGCCCTCGTCACAGTAGGAAGAATCCTCCATTTTTGAACCAATAGCCACCTCCTTGTTTCTCTGGAGTCTGGTAAAACTCATCTGTAAAACTGTCCCTGGACCCTTTTAGTTCACTTAAACTCACAAGACAGGAGAGTGGTGCTAACTTACAGCGGTATCCTCATACATCATTGCTGCAGTCGCTCCAGGTCCCGGGAGACTCTTCTAGCATTGGACTTAGCAGAAAAAATGCATCTTCATCAAAGCGTTACTCAGCTAGGATGCACCACTAGACCATGCTGATTCATTGGAAATGTGACACTTGTATATCTGTGTGCAACTGAGTCTTTGAATCTCCATACGAAATGCTGCAATGGAGCAACTGCAGCATTTTTCCAAGTTCTATTCTAACCCATATATATCAAATGAATCAGCACAGTCTCGTCGTGTTTCCTAGTCCTGTTGCGACTAAGATGCGCTTTCAGCAAAAACAGATGCACAATGCTAGCAGAGATGCATGGGAGCTGGAGGCTCATGCTGCATGGTGTATTGAGGCTAGATGTATGAGGACACATCTTCACCGAAAGCTGCTCTTCTAGTCCAGTGGCAATGGTGTGCAGGGTTCCACAAGTCACTACCTGCACCAGCAGCTTCTGTGTCTGGGGTACGCCCAGAGGCAGTCCCTCATCAGTAGAGGGAAGTAACAGACTATTACCCTCCGGGCCCATTGCTGGCATCCACCAGCCCTGCAAGCTGTATTAAGTATTGAAGCCTTGTGTCTTTTGCTACACCAGATAACTCTGGGGCCTTGATGGATAACCTTGACACTACAGCTGTTGTTGAACTACACATCCCAGCATGCTCTGCTTCAGATTTAGCTTGACCAAATAGCAAAACTGAATCCGAGCATGCTGGGATATGTAGCTCCATCAACAGCTGGAGTGTCAATGTTAGCCATCCAGGCTCTAGAGGCTTGTTTCCTTTGTAACTGTGCCATATATGACTCCTGTCATGTGTCCTCCCTTCAGTTCTAGTAATGGCATGCTCACTTTATGGAGGGTTCGGTGCTGGTCCGGACCAGGCGCCAGGTGTATGCCAGCACCTTCTCAGGTGCAGGGATGCCGCTATGATGGGACAACTGTCAGTTGGAGCTAACGTTGCTGCTGGTGCCCAGAAAGGGGACACGGGGGAGACACTCTGTAAACTAGGCAAGTTCACTTGGTGGTAAGGGGAAACTGCCGTTCCTGCACAGCGTGAGTGGGGAACTCCGAGACATTCGTTTCACAGAGGCCTTCTCAATTGGAAGTCAGGTTTTCCTGTAAGGGCGGAATTTATGTAGCTGTCCGCCAATTCTGAATGAGACAGGGAGGGGGAGAGGTTACATCTGTAAATAGGAGCTGGTAGGAAAGACGAAAATGTATTTTGCCCTATTTTTGCAAAGCTTTGTGTCTGTAAATGGTTACGTATGTTTCTAAAGCATGAACATTTTCAATAGATTGTGATTCTGATCTGTGAACTACTGTTGAAAGGTGAGTGCACATCTGTAACACAAATAATCACACACACAGGTGCTCTGGAGGTCCACCGGACGCACCTACTGGGTACACTGGCATATGGTGGAGATCATCAGCTCAGGAGATCTGACGGATGAGGACAATCAGGAGAAAGCATCTTCCTTGGCCGAAAATACAAAGGTGTCTCAAGGTGAGTGGCTGTGATGGAAAGATAAATGATGATTATCTTCCGTGGATTCGAGGCTTCAATCCTCCGTTCTGGTTTAGTTTGTATTAAGAAATAGAATGGGATTGTGGGGAAGTTTGAACACCTACAGTAGTTGTGTTGTGAAACTAAAAGTCCCATCATGCCTTGCCATAGTTTTGCTATTAGGGAATGCTAAAACTATGGCAATGCATGCTGGGATGTGTAGTTGCACAACAGCCGGAGGGCCATAGTTTGGACATGCCTGACTTAGGGTTTCTGGGGCTGATGTATTAAGCCTGGTGAAGTGTCAAGTGATAAAGTGGAAGGTGACAGATAACACTTTATCAGTGTGTGTAATGTGGCCACGGAAGATGGAGAAACTGGACATTTTTATACATTACTTTTACTGGGCGTCCAGTAGAGGATATCGGACACCCTGTCCTCCCTTTGTTCAGACTCCTGTTCCGGTTTTTGTATACCCCATTCTGTCTTTGGCTTTGTTAGAGAAATTATGGTCTTCCCAGCGGGAGAGGGAGGAGCTTGAGTTTTTGGATGTACTTTTGAAGATGCCCCAGGCTCCTGTTACCGAGCGTATCCCGTGTCTCGTCGGACTTCCAGCGCCTGTACAAAAACCCCTATTTTCAGAATAGACTTTTCGACGTTGAACTGCTTTCCAATGTGTTATCCATCCCATTCACTTCACTTCACTAGTCACTAGGTTGTGTTTCCTCTGCAGTGTCCCAAACTTTGCATTGTAAACCCTCAGGGGGTATATACACCCTCCCTTATCTTGGAAGTGGGACCTGTGAGGAGAGAGGGAATCTGAGGCAGGACGAGTGGTGGGAGATCATGTTCTTTGTTCGCAAACTGGAGCCTAAGGAGCAGAAAGAGGCGCATGGGATTATAACACAGAACCTGGAAGATCCGGTAAGACATTCGCTGAATTATTACAGGGACACAGTGATGGGAACTTATATGGGACACAGTGATGGGAACCTACAGTATATGGGACACCGTGATGGGAACCTACAGTATATGGGACATAGTGATGGGAACCTACAGAATATGGGACATAGTGATGGGAACCTACAGAATATGGGACACAGTGATGGGAACCTACAGTATATGGGACACAGTCATGGGAACCTACAGTATATGGGACACAGTGATGGGAACTTATATGGGACACAGTGATGGGAACCTACAGTATATGGGACACAGTGATGGGAACCTACAGTATATGGGACATAGTGATGGGAACCTACAGTATATGGGACACAGTGGTGGGAACTATATGTGACACAGTGATGGGAGCCTACAGTATATGGGACATAGTGATGGGAACTTATATGGGACACAGTGATGGGAACTTATATGGGACACAGTGATGGGAACTTATATGGGACACAGTGATGGGAACTTATATGGGACATAATGATGGGAACTTACAGTATATGGGAACTTATATGGGACACAGTGATGGGAACTTATATGGGACACAGTGAAGGGAACTTACAGTATATGGGACACAGTGATGGGAAATTATATGGGACACAGTGATGGGAACTTATATGGGACACAGTGATGGGAACTTATATGGGACACAGTGATGGGAACTTATATGGGACACAGTGATGGGAACTTATATGGGACACAGTGATGGGAACTTATATGGGACACAGTGATGGGAACTTATATGGGACATAATGATGGGAACTTACAGTATATGGGAACTTATATGGGACACAGTGATGGGAACTTATATGGGACACAGTGAAGGGAACTTACAGTATATGGGACATAGTGATGGGAACTTATATGGGACACAGTGATGGGAAATTATATGGGACACAGTGATGGGAACTTATATGGGACACAGTGATGGGAACTTATATGGGACACAGTGATGGGAACTTATATGGGACACAGTGATTGGAACTTATATGGGACACAGTGAAGGGAACTTACAGTATATGGGACACAGTGATGGGAAATTATATGGGACACAGTGATGGGAACTTATATGGGACACAGTGATGGGAACTTATATGGGACACAGTGATGGGAACTTATATGGGACACAGTGATGGGAACTTATATGGGACACAGTGATGGGAACTTATATGGGACACAGTGATGGGAACTTATATGGGACACAGTGATGGGAACTTATATGGGACACAGTGATGGGAACTTATATGGGACACAGTGATGGGATCTTACAGGATATGGGACACAGTGATGGGAACCTACAGTATATGGGACATAGTGATGGGAACCTACAGAATATGGGACATAGTGATGGGATCCTACAGTATATGGGACACAGTGATGGGAACTTATATGTGACACAGTGATGGGAACTTATATGTGACACAGTGGTGGGAACTATATGTGACACAGTGATGGGAACCTACAGTATATGGGACATAGTGATGGGAACCTACAGAATATGGGACATAGTGATGGGATCCTACAGTATATGGGACACAGTGATGGGAACTTATATGTGACACAGTGATGGGAACTTATATGGGACACAGTGATGGGAACTTATATGGGACACAGTGATGGGAACTTATATGGGACACAGTGATGGGAACTTATATGGGACACAGTGATGGGAACTTATATGGGACACAGTGATGGGAACTTATATGGGACACAGTGATGGGAACTTATATGGGACACAGTGATGGGAACTTATATGGGACACAGTGATGGGAACTTATATGGGACACAGTGATGGGAACTTATATGGGACACAGTGATGGGAACTTATATGGGACACAGTGATGGGAACTTATATGGGACACAGTAATGGGAACTTATATGGGACACAGTGATGGGAACTTATATGGGACACAGTGATGGGAACTTACAGGATATGGGACACAGTGATGGGAACTTATATGGGACACAGTGATGGGAACTTATATGGGACACAGTGATGGGAACTTATATGGGACACAGTGATGGGAACCTACAGTATATGGGACACAGTGATGGGAACTTATATGGGACACAGTGATGGGAACCTACAGTATATGGGACACAGTGATGGGAACTTATATGGGACACAGTGATGGGAACTTATATGGGACACAGTGATGGGAACCTACAGTATATGGGACACAGCGATGGGAACTTTAAATATGGTTATCGGAAGCCGGAATTATTTAAAACCCCCTTTTTTTTAGTTGGGTGGAAATAACCTGGATTTGAGAATTATTGTGTGTTAAAATGGGATTACAGGAAAAACGGCCATGAAAACACCATCTGTGACACTGAGGGCCTGATTCAGATCTGCTGGCTATGCTACATATAAACGCCACCCCACAGACCAATTCCCAGCACTAGAAAAATAATTTGATGGTCACACACCTGTATGTATGGTCACACACCTGTATGTATGGTCACACACCTGTATGTATGGCCACACACCATCAATTTTTTTTTTTTTCCTCCCCCATTCGGTCTGAAAAGTAAATCTATATTTTTCTGATGGCCGCCCTCCGCAAAAATGGAGGTGGGCACTGACGTCATGTGACCTCACCACCGGCCCCAAGCAGCCAAGGACACGCCCACTGTATGTGCAGGCACGCCCATATAACGCTGGGTGCTCCCCTGCGTCCACTCCCCCTGCCCACCCATCAGTGAGCGAATGCCCCGGCATATGTGATACTCCTCCAAAGGCGGTCGCTCCGGGGGTTTGCACATGTGCATATTCGCGCATGCGCAAATCCCAAACATCAGTCGGGGTAGCGAATTCGAACCTGAGCCATCAGGTCTGAATCGCCCCCCACCCCCTGAGTGTCTTTTGGAGTAGAGCGGATAACTGTACCCATTGTTTATGTCCAATTGTCCTTCCAGCTGTGTGACCTGGATGAGCACGCCTTCATGCAGACATCTATATGTGTGGACGTAGCGCAGAAGATCCTTAGCTTTCTGGCCGAGCGTTGTCATGGCAGTGTCCATAGTGACCTACAGAACTCTCGCGTCTACACAAAATACGTTCTCCGTCCCGGGGTGGCCGAGAAGCAGTCTTCAAGGTCTGGCTGCTCCTCACAGGATACTCCTTCACAAGGCGTTTCAAAAAAGACAAAGAGCGAGGAGCCTCACAAGTCCGTGAAGAGTGGAGCCAACGCTAGTGCGGAACCTTCTGACCTCCAGCTGCTCAATGGCTTGCTGTCTCAGGAAGGCCTTCAGATCCCTGCTCCAGGAGAGGAGAAAAGCAAAGGTGAGGTTTTTATATAGAAGAGATGACTGGAGACATAGATCGTGTAAGCGTTGTTGAGAATTTAGGTGGGACAATAGAGTCTCTGGTTTCAGTGGGATGAACTTCATGTCCTATATCCAGAGATGACCATAGTAGAGTGTATGAATAGGGAACGGAAGCAGCTTATTGCCAATATCTGAGTCTTCCAAGACTTTTATTTAATACTGTCATAATTAACTGGTTGTGGGATAACATGCAGCCATTAGTGAATCGGCCCAAAAAGGTTGCGGTGAAGGAGAGATATGAGATAAAAGGACTAAGGTGAGTACTAGGCCAGAAGACAGCAGCCTCCTGATGGGCAAAATCCTGTCACCCTGGTGGTGAGTATTTGAACCCCACGGACTCTGCCGGCATTGTGAGCGGTGTCGGAATTCCAGCGAATGTCAGCTCACCAGTGTCAGTATTGCGGCATCATTATTCCAACTACCGGTATCCCAAGCGCCACTATGCTGACCGGATCCCACTGTATGCTAATACAGGAAGTAATGACGCCGAAGTTCGTCGGACGTGCGGGATACCGACTGAACTCGTGTTTTTTTTTTTTAAAGAGGCAATCCCTTTCGAGGCATGGTTTTGCCTAGTGAATGATTACCTCTTTAACAAAAACGTCAGAGTTAGGCCGGGATCCCACTAACTCGGACGGCGATACATCCCGCCCGTTGTGTGCTTTCTAGTTGCACTTTTGACAAATCATGGGCAACTATTACAAATACAGTGTGGGGGAATAAGGGAGAGTCGTTAACGGTCTGTAGTGGTATTTTATGAATGTTTTGTTGAAAAACGCCAAAAGGTCCTGAGAGAATTGGCTGACATGAATGCTTTGTTGTATTGGCTTCAGGCTTTGGAACCTCCTGGGGCACATCGTCAGGCATTTCTCTGGAGACATTACTGGAGATGTTGGAGAACGTAAAGAAAAGTGTCTGCGGGCCTGAAGTGTTGGGCTTTATTGTACAAATCCTGCAGCAGCAGCAGACTGGAGAAGAGGTCCACAGTATGAAAGCTGAGGGGCGGTCTTCTAACAGGTACCTACAAGGGGACATTGGCAGTCTTGTTCAATAAGTTTGGGTCAGACCTTTTGCTGTACGATAGCCGTTGAATGCACTGGAGATCTCGAGGTGGCAATTACTCCTTGAATAACATTTGGTTTTCTCTAAGCCATTAAATAGCTGCTTTGTTCTGCCTTAGGGACCCGACCGACTATGGGTTAAGAGCAGGGATGGGGAACCTTCGGCCCTCCAGATGTTGTTAAACTACACATCCCAGAATGCCCTGCAACAGTTTCAGCATGACCAAATGCAAAACTGTACCAGGGCATGCTGGGATGTGTAGTTCAACAACAGCTGGAGGGCCAAAGGTTCCCCATCCCTGGTTTAGAGGAAAGCCTGGGGAGGAGGCAGTAAATAGTTAAAACTGTTGCATATGGCCACCACAGCCGCTGGGTGGGGGTACCGCTGGGTGGAGCAGTGCACCATTTAAAACACTGGAACCTTAAGCTCCGGTTCTACTGGGGGGTGTTTGTGGTGCGCAGAGTTTAATGCCTGCTCTTGCTTCCATAGTTTTACTTCCTTCTGATAGGAGACTTAAGAGGAGGGAGGGGCGGAGTTTCAGCTCCAATAGTTTAACTATTTATTGCCTACTCCTCAGCATCCCCTCTAAACCCACAGTTTGCAGCGTCCCCCAGATGGGACTCGGACTCGGGAATTAATTTTAGGTGAATACAAGAAAAAGAATCTGCTTTCGCTTTCCTTCAGGGCTTCATATCCTGTTTTGTCTGACATTTCTTTACAGAGAGAAGATCGTGAAGATGTTGGTTGAAATTTTGACAAACCAAATGAAGGAGATGCTTCTTGTGGTGACGTGTCTGCAGCTGACTTATGTGGTGATGTCTAAATATGACTGGCGAGTTCTGTTTGCTACAGAAGGAGGCGTTCGGGCAGTGCTGGGCTGCATGCAAGAGCATCAGTCCTCGTCGGCCGTCCAGCATATAGGCCTGGCGGTGAGTGAGGTCATCGCGACATCGTCTTGGTTTCTAGACTGACCTAATTGCTCAGGGATTTGCTGTCTATTCCATTCGGTAATATGGCGTCTTCATTTCCTGGTAGGTCCTGAAGGTACTGACCGGCGTGGGGAGCTGCGATCTGCGTGGGGGAAGTACGCGCCGCTACACCCTGAATCCCGCGGACTCTCAGGTCATTAAAGAAATCTTCTCCAGCATCGGATCGGCCGCCAGCGGTAGCTCCACCAGTCTCCTCAGGGCGATCCCATCCGCCATCGGCAAGATGTTGTGTACACCAGGGTAAGCGGTTGATAATAAAGGTGCGTGCACATGGATAGATTTGGCAAAAGATCTGGGCGTTCCCGACCGATTTGAAACGACCAATCGCTCAAATCATTCCCTGTGTATGAACGATAACGATGCGCGTACCCGACGGCCGTTGGTGGAGGTTTTTGGTCTTTCCTGCATGTACAAAGATCATAGACCAGTCGTTAGCGATGCGTGCCAATCGTTTCATGTGTATTCACAGTTTGGTAAAGCTGATTGGCTGGCTCCCACTCCCCTCCACCATCGTTAAAGATCGATCATGTGCAATCGTTTGTAGAATCGTTCACTATTTGACACCAAATCGTTTGTCCAGGAGTTCTGAGGAAATCGTTAATGAGATTGGATCGATTGTTAAATCTTTCCGTGTGTATGCACCTTAAGATACGAACAATCTCATTCTGAGCCCTTCCTCCTAGCTTGTATGGAAATGGATGTCCCCACCACATCCTACAGATTTCCTTTTCTGTAAATGGAGTATGCCTGCGTATTTTTTTTCTGCTTTTATCTGTCTACTATACTATTGTATATACAGCCCATTATTTTCTTTTATCTATAAATTCAGTGCAACTCTCCATTTCCTGTATTTTTCAGTGTCCCAGGTTCCTCTCTCTGGTACATTGCAATGACATGGAACTGCTGTATCTCACCCAACTCTATATACTGTGGCATAGTTAATCCTGTTATGCCACCAGTTACAGGGCTAGCGCTGACCTCCGCGTAGGTCTCACCTCTGTCCTCAGCGTAGGTCTCACCTCTAACCTCAGCGTAGGTCTCACCTCTGTCCTCTGCAGCTCTTTTTAAAATGAACCTTGCCTTTAGGAGTGGGGAATCTCACCTTTCGCCTTCTGCACCGCAGGTGTTTCACCGCTGTACACAATGGACTCCTGGTTGTCCGCATGTTGACTGAGAACCACAAGGGTTTGACTGAGCAGCTGTCCAACTGTGAGCTCCCCTCCGTCCTCCAGAGCATCTCCGAGGACACCAGTAATTCCATGTATGGGAGGCTGGATATCTTCATGCAGAAACAGCTGTGCGATCTCTTAAAGAACACCCAGGAGAAAGGCAGCTCAGATGCCAAAGGTGAGGTTTTTTTTTTTCTTCTATAAGAAAGGTTCCGTTCTCCCTTATCGGTTCAGTTATTGATGGGAAACCAGAACGTAGTCTGCCGAATTTGTGTAAAGCTGGTAGTGATGAGGGGCGCAGGCGTTCTACAGCAGGTACGGTGCTGGAATATACAGATTATCAATACATTTATGGGAATATTCCTTAACTAACTGGGTATAAATAGTCTGATCCCTATTTGCATTTACAGGCTTCCATACTTCCGATATACTGGGTACAGTGTTCTGTCACTTTTCCATCTTCATTACAGTACTGAAGTCACGCAGACATATGGAACAAAAACCGTGTCTGGAGTACAAATGGGAAATACTTTAGGGAATGACCACTAAGAGCTGTGGGGATTGGTTATTGTATTTATCATGCTGATACGCTGCAGACTTAAAGGACTGTTGCTCCGTTTAATGGTGGATAAGCTGCTCGTTCTAGTGTGTGTGACGATCTAGCGCTACCAACTGTATACTGTGCAATGGATGATCAGAACCATGTTGATGGTCAGAAGGTTGACATTGCTCAGACCGTCAACAGGTAGATCGAAATCCTTACATTTTTGACAGGTTCACAATGCTGTCATGTGAGTTTCTGGCTGCTGATGGTTAGGCCGCAGCCAGTATGGTTAGGATTATAGGGTGTTGGATGTATCTGTGTGCAGAGGAGGGGAGTTAAGGCCCCCATACACTATACCGACTTGTCCTAAGGACAAGTCGGCCTAATGTCGGCCCCGACTTCCCCTGAGCTCCACCGGCAGCTCCTGATATGATTTGGCACTTGATGTGCCATTTTTTACATGTGATAAATCGGATCGATTTATCACATGTAAATCCGGGGGAGCTGTGGGAGAGCAGGGTCTGGGGGAGCTTGCAGGTAGGGGGGGCGTCAGGGTCCGTCTGGGGGAGCGGGGACCAGAGACCGGAGAGCAGGGTCCGGTCCAGTCCATGTGTGATGAGAGAGGGTAGTCACCTAGCGGCAGGAGAGGTGGCGGGGAGCGGGGTCCAGTCCAGCTGCAGGAGGGGAGCACGTCCAGCTGAGACTAGGTAGCGGCAGCTGCAGGCGGGGAGCACGGAGCGCACGGCGCATAGCAGAGTCCGGGTAGCGGCGAGTGGGAGAATAGGAAACATCCTATTCAAAAGACTGGGCGGGCAGGGCGGACGCTGATTGCCTGAGCTCTCGGCCAATCAGCGTCCCCCCAGTCTTTTGAATAGGATGTTTCCTATTCTCCCGCTCGCCGCTACCCGGACTCTGTTATTATGCGCCGTGCGCTCCGTGCTCCCTGCCTGCAGCTGCCGCTACCTAGTCTCCAGTCCACACACTAGCTCACTACCCCTCCTGCAGCTGGACCGGACCCCGCTCCCCGCCACCTCTCCTGCCGCTAGGTGACTACCCTCTCTCATCACACATGGACCGGACCCTGCTCTCCGGTCCCCACGCCCACAGACCAGCTGAATGCCGGCTGCACATAAGATTTATCTTATGTGCAGACCGTCCGACATCCAGATCTGATCTGATGCGCACGGGACCGTGCATCGGATCAGATTGGATGTCATACCCTACGCGATTTGGGCAATTTCACCCGATTTCTCAGCCCGATCCTCCAGAATCGGGTGAAATCGGGCCCAAATCGTGTAGTGTATGGGGGCCTTTAGTGTTGGGCAATAGGAGGAGGCTTAGATATGAGGCAGATATACTAACCAGAAAGAGCTGTATTAGAGGTTCTCTCTGTAAGTGACTGTCACATGGCTGCCGGGATCTGAAAGAAGATGTGGTAGCCGCACTACCGCTGAGTCAAGGTGAGAAACCATTATACCAGGCCTGTGGCTCTCCAGCTGTTGTGAAACTACACATCCCAGCATGCCTTGCCACAGTTTTTGCATTTTCTAATGCTGGGACTCGCAGTTTCACAGCAGCTGGATGGCCACAGGTTGGCTAGGCCTGCACTAAATCATAGACTGGTTGTAGACAGTTCACATATGTTCCTGGCAGACAGGTAGATGCATGTCAACAGTTCAACTTTATGACTGGCAACAACTCCTAGTACATAACCCATAAAGATTTATCCGGTCCAAGTTTAATACATATGGGAACAGGTTCAGTATGATTTCTCGACAGGCGTTTTGTCGACGGTCATTATACTGACACCCATTGGTGAACAGTCAATATACCGACATTTGCTATGCCGACATCTTCAGTTGACGACAAATTAAAAATGCCAACATGCTGACATGGTTTTTTGTGTCTGGACACCGTCTCAGTGTACCGCGTGCGCTGGCCATACTTTGGGCACGGTGCCTCATAGTTCTATTCCCCCCTCCAGGTGCGCTGGGATGGTAAATTATGAACAAGTTGGTTGTTGACATGTCGGCATGTTAATTATTTCTTACATCTATGCAGCGGGGTGGAAACCAAATGGTAGCAGCTACATGGCATTGTCAGAACATACAGTTGAGTGCTTGTTGTCTCTTTCAGAGAATACTCCAGTATTGACCCTCGAGGAGATGGATCTACCTGCTTTGCTGAGCGGCCTCAAGGACGGACAGATGTGTCGGGAGCTGCTGCCCTCTCTGGAGAGATGCGTTTCTGATGAGGTCTGCCCTCTACGTTGCGAACTCCCTCAGCTTCTCACCGACCCGGACTTCTTCCTGCTGCTTCTCTCTATTCTGGAGCAGTTCAGAAGTGAGAAAGCCCTTCAGCTCTCCGTGTACAGGTGCGTGGCCTGCAAGTATCAGTATTTATACAGTAAAAGGCCTTGGACAGGAACTCTTAGCCCTGGGAACTAAATGACAATATACATCATTTCTGTCTACCCCATCTGTGCCACCCCTGTCTCTCTGCTCCTCCCCTTTAGAATGTACGCTCTGATGAGCAGGGCCCTCTTCCCTCACGTGCCTTTTGTTCTCTTACTTAACCATCTTTGTTGGCATCAAATCCTGCAGTTTTCTGCCACGCTGATACTTATTCCAGTGTCCTCTGCTCATGCAGCTATGTGTATGTACCCTGTACTGTACTCTATTGTATTCAACTGTAAGTCACTGTTTTTGCTTATCCATTAGAACAGGCCAGGACTGGTCTTCTGGTGGAAGTGACCTTAGAAATAGATAAAACAGGCAGTTTTTACGCTGAAATTACTTTTACAAGCTTGTGATAAATATCCATTTGTAAATCTGCCAATATTGGTATCACCCGTCAAATGCCCAGTACTTCTTAAGCTGGCCATACATCTACAGTTTTAGTGTCTGATCTGGCTGGTTTGGAACTAATACTGTACATCAAGTATATAAAATTTACATTGTTTTTGAGTACTAAATAGTTAAAAATACTGGGAGATAGCGGCACTCGTGGGTCTTCATATGCTGTGTAGAATCAGGTGACAGATGCCAAGTAATCAGTCAACATTTCAGGTTATTTTCAAACTTTCCTCAGGATAAAGATAATAGTGAACATAACACCTACATATATAGACACCCAGTGAGAGACCATCATGCTACCCAGGGTGGCTGACAAGCAGGAGGGGTTGGTCTAACATTGGGGGGGGGGGGGAGTTGAAATTTGTAAAAAATAGGTGTATTTGTATCCAGAAATACACTTATTTTTGACATTTACTATCCCGAAAATACGGCTTTTCGTATTCGGATTGATAGCACATCAATACGACTACGAATTGCCGTATTTTCGGGATAGTAAATGTCAAAAACAAGTGTATTTCTGAATACAAATACACCTATTTTTACACCTTTTTTTTTTTTTTTTACAAATTTCCTTTAGTAAATTCCCCCCTGGGTGTCTATATGTATGTGTTATTTTCACTATTGTCTTTATCCTGAGGAAAGTTCAAAAAATAAACTGAAATGTTCACTGATTACTTGGCACCTGTCGTCTGATTCTACACAGCACATAAAGACCCATGAAAATCTCCCAGCGTTGTTGTTGTTGTTGTTGTTATTATTAAGCATCTTTTTTAGTAGTAAGTGATCATGTTCATAGTGTGTATATACTGTATGGTTAGTGGGCAAAAAACCTTGGTAACTGAGGGCTGGTGGACCTACATTTTACGCGCCACCATGGTGTGCTTCACATATAAGGGCTGCTCTGATTGCCTATAATTATGGTTGCAAGACCCGGTCTGTAAATGGGACTAATATTAGATGGACTTAGCTTACTTGTTGCGGTCTATAAATATTGGCCTGTGGAGTAATGATTTTCATGCTTTATTAATGCGTATGAACACCACTTATATCTAATGAGTTAAATGTGTAGTTTGCCTGATGGTATAATATATAGTGTTCCCACTAGGCTATTTTAGCGGGGCACTGCCCCCTGCCTGATTTTTAAAGGGCAAAATGTGCCCCCTGGCAGCGCCCCGCTAAAACAGCCTGCCTCCGACCCCTCTGGTGTGACCGGGGAAGCCCGGCGCCGCTGTAGATAGCGATGCCCCGCGTTTCCCCGGCAGGGTAGAGCCTTTGCCCACCCCCTTTCGTCACAGCGCGGCCCGGGTACACCCCTTTTGTGACGCAGGCGGCCCGGACCGCCCGAAACAGTGAAGTCGGCAGGCCCGGTCCGCCCCCCTTATGCTGCCCCCATGCAGTGGCACCCTGCCCGCCCTGGTTCCTAGAGGGAACACTAATCTATGTCTATTAGGATTTGATTAATAAAGTGGTTCCATATTTGTAATGCAAACAATGTAAGTTTGTGACTAATTTACATTAATTAACGACACTAGCTTGCGCTAATTGCTATTCCTTAGTGGAATCGCTCACTGTTAATTTAGTAGTTATAAGCCACAAGCATCACTGCGTATTCTTTATTTTATTTTTTATACATAACAAAAGGAAGTGAATATGTGAAAGCATTCACACAGTAGTCTGATTTGATTACAGATTGCGTTGCTTACAGTATCCATTCCATATCTAAAATAATGTTGTGTGAATGCTTTCTTGAAATTACTGTGTGCAATAACGTCATTCAGTGGATGAATCCGTGTCCTCAATAGTTTGGGAGAATGCTACATGGTTCGGGAGCAGTGTCTGAACTAATTATTTGCTCTAAGAAAACTTTCTCTGTTTACTTCCAGAATACTGAATAAGAGTCTTGATTTCTACCAAGAAGATGCTCTACCCTGGCACAAGAGTATAGAACCATGTCTGACTTCTCTCGGAAGCACCAGCAGTGACCAAGAAGTGAGACTGGGGTGTAATGAGTGCTAGGGGGGGAGGGGGTGGGCTGCATTTTGGGCTTCAGGTTTATAAAAATATGAATGAGGCTCTAGAATTGCGTCATACATGGTGCATGTTTTTCTGGATCTAGGTTCTGCAGGAAGTGGTGAGTTTTTTGCACCGCCTGGCGTCCACTAACAAAGATTGCGCTGTGGTTATGTGCCGGCTTGGTGCAAAGGAAATGCTGATCAAAGTGCTGGAGAAGCAGAGCTCCAGTCTCCTGCAGGCATCGGAACTGAAAGACCTACTGACGGACTGTGAGAAATACGCTAATCTCTACCAGAAAATGGCCACCAGCATCTTAGCTGGCTGCATCCAAGTGAGTCTGTAATTTGTAAACCGTTGTGTGAAGCCAGACACTCTAACCAACAGTACCTGTGAATTAGGAGACACAGTATTTGTATGGTGTGTTTGGTGTCCAGCTGCATTTACCTTTTTGTCTGTTACTCTCCCATCAGATGGTTCTGGGGCAGATAGAAGAACACAGGCGCTGTCAGCAGCAAATTAACATTCCTTTCTTTGATGTATTTCTGAGGAATCTTTGTCAAGGTGAGTGTCATGTCATCCGAGCGCCAAGTAGATCACAGTACCTCCATCTGCCTGTAGCAGCCATGCCGAATATTGGTCTATTGACATCATCCTCCGTAAATCTGGTCTGGTCGCTGCCAATAACCATGTGCACAAGCTTAGCACTCAACATTCAGTTTATATTATTGTGGTCTACAGACCCTTTAACAGCAAGGGTTTAAAAAAATAAATAAATAAATAACTTGAGCCCTACACATTAAGGATTTGAGCCACCAACATTTGATTGCAGGCGAATCTCCTTTTCTGCTTCTTGATATACAAGTGGAAACTCATGAGCTTTTGCTTGTACGTTTTTATCCTTTTTATCAGTTTTCCTAAATTCCCCTCTGATATAGCAATTCTGTACATACAGGAGCTGTCTTACTTTTTTATTTTTTTATTATTATTATGTCCTACATTTGTGATAGAACACCACTTTCCTACAAAATTTTCGGTACTTGTGAGTTATCTGGGCTGCCGATTTTTTGATTGTATGCCTTAAGTTAAGGCATACAATCAGATGCGATGCGATATCGCATCGCATCACATGCGACCATCGGATGCGATGACCCGATTTTTCCATAGGAATCAATGTTAAAATGGACTGAGTCCATTTTAACATGGAATTCAATGGGAAAAAGGGGTCCTTTTCATACCCCTACTATCCAAGTGGGCATGGAGTTGGATATAAACCTGTGGCGAGCGTAGCGAGCCACCGAGCCCGAAGCATGGCGAGCGAACGGTATTCTGTGTCCCCTCGCGGGGCTCGCTACGCTCGCCACGCTTCGGGCTCGGTGGCTCGCTACGCTCGCCACAGGTTTATATCCAACTCCATGCCCACTTGGATAGTAGGGGTATGAAAAGGACCCCTTTTTCCCATTGAATTCCATGTTAAAATGGACTCAGTCCATTTTAACATTGATTCCTATGGAAAAATCGGGTCATCGCATCGCATCCGATGGTCGCATGCGATGCGATGCGATGTGCCTGATCCGACCCGATTTAGAAATCGGCAGCCCGGATAACTCACAAGTACCAAATTTTCTTCTCTATGTGCTTCCACCATCTCAAACCATTCTTCTGGTTGTCTCAATCTTCTCAAGCCATCCTTTTGGGATGGGCCTCCAGTTTCTCAAGCCATCCTTGGGGATGGGCCTCCAGCTTCTCAAGCCATCCTTGGGGATGGGCCTCCAGCTTCTCAAGCCATCCTTGGGGATGGGCCTCCAGCTTCTCAAGCCATCCTTGGGGATGGGCCTCCAGCTTCTCAAGCCATCCTTGGGGATGGGCCTCCAGCTTCTTAAGCCATCCTTGGGGATGGGCCTCCAGCTTCTCAAGCCATCCTTGGGGATGGGCCTCCAGCTTCTCAAGCCATCCTTGGGGATGGGCCTCCAGCTTCTCAAGCCATCCTTGGGGATGGGCCTCCAGCTTCTCAAGCCATCCTTGGGGATGGGCCTCCAGCTTCTCAAGCCATCCTTGGGGATGGGCCTCCAGCTTCTCAAGCCATCCTTGGGGATGGGCCTCCAGCTTCTCAAGCCATCCTTCTGGATGGGCCTCCAGCTTCTCAAGCCATCCTTGGGGATGGTCCTCCAGCTTCTCAAGCCATCCTTGGGGATGGTCCTCCAGCTTCTCAAGCCATCCTTGGGGATGGGCCTCCAGCTTCTCAAGCCATCCTTGGGGATGGGCCTCCAGCTTCTCAAGCCATACTTGGGGATGGGCCTCCAGCTTCTCAAGCCGTCCTTGGGGATGGGCCTCCAGCTTCTCAAGCTGTCCTTCTGGATGGGCCTCCACCATCTAAACAGTCTTCCTTGATGTCACCCCAGCTTCTGACGTCATTCTTCTTAATATTTATCTTTCTTTTTATCCTTCTCTACGGCCCTCTACCTTTTCCTGCCAGCCTTTTCTATGGGCCTCCACATTCTCAAACAGTCCTTGATTTTACCCCATCTTCTCATCCTAAAGCATTCTTCTCTCTGTCCTTTTTAGATCAACACCAGTTTCCCTATTAGACTTGACTAAAAGAGTAGTCTAATAATAATAGTAGTAGTATTGATTAAAAAAATATGTATTAAATGTTTTTCATTTAAATATATCTTTTCTTGACAAGCAGAGTTCTTGTTTCACCAATGCAATTTCTCCGATTTGTATAGACAACCCCACCACTTTATAGTAGCAGTAACCGGATGCTTTCTGTGCAGGTTCCAGCGTGGAAGTTAAAGAAGACAAATGTTGGGAGAAGATCGAAGTCTCCTCCAATCCTCATCGTGCCAACAAGCTAACAGATGGAAACACAAAGTCTTATTGGGAATCAAGTGGGAGTACTGGATCCCATTATATCAACATCTACATGCACCGAGGAGTGGTGATCCGGTAAGATTCATGGTTTATGGCATGTTCCATACAACCCCTAATGCTTCATCTTGCCAGGAGGAGGAGCTATGCAAAAAGCATTCAATGCGAAGATGGGGAGTAATAATAATGATTATGATAATTTTCGTTTTGTAGCGCTTTTCTCCTGTAGCGCTCAGTCGCTTTACAGACATTTAGCAGTAAAAGAATCACAGAGAAATTAAAGAAAATGCAACCGAGGGAGCCCAATCAGCTTGCTGGGGTATCCTGTCCTGTATGGGCAGGAGGCACGATGCACCCTATTTTTCACTTCTTTTTCAGGATAGGCTGCTTGGCATATAGGTAGATCAGCTAAAGGTGGCACCGGACTAACAGAATCTCCCTTGGTTCATCTCCCTGTATCTCCCAGTTACAGCGAAATGACTGCGTAGCGCTTTAGTGTGGGCTGTGTGTCACGTTTGTCACTGGTTTGGCTGAATGAGTTTATCAGTCGATTGACAGCTGGTGAGAGCTGTTTCCTAGCAATAAACCTTCCCAATGTACACTGTTCAGTTATCGGTCCTTACATCCTGATCGTAAAGGAAAATGTCATGTGGGCATCATATAGATAAGTGGATAAAGTATACCCCTTTTCTACTGACCTAAAAATCCCAGGTTTTTGCACATGCGCATTGCACCTACCTGGGAAAAATCCCAGGATTTGTAACGAGCAGAATATTTTATTGGGTCTATCCCGGGGATTTTCAACCCACATAGGGGAGGCTGGCCTTACGCAGGCACCTCCCCCTGCCCGCCCGCTGGTTACCAGCCCACCACTGACCACTTACTGTCGCTGACAGCCTGCCAGTTCCCGCCCACTGCTCTGCTTTCCCGGGTTTCCTGTTCCTGTGGAAATGGTGTAAACCCGGGAAAACCCCAGGTTAAAAGGGCAGTGGAAACAGGGACATGTCAGTGGAGACCCACCAAAATCCCAGGTATGACTCGGGATTTTGGTGGAAAAGTGTTATAGGTCAGTGATCAGGACCTCAGGCAGTCTGTCTGCACAATGGGCGACGCCCCCACTCAGCGACAACTGGTTCCTTTCAGCAGAGGCGTAACTAGAACCTTGCGGGCCCCATAGCAACATCTCGAAAAGGCCCCCCCCTCCAGAAAGAGTGAGCATCAAAAAAAGTGTTAGAGAGAGAGAGAGAGAAAGGGAGGGAGAGGGGTGATCAGGAGAGAGTGCTTCATGCAAAAAGATAATGAGTGCAAGAAGGGAGAGCATGGAGAGAGAACAGGATAGAGACATGGAGAGAGATATAAATTAAAGATCAAGAGAGCTTGTCAGGTAGATACAGGGAGAGAGGGGGTGTCAAGTAGAGAGATAGAGAGAGGGTGTCTGGGAGAGAAAGGTGGAGATACAGGGAGTGAGAGGGTGTCAGGGAGAGAGAGGGAGAGGGGTGTCAGGTAGAGAGATAGAGAGAGGGTGTCTGGGAGAGAAAGGTGGAGAGACAGGGAGTGAGAGGGTGTCAGGGAGAGAGAGGGAGAGGGGTGTCAGGTAGAGAGATAGAGAGAGGGTGTCTGGGAGAGAAAGGTAGAGAGACAGAGAGAGGGTGTCTGGGAGAGAAAGGTGGAGAGACAGGAAGTGAGAGAGGGTGTCTGGGAGACCGTGCCAGGCAGAGAGAGATGTGAGGGATGGGGAAGAAAGAGAGAGGGGAAAAAGATGGGGTTCAGAGAGACAGAGGAGGAAAAGAGGGGATGAGAAAGATGAAAAAACAAGTGACAGAATTGGAGGTGGAGTGACAGAGGGTTGAGAGAAACAAGGGGTCAGGAAGCATGGGAAAAAAAAATAGAGCAGAGGAGTGAGGGTCAGAGAGGGAGAGGGTGGGGGAGCACAGGAGGGAGAAAAACATTAGAAAGAGCAAAGAACGAAGCGCAGGGTAGAGATGGCAAGGATGGAGGAGCACAGAAAAAAAAAGGAGAGAGAGCAGGGGACTACAGGAGAGAGGGAAGGAGTAGGGGAGCATGGGAGGGAGAGCCAGGCATCTTTTATGTGCATATTTAACCCCACCTCCTCCACCAGAGGGTATCTTGCCCCCCCCTCTCCCCCCAATTAAAACACTGAGTACCTTGCTCCCCCCAGTAAGACGAGTGCACCTCCAGTGTCAGTTCCGTGCTGCTGCTGGGTGGGTCTCTATCTCCCTCGCTCACCTCGTGCCATCTGTATCCCCACACACTGCTGACGCCGGGTCTCTTGTTTCAGCTCCCCTGGTCATTGCTGCCGCTGGCCTCCTGTTCTCCCGGTCATTCTGCAGCCAGGCCTCCTTCCCTTGTCACCGCCGCAGCCAGGACTCCTGCGCTGCCACCGCGCCTTCTGCTCCGGGTCTCCTCCCCTGGTCACCTGCAGGACTCCTGCAGTGCCACCGCGCCTCCTGTTCTTCGTGTCATTGCTGCAGCCAGGCATCCTCCTCCCCTGGTCACTGCCAGGACTCTGCTGCCAGCAGAAGCTGGACCTGGCTTCTGCTGGGTTATATCCTGCAGTTACCCCGTGTACAGATGCGGCTGCCGGAAGCAAGAATAAACTTAAAGGTCAGGTGGGGAGGATCCCCGGCTGCGGACGGGTAGGGGGACATTCAGCATAATTTGAAAAGTAGTAGAATGAAATAAAAAACTTGAAGAGGGTGCAGGGGATAGCCGCCTGGGTCCTCGGGCCCCTCAAACCGCCAGGCCCCATAGCAGCTGCACCTCCTGCACCCTCTATAGTTACGCCACTGCCTTTCAGATCTTCTATGATTTGCATTTTGGTTCTGTTATTTATCATCAAAGTTATTCATAAAGTTCAATGCAGGTGCACACTGGGGTGTGGTATGGGACTCCGACAGTCGGGAACCCGTCCGGCACCCGCACACTGTGTTAATCAGAATAATCTCTGCAATATAACTGAGAGTAACATTGAGGTACTTAGCAGACCATGCTCTGGACTTTAAGGACTGCTAGGGATCCACCAGATGAGGTCACCTGGTTGCGGCTTTTATATTGCAGATTATGATAATTATTCTGATTAGCAGTTCTTAGTACATGGTGTTCGTCTGCAGTGTCTTTCTTTTCTGTGTGGAACTACAAGGATCAGCATGGTAGCACTTCTCATTGTGTGTAGGATTAGGGAGTGCAGCCCAAATCCCCTTATAGACTGGGTTCATCTCCAACCTATTCTTGGTCCAAATACCAAATGATTTATATCACCCAGTATGAACATAAATTCCCCAACCTGGGTCTCTCTCCTTAGGTGCGGAAACCAATCTTTTTGGGGGATACGGTCATTGGGTCACCAGCATGTTGGTCGACATTCATTATGTCGACATGCAGGAAGGTCGACACGAGTCTAGGTCAACATGGGGTTTTTCATATATTTTTTTGAGTCGACATGTGCCGACAGGCAGTGTTTCATGCCCTACCATCCACTTGGGCGTGGTGGGAGAACAAAATAGTGTGCCGAGCATAGCGAGGCACCGTGGCCAAAAAATGGCAGGCGGACGTGATGCTACATTTCAGTGTCCATGTCGACATTCGGGATAGACCGTTTGACTTTCGACCTAACCCATGTTGACCTTTTGGCCCTGCATGTCGACCTAGACTCATGTCGACCTAATGGTGTTGACCTAATGATCCACACCCTCTTTTGGACCATGGGTTTGTTGTCTTTCACTAGGTATTGGTGCTCTGTGGTCACCAGGCTTCTGATCAATGTCTTGCATTATTGCTCTCGGTAAGGGTCCGGGATTCAAAGGTTCAGTCGGCATACATCAAGCGTCGGGATGGCACAATGGGGAGGAGCTAAGCGATCACATGACCAGAACAATGTGTTCCAGAAATACCGTAGTGGAGATATGGGAGAATGATGGTCTCACTAAGCGCTGCCTCCACCCGAGAGTGCAGCCTCTGAATATGGTCATGTCAGCAGATGGGGAAGCCAGACATCCTGGGTGTACAATCGGTGGCACGTTTTTTCTATAGGTCCAGGGAACTGCAGATTTTTGTCTGGGGTGCTGCTGGTAGAACTGGACTTGCCCAGATCCACACATATAGTTTCAATATGTCGGTGGGTAAGTTGTGGCGACATCCTTAAGCAGAATCGTGTAAGTGGAAGGAACATTCTTCCGTCATGGATTAGATGTCTGCTTATGTCCTGATTCTTTAGAGGAATGGATTTGGTTTAATCCCTGCCATGCTTCGATACAGACCCGGTGGGCCAAATGAAACCAATTGGTTGGATAGATAATGAAGGTATATCAGTCTATCAGATAGAAGAAGGAATCGCGGCCGAATAATCTTCTCTAGCAAACCCTTATACAGCAAAGCTTATGGCATTTTGTTCCAGAGTAAGATTCCAATATAACCTCTGGGCAGCTCCTGTATATTCCTGACAATTTATCATATCCCTTCTGGGCACTGCCATTGCTATCCGTATCTCAGTCCCTAGGTGAAGCTGCAGGTCAGAGGGCAGCTAGAACTGGGTGGAGTCTTTTCCCAAGATGCATCTCTGTCCAACATACATCTCTAGAAGTTAATTAGCTGCTGTGACTAAGCAGTGGTTTTTATTGCTCACAAGTGTCTAATGCCCGGAAATCCGTCACAAGTAATGATTTTAACCCCTCGGGCCACACAAAGACCACTATAGAGTGTAGAAGCTTCTTGGAAGAATTGGAAGTTTCCAATGGCTTATTGCCAGTTGACTATTACTGATAATCCCACAGGGTGATTTGGATAATTGAGGCTCTATACTAGCATACATACATTAAGGAGAAGCGTTCTAAGCTCACATAACGTGCGCTGGTACTCCTTCTGCCCCCCATAGTACAGCTTGATACATCTGCACCACAGCCTGCAACATGGCAGTTAGGAGCTAATTGGTTGGTACTTATACTATGTCCACTTTATCTCCCTCCAAGGCTTAGTAAATAGACGACTACGTTTTGATGGTTCGGGTTTCTGCTCTTTTTAACCCAGAAGAACTCTGTTACATTGCTCCTGAGGTGATCTGAATTGCCATAAAAGGTGCTGCCCCCTGATTCATTGGGGCAATCGTTCTAATGGATTTGGTATGAAATCCCGACGGTCAAAATCCCGAATGGATCATAAACAAGGCCAAAATCCCGACATTTAAAATACCGACAAGGACAAAATACAGACATATAGAATGTTCAGGTGAAACTGTCAACATGACTTTGGGTCGACAGGTCACGAGGTCGACATGTTTTTTTTTTACTGTTTTTTGACCCGAATGTTGACACAGTCGACATGGACACAGTTGGAGGTGAACCGCAGCCCCTTGCGTTGCTCGCTTCGCTCGTGGATGGTAGGGCATGAAATACTGCCTGTCGGCACATGTCGGGTCAAAAAACAGTGAAAAAACCCATGTCGACCTGTCGACCCAAAGTCATGTTGACAGTTTCACCTGTACATTCTATATGTCTGTATTTTGACCTTGTCGGTATTTTAAATGTCGGGATTTTGTCCTTGACGGTATTTTAAATGTCGGGATTTTGACCCTGTCGGGATTTTGACCGCATTCCGTTCTAATAGATGTTGCGATAACAATTGGAAATTGCAATAGAAATTGCTGGGGTGCCTTCTTTAAATCAACCACAAGAGGGAGTCATTTCTCCAAGAACAGGAGCGCATATAGCATGATCAGATGTTTTGTATTATGAAGACATTTAAATATTTTGATTACCAAATAGACTTTTCCTATTACCCGAAGTGATTCAAGTATAAACCATGCAAGATAGTGACTGATAGATACTGTATACTCTTGTATACCTTAATCAATGAAAGTATTTAGCATTTTGCTGAAGGATCAATTAAGTGGAGTCTTTGAGGTCACGTGCACGGCTAATTCAGCCTTTACTTGGCACTTGTGCTCCTTTTGTGTAGAGGTGCAACGGTAGCACATATCAGTAATAGATGAGTGATTTTAACTGCTGATTGCTGCAGTAAATTAGGACTTTGCAGGATGCTTATATCTCTGCGCTTACCTCACTAAGCTGCATGCAGACTGTGTATATCTCTGCGCCACCCTCACTAATCTATGTGCAGACTGTGTATATCTCTGCGCCACCCTCACTAATCTACATGCAGACTGTGTATATCTCTGCGCCGCCCTCACTAAGCTGCATGCAGACTGTGTATATCTCTGCGCCACCCTCACTAATCTACATGCAGACTGTGTATATCTCTGCGCCGCCCTCACTAATCTACATGCAGACTGTGTATATCTCTGCGCCGCCCTCACTAATCTACATGCAGACTGTGTATATCTCTGCGCCACCCTCACTAATCTACATGCAGACTGTGTATATCTCTGCGCCACCCTCACTAATCTACATGCAGACTGTGTATATCTCTGCGCCGCCCTCACTAATCTACATGCAGACTGTGTATATCTCTGCGCCGCCCTCACTAATCTACATGCAGACTGTGTATATCTCTGCGCCGCCCTCACTAATCTACATGCAGACTGTGTATATCTCTGCGCCACCCTCACTAATCTACATGCAGACTGTGTATATCTCTGCGCCACCCTCACTAATCTACATGCAGACTGTGTATATCTCTGCGCCACCCTCACTAATCTACATGCAGACTGTGTATATCTCTGCGCCGCCCTCACTAATCTACATGCAGACTGTGTATATCTCTGCGCCGCCCTCACTAATCTACATGCAGACTGTGTATATCTCTGCGCCGCCCTCACTAAGCTGCATGCAGACTGTGTATATCTCTGCGCCACCCTCACTAATCTACATGCAGACTGTGTATATCTCTGCGCCGCCCTCACTAATCTACATGCAGACTGTGTATATCTCTGCGCCACCCTCACTAATCTACATGCAGACTGTGTATATCTCTGCGCCGCCCTCACTAAACTGCATGCAGACTGTGTATATCTCTGCGCCACCCTCACTAATCTACATGCAGACTGTGTATATCTCTGCGCCACCCTCACTAATCTACATGCAGACTGTGTATATCTCTGCGCCACCCTCACTAAGCTGCATGCAGACTGTGTATATCTCTGCGCCACCCTCACTAATCTACATGCAGACTGTGTATATCTCTGCGCCGCCCTCTCTAAGCTGCATGCAGACTGTGTATATCTCTGCGCCACCCTCACTAATCTACATGCAGACTGTGTATATCTCTGCGCCACCCTCACTAATCTACATGCAGACTGTGTATATCTCTGCGCCGCCCTCACTAAGCTGCATGCAGACTGTGTATATCTCTGCGCCACCCTCACTAATCTACATGCAGACTGTGTATATCTCTGCGCCGCCCTCACTAATCTACATGCAGACTGTGTATATCTCTGCGCCGCCCTCACTAATCTACATGCAGACTGTGTATATCTCTGCGCCACCCTCACTAATCTACATGCAGACTGTGTATATCTCTGCGCCACCCTCACTAATCTACATGCAGACTGTGTATATCTCTGCGCCGCCCTCACTAAGCTGCATGCAGACTGTGTATATCTCTGCGCCGCCCTCACTAAGCTACGTGCAGACTGTGTATATCTCTGCGCCACCCTCACTTGCGCACGTTAAGCTCTGCGGCATGTGCAGTGTAAACGCACAGAAGATACGCTCTGCACAACAGACTTGTGGCACCGCTTGGCATTCAAAATAGTTTTTTTAAATTGTTGATTTTGTGCTTGTAGATATGACCACCTCAGGCTTTGTTGGTTTATTCCTTTTATTTATTTATGCATTGTAAGTAATATGAACATACAACTGTTGTCGCCTTGGTGTGAATTGCGCAGTATCATAAATAAACGCTTTTGTGTCATTGTCCCCCACCTTGCAGGCAGCTGGTTCTGATTGTGGCAAGCGAGGATTCCAGTTACATGCCGGCCCGGGTAGTGGTAATGGGAGGGGAGAACGCGTCTCTTATCAACACAGAACTAAATGCGGTAAGACCAGTGTTCCAATGATTGTTGGGCAACGTCAATGGATTTATTTGTTTACTATTCGTTCAGATAAAGGATAAAGTCAAACAAATACAGATTCGATTTACGTGCTCATAGAACACATCCGGGTTCATCCACAAATCGTCAGCCAATCAGGAACAAGCCGCTTACTTCCAGATGTCACTGCCTATTATATCAATATAAATTACCGAACTCTTCCTCTTATATCCAACAGCATCGGGGTTTAGAGACTCCATCTTGGACGCTGGATCTTTAAAATATTCTGCCCAAAGCTTTACTCATTCCCCATTTATACCCCCACTATCAAGGTACCTCTGTGACATTTGCTGTTAGACAGACCATTAGTTCTCCCTTTTATTATATGGATTCCTTCTTGCTGTAGACCTTGGCTGCGGTCAGTAGTTTGTGACCGTGAGGATTATCAGGGTGGGTGGGGAGTTGCCATTCTCTGTGTCTCCCCCTTGCTACCTCCCGCCATGGGAACAGGGTCGCTGGGGGAGTGTGGGCAGTCAGTGCAGACAGCTGGACTGTCAGTCTGACCGTTCTCCTCTGACCTCCATAAAAAGGGGTGGTACTCTTTACCTAGAAGGGCGCCCATCGCGACCATCGAATGCACTAAAAATCGGGTGCGACGCGATGGCCGCGATTTCCCATAGGGACCAATGTTAAAAATGAGATTGGACCCGATTTTAGTGTTCAATGCCTCAATGCCCGCGATTTTTACATAGGAAACAATGTTAAATGGGCCACAGAGCCCTAATAGTGACCGTGAACTCTGAAATGGCCCCCACAATTGTTAACGCCACCCCACGATCAACGTGAACCCGAAGCGTGGCGAGCGGCGGCGGTACGCGTCCTCCGACCTTTTCATGCCCTACTATCCACGTCGGCGTGGAGTTGAGAATAGAATAGTGTGGCGAGCGCAGCGAGCCACCGAGGCCCGAAGCGTGGCGAGGGGACGCGGATACCTTCACAGTTATACGCGTCCCCTCGCGGGCTTCACAGGTGTCCATGGCGAAAAGCGGACACCTGTGAAGCCCGCGAGGGGACGCGTTTACCTGTGAAGGTATCCGCGTCCCCTCGCGGGTCTCGCTGCGCTCGCCACGCTTCGGGCTCGGTGGCTCGCTGCGCTCGCCACACTATTCTATTCTCCACGCCGACGTGGATAGTAGGGCATGAAAAGGTCGGAGGACGCGTACCGCCGCCCCTCGCGGGCTCGCTACGCTCGCCACGCTTCGGGTTCACGTTGATCGTGGGGTGGCGTTAACAATTGTGGGGCCATTTCAGAGTTCACGGTGACTATTAGGGCTCTGTGGCCCATTTAACATTGATTCCTATGGCCAAATCGCGGGCATTGAGGCATTTAACATTAAAATCGCGGTCAATCACCGTTTTTAACATTGATCCCTATGGGAAAATCGCGGGCACCCGATTTTAATGTACCCGCGATTTACCCGCGATGGCCGCGATTTTTTACCCCCGACGCCCGCGATTCCAATCGCGGGCGCCCTTCTAGGTAAAGAGTACCAAAGGGGTTTTCCCAGCAGATCAGTATATTCTAAAATTTACCCCTTCCAGCACCAACAACCGTTCCACAGTCACATCGGCCCCAAAATCTGCATAGTACTGCTACCACATGATTGGCTGTTTAGATGGATTCGGTATGAAATCCCGACGGTCAAAATCCCGAAATGTAAAATACCGACAAGGACAAAATCCGACATTTAAAATACAGACCAGGACAAAATCCAGACATTTAAAATCCCGACATGGGTTTTTTCACTGTTTTTTTTTATCCGGATGTCGACATGGACACAGTTGGAAGTGAACCGCAGCCCCTCGCATCGCTCGCTTCACTCAAAATGCTTCGGGCACGGTGCCTCGCTGCGCTCGGCACACTATTTTATTCTCCCACCACGCCCTAGTAGATGGTAGGGCATGAAATACCGCCTGTCGGCTCAAAAAAACAGTGAAAAAACCCATGTCGACCTGTCGACCCAAAGTCATGTTGACTGTTTCACCTGTACATTCCATATGTCGGGATTTTGTCCTTGTCGGTATTATGACCCATTTGGTATTATGACCCTGTCGGTATTATGACCCTGTCGGTATTATGACCCTGTCGGTATTATGACCCTGTCGGTATTATGACCCTGTCGGGATTTTGGATTGCATCCCGTTTAGATATGTGTGTTAACCAGCAGATAACCCAGATAAATGTATACATACACACCGGGTCATCGCAGCTTGCCGTCCGCTCTGCCCTGTTCCCTCGGTACCCGCTGCTCTGTCCCGCCACATTTAGCTGATAATTAATATTCTGTGTAGTGTTACTCTTCTTGTTCTACGGAACAATAAATCCTCGATGCAGTCTCAGCTCACTGGTTATTGGGGGCAATCTGCGGACCGCCTGCAGTTGCATAGTTCCGTGTTTTAGATCCATCTCCTCCTCCTCACTGGTTCATGTACTTTTCAGGTGAACATCTCCAGCACCGCTGGACGCGTCGTGCTCGTCGAAAACGTCACCCGCTTCTGGCCGATCATTCAGATCAAGATAAAGCGATGTCAGCAGGTAAAGTCACGACTTGTGATTTTATGTTTCTCGTGATGTATTCGCCCCGGGTTTCTTAAACTATATGTGCGCATTTTCGTATTGACCCCCTGCAGGGTGGTATTGACACGCGTGTGCGAGGTGTGGAAGTCTTGGGACCAAAGCCGACCTTCTGGCCAGTGTTTAAGGAGCAGCTTTGCAGAAGAACTTTCTTGTTCTACACCAGCAGAGCCCACAGCTGGGGGCAGGAGATCTGCGAGAAGAAGGAACATTTGCTGCAGCTGTTCAGCAGGTGAGTGACGGCATCTGTGTCCTAGCGAGAGGTCTGAGATCCGTTCTGTCTACACTTCTACGTGACCTCATACGTTGTTGCTGCAGTCACATGACAACAGCCCTTGTCGCCTGCCAATGCAGACCCACGCTAGGCATAAATATAAGACCATAGAACAAATTGTGTGCAAATTTAAAACCCTTTCACATCACGCAAATATCCCAGTTCCGACCCTGGTTGTTGCTGGGTCAACCCAGGTCACTGTGCGTTGTGAAAGGGTCTTTTGAAAAATCCAGCAAACCGGCAATCCGACCTGGGTTAAAAGAAGGGTTTTACCCGGGTCGGACCAGGGTTGCCTGGGCAGTGTGAATGGATAACCTGGGTCCCGTTCACAGTAAAGGAAGGAAGTGCCGCCTCCTCCCCTGCCCCCTTGTGACGTTCCACTGCTCAGCCTCACCTTCCCAATGACATCAGCGACTTGGTTTATTGCTAGAGACAGGATGCATATTTGCATATGCATTTGCATATTTTGCCCATTCTCACTGGTTATTGCATATTTTACCTAAAATCTAGTGATGGTGCATATTTTAGGCCCTGCCCTCTACCCACCCGCAAGTCACAGCACTGCTTTGCCCTGCTGCTGCTGGCCAGGTAGTGTGCAGGCTGGGGCAATATGTACGCAGTGTGGGGAACCTTGGATGTACGCTATGTCTGACACTGCTCTAGGCTGTCAATCCATGTCTAAAAGTCAGTCGGGGCGGATGCCGTCACAAAGCTCCTGAACCGTTGCCTGCCCTTGGCCTGGGACTTTACACCAAGAGACAGACTTCTGCAGCAGAGGAGGCGGGCGGAAGGGTTGTGACATCACGCAGCGCGGAGGAAATTCTGTGTCACAGAGAGTATGCGGCACAGGGAGGAAGCCTTCCACTGCGCCGCCCTCACACGCTATGCTGACATTTGATCCATCAGCGCTGGAGATGAGGGTCCGTGTAGTTGATGCCAGAAGAGCCTAGGACGCTGCAGTATGCTGTAGCAGCCAGGAAGAAAAAAAATCCTGTGTACAGCACTAGACATCTGCAGATGCTGTGGGCCTATTTTTGAGGTTTATTTGCAACTTGTATGATGGTTTTTAAATAAGTTAAAAATTACTTTTTTTTATTATTTAATGTAGCACATTTTAACACTTTTCATGCATATTTTACGTATTTTTCATGCATATTTCAAGCTTTTTTATGTTGCATATAATTCTGTCTCTACTTATTGCCAATCACTACAGTGCAGCGGGGTTGGAAACCGGTTATGTTACGCAACACAGAAGCTGGTATCCTATTAGCATTAAATGACTGCGGCTAATGGATTTCCATGGGGCTGTCCCAATTAGCTCTGACAGTCGGCATTAATCCTGAGGCACACGTAGCAGGATCATTCCCCAGGAGATCTGTTTCTGCCTCTCATTGGTTCAGAAGCTTATACTGGTTCTCTTGTGTTATCGGATAGATCGATGATTGGATAGAATGATAGTGACCATTGGGCTGAGATTGCGATATTAGGCCATTTAGTTTTCTGTTACCTGGGAAACGAACGTGCCTATAATAGGATGGTCCTGATCCCTAATGTGTTCCTGCAGATTGAACCGCGCATTGTCGCACGAACAGGTGTTTGCAGAGCGCTTTCTACCAGATGACGAGGCTGCGCAGGCTCTGGGCCGGATGTGCTGGGAGGCGCTGATAACCCCACTGGTGCAGAGCATCACTACCTCAGGTACAGACGGTTCCGTCTGGGATTATCAGTAGGAATAACGGTGAGACAACTGAACTTGTGACATTTCTTTCTGTGTTCCAGACCCCGAAGGAGTGAGCCCCCTGAGCTGGCTCCTCACACGCTACCTGGAGAACATTCGGGTCTGTAAACATCCCAAGTCACGCACTTCTATCTTCAACTCCCGTGTGCGCCGGCTGACTCATCTGCTGGTTCATGTGGACAACAGCCCACCGGACACCGCGGAACTCAAGCCCCTGGGTAAAATAAGTGAGTTCATTACATGTGCACTGAAACGCGTTCCGTTCTGGGGGTCTGTGGGCACAAAAGCACTCAGGATAGTTCTAGAGTTCTATATGCAAATATTGTTATCAATTCTTAACAATATCCATAAAGAAATCTAACGCTCCCTGGGTGCCCTGGTCTCCAGTCAGCACCATGATTTGTATTACATCAGGTCAGTTGTCTGGTGGGTGCTAATGAACAAGGTTCTGGTCATCCAGGAGACAGCAGCTGCTGCTCTATAACTCCCTTTCTAGGTGCTGGTGATGGGACATTGGGTAGGATATTGATTAATGGTCTTTGCAGAGGAAAGGCAAGTCCTGGTACACTGGGGAGGAGCTGTGTTTAGGCTGGTGATGAGACATTGGGGGAGGAACTGTGTAGAAGGCGGGTGATCGGACATTGGGGATGACATGTGTAGGAGGCGGAATGATGGTATACCGTGTAGGAGGCTTGTGACGGGGAATTGGGTAGGAGGTGGAGGATGGGGCATTGCGGAGGAGCTCTATAGGAGGCGGGTGATGGGACATTGTGGGAGGAACTGTAGTGGAGGCGGGTGATATGACATTGGGGAGGATCTGTGCAGTAGGCAGGTGAAGGGACATTGGGGAGGAGCTGTGTAGTAGAGGGGTGATAGGACATTGGAGGAGGAGCTGTGTAGGAGGTGGGTGAAGGGACTTTGGGGAGGATCTGTGCAGTAGGCGGGTGAAGGGACATTGGGGGAGGAGATGTGTTGGAGGCGGGTGAAGCGACTTTGGGGGAGGAGATGTGTAGGAGGCGGGTGAAGGGACATTGGGGAGGAGCTGTGTAGTAGAGGGGTGATAAGACATTGGAGGAGGAGCTGTGTAGGAGGTGGGTGAAGGGACTTTGGGGAGGAGCTGTGTAGGAGGCGGGTGAAGGGACATTGGGGAGGGGCTGTGTAGGAGGCGGGTGATGGTACACTGGGGAGGAGTGGTGTAGGAGGGGTGATGGGACATTTGGGGAGGAGCTGTGTAGGAGGTGGGTGAAGAAACATTGGGGATGAGCTGTGTAGGAGGGGGGGGTGAAGGGACATTAGAGTGGAGCTGTGTAGGAGGCAGGTAAGGTGACATTGAGGGGGGAGCTGTGCAGGAGGCGGGTGAAGGACATAGGGGAGGAGCTGTGCAGGAGGCGTGTAATGCACATTGGGGGAAGAGCTGTGCAGGAGGCAGGTGATGGGACATTGGAGATGAGATGTTTAAGAGGCAGGTGAAGGGACATTGGGGAGGAGCGGTGTAGGAGGTGGATGAAGGGACATTGGGGAGGAGCTGTGCAGGAGGCGGGTAACAGGACAATGGGGGAGGAGCTGTGTAGCATGCAGATGAAGGGACATTGGGGAGGAGCTGTGTAGGATGCAGGTGAAGGGACATTGGGGAGAAGTGGTGTAGGAGTTGGGTGAAGGGACATTGGGGATGAGCTCTGTAGCACACAGATAAAGGGACATTGGAGAGGAGCTGTGTGGGAGGCGGATTAAGGGACATTTGGGGAGGAGCTGTGTAGCAGGTGGGGGATTGGACATTGGGTAGGTGGTGGAGGATGGGACATTGGGTAGGAGCGGTGTAGGAGGCGGATTGTAGGACATTAGGGAGGAGCTGTGCATTGAGTCAGTCTTTAAGTCACACATTAAGAAGGGTACTCTGTTTATATCTACTTGTCTTCTCAGATGGGAAAAACCGTGATTCTTCCAAAGTGTCTGCGAAAGTCACCAGTTTGGGCTTGAGCAGTATGGCTGGTATCGCTCAGTGCTGGCAAGGAGTGGTCCAGAAGCAGGTAAGTGACCTCATTGTGAGTGTGGATGAGCTCCACCTATAAAATCCTGATTAAGTTCTGTAGTACATTGTCATTTTTCTTGTCGCCACCAGGTGCAGCGCTTTCTGGAGGTGTCCTGGAATGATGAAGATGTGGTTCTCCGCTTCTGCTCGCTGTACCTGACCCTTAGGCGGGCAATGGAGGAGATGTTCGGCCAGCAGACACGCTTTCTGCTTTCCCTACGCCAGGGCTTTTGTGAGGGGCTGTTACAGCTTTCATTCCTGACCGCTTTACATGTGAGTCTGGGCTGCCAGCACCCTCATACATACCTGCTAACATTAGTCCTACCATTTAGAGCAGCATTGCCAACACATGTAACCAGTAGTAGAAAGCTCATAGATTTTGGCTGGTATGTATTGTATCTCTATGTGTAACCTTCCCCGCTTTCTTGTATGTGTCTTTGTGAAAGTACGTACCGGTTTGGCCAATCTGTGTACACCACCGACCTCTGTTGTGTAGCCTGGCTTTTTCCCTTACCTCATTGTGTAATCCTGCTTTTCCCACCCATTGTGTGGAATTGTGCATCACTCCATCTCCTTCCCCCAACACTCCACAACCCACCTCTCTCCTCATCATTGTGCAGTCCCCTGCCCACCACCACCATCGTTTGCCCTTCCAAGCTTTTAGTGTCTGTTGTGGTGGCACGACCGCCGGACGGGTTGCATTACTTTGATGCTGGTACATTGCAGGTAACGGAGCAGTTTGCACGGTACATTGATCAGAGGATGATTGCCATTCGCGCCAACTCTTCGGACTTACAGTCACTGGAGCATCTCCAGCAGTTCCTGGAGTTTGTACTTTTCTTGTCTGAGCTGGAACTTGCGAATTCCTTTGAGCATTTCTACAGGTAAGTGAGTTCCCAGGATAAGAGGGATGTGTGTAGAAGTAGTGTGTATGTGTGTGTTGGGTACATACAGGCAGTGTAATGTGTGTGTTGTATACAGGTATTGTAGCGTGTATGTTAAATGAATATATATATATATATATATATATATATATATATATATATATATATATATATATATATATATATATATATATATATATATATATATATATATATATATACAATGGTGTTGGACGGCAGCACACTAAATGGATAGAGCAAGCTGATTTGCCATATATATATATATACATAGCCAGTATGAAATGTGTGTGTTAGTTAGATACAGACATTCCAATCTGTGCCTTGGGTATAGACAAGTTGGAGGTAATGATTTCTGGGTATAGACATATCAAGCACATAATTGCTAAACCCTCATAGATTACCCCACATTGTGTGCAGCCACTAAACTACTGTATTATACATTTCTGTCACTGAGAGGAGAACGCCGACGTGCGTTTCGCGGCTGACTGCTTTATCAGGGTAGGGGTCTTGCTCTGCATTTACATCAGGACTGTGGAAGACTCAAGACTAGTCCCAGTCCTTGCCCAAAACCACCAGGAGGAGAGCAAAAAAGACACTGCCTCCAGCGTCCGGAAGTTGATGTTACGTGAGACAATATAGTGTGATGGGTTTATATAGACACTATAGTGTGTGTTTATGCTTCCATGGAACCTGTGGGGGAACAAGTTATTTGCCCACGATCTCTTCTAAGATTAACCGTCAGTGTCTCCCGCTCCAGATCAGGGTGCTTACAATTATTCCGCACACATTTTCAGCTGTGCAATAGCTTCACTCAATCAGTAGGACACCAAGGAAATACAAAATGATACCAGTAGCATAGCCAACCACTCTGAGCACAATCTGGTGTTAGTGTGACACCTCTTCCGTCACTGAAGGGGCCCTCAGTCCAGCAGGAGTCATGTTGCCTAACCAGGCCTGATGTCCAGCTTCTTCTCCAATCTAAAGGCTCAGCCAATAATTTTTTTTTTGTGGTCCAGATGCTGCTGCTACTTCTTGGTCCCCAACTGGAAGCACTTATCTCCCGATAGCTAAGGTCCGGGACTGGCAATATCCATCTCGAACAGCTCCCCAATATCTGCATATACATAGAGGTGCCCATAAAGGCACCTGGAGAAAGTCTGGTCACATGATCAGCAGAGGGAAGCCCCGGCTGCTCTGATGCGGGCCTTGCTTGGGATATTCCCTGGGTTGGGTTCCTTTAGCATAAATACAGCTGTCTGAGACATTGGTACAGTGTACATGCAGAAATCGTACATATAATACGTATTCTATACACATGGGGAAGTACCTGAAGAAGATATGGTTTATTTGAACATTCTGGTACCAATCTATACTTAAGCATGGGAATCTTGGGAAAAAACCAGTGTAGAAGACCACCGTCCACTTAATATCAGAAGGGAAGTACGGCAAGGTAACCCTTTAAATTGACATGTGAATGGACGAGTGCTTGTGTATTGAGGCAGTATAAGTGTGTGTGCGCGTGCGCAGTGCTGGTCCCCTGTATGCTGCTTTGCATTTCTATCTTCAGCCTGTCTGACATGATGCTGTGTTTCAGGCATTACCTAGCCGATCGCCTGCTCACCCTGGGACCGTGCTGGCTGGAGAACTCGGTGGTAGACCACATTGGCATTTGTTTCCCAAACCGGTACCCTCAGGAAATGCTGAAAAATCTACAGGAAGCAAATGTCCTGCAGAGAGAAGAGCATCTGTTCCGTCTTCAGGAGATGGACGAAGGACTGTTATCGGAGGAGGAGGATGAGGAGGAGGAAGCAATGGTGAGTTCTATCTGCTAGATGAACTCCAGTGACATGAGCGGTGGAAAGCAGGAGATCAACTTGGGATGTGGGGGCGAGGGAGGGGTGAGAAGGGGTATCACAGGTAGGAGATGAACATATAAAGGTTTGTGTGATTTGTCTGTGATGGCGCATTGAGATTCTGCAATATTCACTCATTTAGTCTGTATGATATAAATGATATGTGATCGAGAGCCAGGGACGGACAGGGCATCCTATTGACAGTCCTCATTATTGCCCCTATGTGGACTGGAGATCATTTGGGCATCAGGCATGGAGAACGCTGCTCACTGATATTCTGTGTTACTTATTCATTGCTCTGTATGTTAAATGGATTTGGGCAGGGGTGACCAGACTGGTCCTCAAGATCTACAAACAGTTCATGTGTGTCAGGCAACCTGTGGATCTGTAGGAATGAATGCAGCAGGTTTGACAATGTGACAGTTAGTATTGACAACAGCTGTGCACCAGCTAGGTGATCTGGGAACTGTGGCAGTTAGTAATGACTACAGCTGTGCACCAGCTAGGTGGTCTGGGAAATGTGACAGTTAGTAATGACTACAGCTGAGCACCAGCTAGGGAATCTGGGAAATGTTACAGTTAGTAATGACTACACCTGTGCACCAGCTAGGTGACCTGGGAAATGTGACGGTTAGTAATAATGACTACAGCTGTGCACCAGCTAGGTGGTCTGGGAAATGTGGCAGTTAGTAATGACTACAGCTGTGCACCATCTAGGGAGTCCGGGAAATGTGACAGTTAGTAATGACTGCACCTGTGCACCAGCTAGGTGGGCTGGGAAATGTGACAGTTAGTAATGACTACAGCTGTGCACCGGCTAGGGGGTCTGGGGAATGTGACAATTAGTAATGACTACAGCCGTGCACCAGCTAGGTGGTCTGGGAAATGTGACAGTTAGTAATGACTACAGCCGTGCACCAGCTAGGTGGTCTGGGAAATGTGACAGTTAGTAATGACTACAGCCGTGCACCAACTAGGTGGTCTGGGAAATGTGACAGTTAGTAATGACTACAGCCGTGGACCATTGGTAGAGTCCGGGACAGGTTTTGAGTAATCTCATTAGACTGTACTCAGTTGTGCTGATCTGCAACTGAAACTTTAGGCCCGGAATGAAGTCTCGGAATGGCCTGATGTTTGTGTTTTATCTCTGGTTTTCTGATAACCGTCCTGTCTATGTCTCTAGGTGATGGAGGAGAACTTGCATTCCCAGGATGAGAGCGCGGAGGATGTAGATGTACAGATTTCTGTCCTTTCCCCCCGATGTTGGTCTATCTCTCCCTTCTGCTACATGGCTGATCCCTCCAAATATTTCCCAGAATCCCTCAGCAGCTCTCTGCAACATTTCACAGACTTTTATACAAAGAGTAAGCATCCCAACGCCATTCTGTATTTACAGTATAAAGCGTAGTAACAGGTCCAGTACTGGCGGCTGGAGTGGGGATATAACAGCGTCTTGTTCATTACTTGCATCTCTTACTGGCATTGCATATTCCCCCCAATGTAGCCTATGCAGTGGGCCCAGGGTGGCAGCTTCACCCTGCACCTTTTTTTGGGTAGGATGTGTAATCCTTGGAACCAATATAGCTGCCGCATCTAAATGCGTGTGTCAGATGTGTCTATAACTAGGATGAGTGCGGTTCCAGCTGTTAGACCTGATCGTTATTGTGCCAATTAGCAATCCATGCGATTATTGAACTGTTGGGTGCGGATTGAAGCCTGAGGCCAAATAGTGTCTGGATCTATTGCCTTCGCAATTTGATGGACAAGAAGACGGTGCTTTGGGGGGTGGGAACCAGACGTTGTCTGGGAGTCTCCAGAAAAACGCAATGCATTTGCAATATTACCTAGGGTGGGTTTTTACTCTGTTTGGGCGGTGGCTATCTACTCTCAGTGATCTGCGGATCAGCGATCAACTCTGAATCAGGCCCTTAGTGCTCGGGTTTTTCCTGACTCCTAGTATTGAAGGGGCGTGGATCGTATTGTCGACAGTCATTAGGTTGACAGTCATTAGGTCGACATGGATGAAGGTCGACATGGATGAAGGTCGACAGGGGTCTAGGTCGACAGGGGTTTAGGTAGACACAGGGTTAGGTTGACCAAAACCCATGTTGACCTAAACCCATGTCGACCTTGTACCCTGTCGACCTTGACGCCTGTCTACCTAGACACCTGTCGCCCTTCCCACCTGTTGACACAATGGTGTCGATCTAAGTGCAGTCCACAATACGACCGTATCCCTATTGAAGACACTTTAGTTGCCTGAACTGTCTTTAACCCTGTGAGTGCCAACATCTCTGTAAGAGATGTGCAAAATATCCGCTAAAAAATGCCGGCGCCGCTCACATTTGTTATATAAATTCAAACAGGAAATGTTGGGTAAAAAATATATTTCCTATATAAGGTAACGTTACAGGTCATTATGATGAATAAAGATGTTTTTTTTTTCATTTTCACACGTATTTTGACAAATTCACTTGGCACTCAGTGGGTTAAAGGGTCTCAAAGAATATGATCATTGCAAAGTCCCCTTTGTAATCCGTCCATATCTGCGGCTGATTTTACTGGTTTCTTTTTCTGCAACAGCCGCACTATAAGATTTTCTGTGATTCTTCTCATTCCTCAGGTCAGTCTGTCCGTGGCTCCAGTCTCGCTCCGTCTCGGCAGCTGCAGTGGACGTGGTTGGGAAATGCAGAGGTCCAATACGGAGATCTGACCCTTCGTGTCTCCACCCTTCAGATGTTTGTCTTGCTGCTATTTAACCACCAGGAGGTGAGAGACAATTGGCAGCTTTGCTGCGCAGGTTTATTCTTACCGAATACTACATGTGGCGTATGGGAGAATACAGTCTGGTGCAGTGGTGGGGAGGTGGGAGGATACAGTCTTGTGCAGTGTGGTGGGGTGGGAGGATACAGTCTGGTGCAGTGGTGGGGAGGTGGGAGGATACAGTCTGGTGCAGTGGTGGGGAGGTGGGAGGATACAGTCTGGTGCAGTGGTGGGGAGGTGGGAGGATACAGTCTGGTGCAGTGGTGGGGAGGTGGGAGGATACAGTCTGGTGCAGTGGTGGGGAGGTGGAAGCATACAGTCTGGTGCAGTGGTGGGGCTGGGAGGATACAGTCTGGTGCAGTGGTGGGGAGGTGGGAGGATACAGTCTGGTGCAGTGGTGGGGAGGTGGAAGCATACAGTCTGGTGCAGTGGTGGGGAGGTGGGAGGATACAGTCTGGTGCAGTGGTGGGGAGGTGGGAGGATACAGTCTGGTGCAGTGGTGGGGAGGTGGGAGGATACAGTCTGGTGCAGTGTGGGGGGTGGAAGCATACAGTCTGGTGCAGTGGTGGGGATGGGAGGATACAGTCTGGTGCAGTGTGGGGAGGTGGAAGCATACAGTCTGGTGCAGTGGTGGGGATGGGAGGATACAGTCTGGTGCAGTGGTGGGGATGGGAGGATAAAGTCTGGTGCAGTGTGTGGGGGGTACAGTCTGGTGCAGTGTGGGGAGGTGGAAGCATACAGTCTGGTGCAGTGGTGGGGATGGGAGGATACAGTCTGGTGCAGTGTGGGGAGGTGGAAGTATACAGTCTAGTGCAGTGGTGGGGATGGGAGGATACAGTCTGGTGCAGTGTGGGGGGGGTTGGAGGATACAGTCTGGTGCATTGGTGGGGATGGGAGGGTTCAGTGGGAGGGTACAGTCTGGTGCAGTGTGGGGGGTGGGAGCATACAGTCTGGTGCAGTGGTGGTGGGTGGAAGCATACAGTCTGGTACAGTGGTGGTAGACTGGATGATATGATCGGGCACAAGGTTGGGGAGGATACCAGTTTATGGTCTGGTACAGTGTTGGGGGATTCAGTCTGGCACAATGAGTTAGATGGGAGGATACAGTCTGGCGCAGTGGTGGGTAGGAGGATATTGTATGCACACTGACTTTAATGGGATTATATAATAGGGCATGTTGGGGATAGGTGCAGTGTGTTTGCGGGGCTCCTGTATGTGCTATTGCTAGGTGCAGTGTGTTTGCGGGGCTCCTGTATGTGCTAGTGCTAGGTGCAGTGTGTTTGCGTGGCTCCTGTATGTGCTATTGCTAGGTGCAGTGTGTTTGCGGGGCTCCTGTATGTGCTAGTGCTAGGTGCAGTGTGTTTGCGGGGCTCCTCTATGTGCTATTGCTAGGTGCAGTGTGTTTGCGGGGCTCCTCTATGTGCTAGTGCTAGGTGCAATGTGTTTGCGGGGCTCCTGTATGTGCTAGGTGCAGTGTGTTTGCAGGTAGGGTGGCCAATCCCGGGATCGGGATCGGCGGGATCCCGGGATTTGGCCTAAAAAACGCCGGGATTTGAATCCCGGGATTTCGGGATTATATGCGCATGCGCATATCTAATGCCGGGCAGTGTCTGAGCGAGTGCTCAGGCGCTACCCAGGAGTTCCTGATCCCCAGACTGCAGTCTGGAGCTGGTATGGGCAGTTCGACCTGCGCAGCGTGACCTCTGACCATCACGCTGAGCAGGTCGGACTGCCCATACCTGCTCCAGAATCATCTCTGACCTGGACCGGACCTGGCAGCGTCGGCCGCCCGCTCTGCTGCCCGCCCGCTGGACCGGACCTGGCAGCGTCGGCCGCCCGCTCTGCTGCTACCGCCGCCGACGCCTCCCGCTCCTGTCTGCCCTGCTCCTGGCCGCCGGTGTAAGTAAATGAATGTGCAGGGCGGCTGAAGCAGGGGGTGGACTGGGCTTTTTGTTTTATTGTAGCGTGTTTTTTGGCCTAAACTGATTTAGAGATGCCAATCCCGGGATCCCGGGAATCCCGGGATTGAGCATTTTTCAATCCTGATTCCCGGGATTGAAAAAATGCCCCAGGATTGGCATCCCTATTTGCGGGGCTCCTGTATGTGCTAGTGCTAGGTGCAGTGTGTTTGCGGGGCTCCTGTATGTGCTAGTGCTAGGTGCAGTGTGTTTGCGGGGCTCCTGTATGTGCTAGGTGCAGTGTGTTTGCGTTGCTCCTGTATGTGCTAGGTGCAGTGTGTTTGCGTGGCTCCTGTATGTGCTGGTGCTAGGTGCAGTGTGTTTGCGTTGCTCCTGTATGTGCTAGGTGCAGTGTGTTTGCGGGGCTCCTGTATGTGCTGGGGCTAGGTGCAGTGTGTTTGCAGAGCTCCTGTATGTGTTCGTACTAGGTGCAGTGTGTTTGCGTTGCTCCTGTATGTGCTAGGTGCAGTGTGTTTGCGGGGCTCCTGTATGTGCTAGGTGCAGTGTGTTTGCGTGGCTCCTGTATGTGCTGGTGCTAGGTGCAGTGTGTTTGTGTGGCTCCTGTATGTGCTGGTGCTAGGTGCAGTGTGTTTGCGTTGGTCCTGAATGTGCTAGTGCTAGGTGCAGTGTGTTTGCGGGGCTCCTGTATGTGCTAGTGCTAGGTGCAGTGTGTTTGCGGGGCTCCTGTATGTGCTAGTGCTAGGTGCAGTGTGTTTGCGGTGCTCCTGTATATGCTAGTGCTAGGTGCAGTGTGTTTGCGGGGCTCCTGTATGTGCTAGGTGCAGTGTGTTTGCGGGGCTCCTGTATGTGCTAGTGCTAGGTGCAGTGTGTTGGCGGGGCTCCTGTATGTGCTAGTGCTAGGTGCAGTGTGTTTGCGGGGCTCCTGTATGTGCTAGGTGCAGTGTGTTTGCGGGGCTCCTGTATGTGCTAGGTGCAGTGTGTTTGCGGGGCTCCTGTATGTGCTAGGTGCAGTGTATTTGCGTTGCTCCTGTATGTGTTCGTACTAGGTGCAGTGTATTTGCGTTGCTCCTGTATGTGCTAGTGCTAGGTGCAGTGTATTTGCGTTGCTCCTGTATGTGTTCGTACTAGGTGCAGTGTGTTTGCGGGGCTCCTGTATGTGCTAGGTGCAGTGTTTTTGCGTGGCTCCTGTATGTGCTAGTGCTAGGTGCAGTGTGTTTGTGTGGCTCCTGTATGTGCTAGTGCTAGGTGCAGTGTGTTTGTGTGGCTCCTGTATGTGCTAGTGCTAGGTGCAGTGTGTTTGCGTTGCTCCTGTATGTGCTAGTGCTAGGTGCAGTGTATTTGCGTTGCTCCTGTATGTGTTCGTACTAGGTGCAGTGTATTTGCGTTGCTCCTGTATGTGCTAGTGCTAGGTGCAGTGTATTTGCGTTGCTCCTGTATGTGTTCGTACTAGGTGCAGTGTGTTTGCGGGGCTCCTGTATGTGCTAGGTGCAGTGTGTTTGCGGGGCTCCTGTATGTGCTGGTGCTAGGTGCAGTGTGTTTGCGTTGCTCCTGTATGTGCTGGTGCTAGGTGCAGTGTGTTTGCGGGGCTCCTGTATGTGCTGGTGCTAGGTGCAGTGTGTTTGCGTTGGTCCTGAATGTGCTATTGCTAGGTGCAGTGTGTTTGCGTTGCTCCTGTATGTGCTAGTGCTAGGTGCAGTGTGTTTGCGTTGCTCCTGTATGTGCTAGTGCTAGGTGCAGTGTGTTTGCATGGCTCCTGTATGTGCTAGTGCTAGGTGCAGTGTGTTTGCGGGGCTCCTGTATGTGCTAGTGCTAGGTGCAGTGTGTTTGCAGGGCTCCTGTATGTGCTAGTGCTAGGTGCAGTGTGTTTGCGTGGCTCCTGTATGTGCTGGTGCTAGGTGCAGTGTGTTTGCGTGGCTCCTGTATGTGCTGGTGCTAGGTGCAGTGTGTTTGCGTGGCTCCTGTATGTGCTGGTGCTAGGTGCAGTGTGTTTGCGTTGCTCCTGTATGTGCTGGTGCTAGGTGCAGTGTGTTTGCGGGGCTCCTGTATGTGCTAGTGCTAGGTGCAGTGTGTTTGCGTGGCTTCTGTATGTGTTCGTACTAGGTGCAGTGTGTTTACGTTGCTCCTGTATGTGCTAGGTGCAGTGTGTTTGCGTGGCTCCTGTATGTGCTGGTGCTAGGTGCAGTGTGTTTGCGTTGCTCCTGTATGTGCTAGTGCTAGGTGCAGTGTGTTTGCGTGGCTCCTGTATGTGCTGGTGCTAGGTGCAGTGTGTTTGCGTTGCTCCTGTATGTGCTGGTGCTAGGTGCAGTGTGTTTGCGGGGCTCCTGTATGTGCTAGTGCTAGGTGCAGTGTGTTTGCGGGGCTCCTGTATGTGCTAGTGCTAGGTGCAGTGTGTTTGCGTTGCTCCTGTATGTGTTCGTACTAAGTGCAGTGTGTTTGCGTGGCTCTTGTATGTGCTGGTGCTAGGTGCAGTGTGTTTGCGTTGCTCCTGTATGTGCTAGTGCTAGGTGCAGTGTGTTTGCGGGACTCCTGTATGTGTTCGTACTAGGTGCAGTGTGTTTGCGTTGCTCCTGTATGTTCTAGTACTAGGTGCAGTGTGTTTGCGGGGCTCCTGTATGTGCTAGGTGCAGTGTGTTTGCGTTGCTCCTGTATGTGCTAGTGCTAGGTGCAGTGTGTTTGCGGGGCTCCTGTATGTGTTCGTACTAGGTGCAGTGTGTTTGCGTTGCTCCTGTATGTGCTAGTACTAGGTGCAGTGTGTTTGCGTTGCTCCTGTATGTGCTAGGTGCAGTGTATTTGCGTTGCTCCTGTATGTGCTAGTACTAGTTGCAGTGTGTTTGCGGGGCTCCTGTATGTGCTAGGTGCAGTGTGTTTGCGTGGCTCCTGTATGTGCTAGTGCTAGGTGCAGTGTATTTGCGTTGCTCCTGTATGTGCTAGGGCTAAGACTGGTGAACTTTACTTGTTTCTAGGAAGTTTTGGAAGAGGCAATTATTCAATCAACAGGATTAGCAGAGACTCTTGTGAGTCATGCACTTGCCCCTCTAACTGCCAAGGGGAGTATCTTGGCACACAAGAAGAAAGGTATTCTATGTTTCTCCAGTCAGTCTTCCCGTTACTCCCGTCTTCCCCCGTCGGTGCCCTTCCCGTCTTCCCCCGCCGGTGCCCTTCCCGTCTTCCCCCGCCGGTGCCCTTCCCGTCTTCCCCCGCCGGTGCCCTTCCCGTCTTCCCCCGCCGGTGCCCTTCCCGTCTTCCCCCGCCGGTGCCCTTCCCGTCTTCCCCCGTCTGTGCCCTTCCCGTCTTCCCCCGTCTGTGCCCTTCCCGTCTTCCCCCGTCTGTGCCCTTCCCGTCTTCCCCCGTCTGTGCCCTTCCCGTCTTCCCCCGTCTGTGCCCTTCCCGTCTTCCCCCGTCTGTGCCCTTCCCGTCTTCCCCCGTCTGTGCCCTTCCCGTCTTCCCCCGTCTGTGCCCTTCCCGTCTTCCCCCGTCCGTGCCCTTCCCATCTTCCCCCGTCCGTGCCCTTCCCATCTTCCCCCGTCCGTGCCCTTCCAGTCTTCCCCCGTTCCTGCTCCCGTCCATTGAATGTCATCCATTTTTGAAGGGCTCCTGTGTTTGAATGAAGAGAAGGTAATAGAACAAGGTCCAAGATCGGTTTTACAGCTGTTGCCCAGACAGACCTACCTGAATGTGGAGGAAGATGATGGGTGGACTTTAGAAAAGAAAAGGAACATTATCCTCTGTCTAATAACGCAGATAATGAAGGAGGAGAGCGAGCTTCATATTGACAATCTGGTGTTCCGGGTAAGCCTGACATAGTCTTTATGCAGTGATTTTATAACCATCTGGGTTGTTAGTACAATGATGACCATGTCTCATCACTTTTCAAGTGCTAAAGGAACGTAAACCACTCTATACTTGATTTTCCAGGTCATTGAATCCTGTCGGAAATCGGAGTTTGGAAAGAGCCTTAAGTTTCTGAACTTCAGTTGCAGCCACACAGACGTCCTGTCCTGCATCATGTACCTCATCAGCCAGGGCTATGCCCGTCGCAGCGAGGATAGCCCCCATATTCTGGAATACCTTTCCAAGGATCCTTCCACGCCACACAAGGGCAAAGCCCACATCAGCTTCCAGAGTTCCAGCAAGAAGAAGCAAGACATGATCATCAAGTCCAGGTACCAATAAGGTTCTTCTGGGAATTCTGTATATGTACTGTATCTGGAATAATGGATGTCCTGCTGTTGTTTAGGGAGCCAGGACGGACGTGTTGTATTATATATTGTCATGGTGGGTCCTCTGTTTCAGCTCTGGCGGAGTCGTCGAGCAGGTGGTTTTGGAGTCTGTTCTACTCCCCATGGGGCGTACACTGAGCCAGGAGGAAGTGTGGGCCTTGATGTGCCAGATGGTTAATCAAGTATCAGAAACACTCAGTGTCACCCAGGATACCGCCCAGCACCTTCTAATCCACTGCAAGTGGAACGTGGACTTACTGCTGCAGAAGTACACTGATGACCCCGAAGTTCTACTGATCGCGTCCGGGTTGGAAGTTCAGGCGCCACTCGAGTCTGAGAGCCCACAGCCCGCGTGTCCTGTGTGTATGAGTCCGCTGAGTCCCTCTGACAGCCCCCCATCTCTGTGCTGTAAGCACTGCTGCTGTAAGGTGAGACACCATACAAGTTCCATTCTGCAGCAAGATAATGATGAGGATCCAGAGGATCAGACTGGATCAGTGGTTAGGGGCTATGAATGTATAACCATGATCTTCTGCCCTATGTTGTCTCCTCATACACATACTTTTATTCGGTTTAGTATAGTATAGTATCCCACCAGTTTGATAAGCGTGAGTGGACTGTTACTGATGAGTCCTAACTCCTCTGTGCCGCTAGCCGCCGCAATTGTAAATGGTTTGCCATATGTAGAGTCCTGAGGCCGCTCACATACCATATGATCGAATGGATGCGTATGCGCTCGGAAACGGGTCGCACTAGGGCTAGACTAGCCGCAATCGCAACTAACATGTCCGTGTGATCCTTTCGCTGGAACGAGGACCACGGACGCATCTGTAGGGATCAATTGATGTTTTTTTCTGGCCATCCTGTCCTTATGGGGCCCATACAATGCAATCATTTGAGCCAATTCTGCATTTGCAGACGGTTTTGGAAATGTATGGGGTTCAACTGTCAGCAACTTCAACCAAAAGGGGATCGGAATTGGTGAATGGGGTTTGTCCAACTTGTTGGATTTTGCAGACCAATCAGGGCTGTAGATTGCCAGTGTATGGTAACGATCAGCCATTTTCAGACTGTCGCGCTATTAGAACAATCTGAGACTTCTGTCTAGTGCTTATGAGCTGTTTTACGAGTTGAAGATCTGATCTGTGAATGAAAAAATTGCAAATCACTAAAATATCCCAATTGTATGTTCGCATATTGGCGGATTAGAAAATTGATAAAGCGAGGCTAACAAACGCAGAAACTCAAGGAATCTCTTTTTTTGTGATTGCTGATGAATGGGCCTCGTTAGACGGGCTGCCTGTGAGGAATGAGTCTAGGAGACTCTGATTTACACTAATGGCCTCCTTAATGTCTGCAGAACTGCTGGAATGAATATCTAACCACTCGGATTGAGCAGAACCTCGTGCTGACCTGCACGTGTCCAACTACAGACTGTCTGGCACAGCCCACCTCTGACTTCATCCGCAAGATCATATCCTCCAAAGAGGTCATTGAGAAGGTACGGCAGACGTATTATCTCATGGAAGCTCTTTTTTATCCTCTAAACTCTGATTACAGAGACCCCTCTGTCTGCATGTAAATTATTGGTCTTCTGCCCCATCTGCATGTAAAACATTTCCTTTGTTCTCCAGTCCCATAGGATAATCTATTTTAATCTGGGTGGAAAAGTGTAACCTTGTTCTTGCCTCCTGTAGTATGAGAAAGCCTTGCTGCGTGGGTTTGTGGAAAGTTGCTCGAACCTGACCTGGTGCACGAACCCCCAAGGCTGCGACCGCATCCTGTGCAAAGAAGGACTGGGCAGCGGGGCAGCCTGTGCCAAGTGCTCCTGGCTCTCCTGCTTCAACTGCAGTTTTCCTGAAGTGAGTCTTCCCCCTCTGATGGTTCCATGCACTGACAGTCTGTTGTGCAGCTAGAACTTGTTTAATTCTCCTTTTTTTTTTTTTTCTCTCCCATCCTAATTGTATCAGGCTCATTACCCGGCAAGCTGCAGTCACATGTCTCAGTGGATGGATGATGGGGGGTTCTACGATGGAATGACCATCGAAGCTCAGAGCAAGCACTTGACGAAGCTCATTTCGAAGCACTGTCCCAGCTGTCAGGCCCCGATTGAGAAAAATGAGGGCTGCCTGCAGTAAGTCACGTATTGACATAACCTTCTGCGCCTTACATATATCCCTTTCTCTGGTCTGATCACCGGTCTCTTTCTCTACCACAGTATGACTTGTGCCAAATGTAACCATGGATTTTGCTGGCGGTGCCTCAAACCCTGGAAGCCCACCCATAAGGATTATTACAACTGTTCTGCTATGGTGAGTGTGACTGCGTCCCCCCCCCGTATACGCTTGGACTAGGCCATTTCATTCTTTGATTGAGTTTCATTTGTTAAGATTAGTTAGAAGTTACATCCTTTATTAGGTTTTTATCAAATATAAATCCAGCCGCTGTCGCTTAGTACATGTAACATATACATTGTATCCGGAGGATGGGTCAATCTGTATTAGGTTGACTCCATACGGTGGACATGTCAACATGTACAAAAGATCAACAGGTTAAAATGGTCAACACAATGTTTTTCCGAACCTGTGCACAGCAATTGGAAATGGGAACCTGTGCCAAGCGCAGCGCTAGTGGATTTGGGCACCTTGCTCGAAGGATGACAAGGGAACGTGGTACACCAATTGTGACCGCTCCAGGGGTTGTGCTGTAGCACAGTCCAGAATTTAAATAGGGGTGAAACTCCAACTGGCAGTGAAGGTCCCCATACATGCTGCAATAAGCAGCGTGCAGTGCGATAAGCAGCGTGCAGTGCGATGCGTTATCAGGCGGATCGCAATGAATGCATTTTGCATGCGATGTGATCCGCGGGCAGTACAAAAAGTATGTGCAGCACAGACCTTTTTGTATTGTGCGATGCCCGTGGGAGCGTGCGTCGCATTGTATGGGGAACTTGAGTCAATTTGGAGTGGCAGTTGCTGTGCATCCCCCTATTTAAATTTTGAAGTGCGCGGCAGCCCCACCTCCTGGAGCCTCCCCTGGTCACATGTGGTTAAACATACAATTGGCACCAGAAAAGGTAAAAAAAAAAGTGACTATGTTGACCTTTTGATCCTGTCGATCTTTTCAAATGTCTACTTTTAAGCCTGTCGGCCATATAGGGCGGAGCTAGTGATTGTTTACCCAACATGGGAGATGTCTAAGGGAAGTCACACGAGGGAAACAACTTTCGCCATTTAAATAGAGTCTTCCAGGAGTGATCTCATAGACAGGATAGGTGGGAAGGAGTAGGAGGGAGTAGAGCCATCTCTGGGCAACCACAAGACCTCAGACAAATCCGGAAACGTGCAACTTCATCAAGGAGATGTTGGGTTGTGATTTTCCATGGTTAGGAAATGCCAAATGTACATGAGTTTTTGGGATTAGGTTGTGCGTGGGTGCTTCCAGTTCCGCACTCACTTGACTGATACTAATATGTGAGAGAGACTAAGTTCTAGAAATGTTTTCTTCTTTTTTTCTAATTTTTTTTATTTTTTTAATTTAACGGATTTAAACAGTTTGTCTGAACAACCATTATTGCTTTCCTGTGTTTGAAAGCAAATAGTTAATGGTTATTTGTTCCCATACATTACCAGATTTTTATTCACATCAGACAAATTGGAAAGATAAATGTTTAGGTGTGTACCCAGTTATAGATTTATGAGGAGGGTAAGCAAGCTAAAAACTAAAGGTGCCCATACATCTACGATATATTTGGGAAATCCTTTTGTTGGGGAATCAAGGCTATTAAGCATTTTTAACAATTCTAATCTTCCGATCCTGGCGGGGATTGTTAAATCTGGATTTTTTTTTTATTGATGGCCCCGATCAGCGGATCTGGTCGGAGCTTTTGACAGGTTGGGGCATCGCGCAGCCTTATATATATGGGCACCTTAAGTTGTAGTGTAGAAATAAAGCTGTCAAGTGTCTGTGGGCTGCAAAAGCAACCAGTATTTACCCTGCAGGGAAATATAATAAATGCATTTGCGCCCCCTGCAGTGCAGCATGGTTTCTTCCAGATACAAAACGACTTGCTTCTTTTGCAATATCTCCCAACTCAGAATGGTTTAGTTGTGGCTTCTGTATGTAACATCTGCTGATGCTCAGTTCGGAAGGAACGTCCAGTAAAGAGACGTTTGCTCAGTTTCCTTTCCGTTTATGCTTATCACATCCTCTCCTTCATAACATTGGTGGGGCACGTCCCACACATCATGGCTGCTACAGAGTTATAGAAGGGAATGGAAGAGTTATTTGAATGTTCTTTCAGATTCTTAGGCAGAGGAATTATGTCAGATGGATAGAACTAGAAAGTAATATAAGAGTTAACCCCTACCTTGTAGCTACCATGAATACTATTACTTTCTCTCTCTCTCACACACACACACACACACACACACACACACACACACACACACACACACATTGTCCTGTTTTGACGGCACTCAAACAATTCAGACAGCTGGCCCGGTGCATGCACCAAAACAATGCAGCATAACAATCAAAGATAGGAATAACGGCACTCCAGAGGCATGTGTATTAAGGTCAATGTTTCAGGGATTAACCCCGTCACCAGGACACACCTACAGCAAAGTACTACAGACACACTTACCGATACTTATACCCGGTGTCTAATGCTCCTAGCACCACCTCGTGCCCACGCAACCACGGACATCACGGCTGTTTCATTCACTGAATCGGCTGCCGGGCTGACCGTGGTGTCTCTGCATCTCGTGGTTATGCGGCACCTCTAAGACATTGAGAATTACCATGCTTGAGACATCATTGAAAATGTAAAATTCACTATGCATCAATAAAGGCTTTAAGCAATTTTAAGGTGATGTACTCACTAACAACTTGCTCTGCCTTGTGCAGACCGGATTGGTCATAGTTCATAAATAAATAAACAAAAAAAAAAAAATATATATATATATATATATATATATATATTTGCTCTGCTATATACATGATCGGGTGTTTGTCTTGGGACAGGTCAGCAAAGCTGCACGTCAGGAGAAGAGGTTCCAGGACTACAATGAGAGGTGCACGTTCCAGCATCAGGCGAAGGTATGTTATCCCTATGAGTATATGTGCAGGGTGGGCCTGGAATTGTCTGATGTTTAGGAGTCAGAGCTAAAACGGTTACATCTATCTTAGTATAGGATATGACCTTCATCCTATGCTCAGGCTTGATCCTCTTGGCGAGTACACACTGTCCTGAGTCTAGTATAGGGTATTCGTATCAACTTAGTCTATACCTAATTTAAGCGTTAAGTCCTCCCAGTCACACGAGCTTTTCTTATTTTAAAGGATTTTGCAATTTCACTGAGAAATCGATTGTGCGTCCTCAATGAAGAACCTCCGCTTCGTGCTCTGACCTTTGTCATCAGTGCCTGCAGGGTTCTAGAGATGAGCCGGAAGGTAAGAGCAGCACTGTCATCACATTATTCCCACATCCCTCAGTGATGGGGTCACGCTCCAGCACGTTCCACTCCCTCCGCTGGACAACAATCCTTTCATTATAAGTTCTCTTAGCTGAGGAAGAGACTAGAACGGTTTTCCACATAGAATCACAGGTGAAATGATTAGAACCACCTGTGGATCTTTTTATATTGTGTTTGTATATAATGCACCTGTGATTCAGCAAGAAGATATATGGAAAACATGACCTGTTGGCGCATCCTGAGAAGCACCAGACCAGCTAGTGGATTTTCTCGTGTTCTGGCTTCGGACAGAAGTTTCCGTTTTTTTCTTTCTTTTTCTTATTGATCTTCAGATTTTATAACCATTATTTCTCACATTGTTATGGAAGTAACTGTGCAGTAGCATGAGATCCATCTCCTTCATTTCTCCTTACACCTGTAATGTCTGACTCTACTACAATGACCTGTAACCTCTGGCGTGACCCAGTTACAGAGCTTTCACTGGGAGGAGAGAGCAAGGCGAGAAAATGGGTGAGGGGAGAGAGCAAGGCGAGGAAATGGGTGAGGGGAGAGAGAGCAAGGGGAGGAAATGGGCAAGGCGAAAAAATGGGTGAGGGAAGAGAGCAAGGCGAGGAAATGGGCGAGGGGAGAGAGCAAGGGGAGGAAATGGGTGAGAGGAGAGAGTGCAAGGGGTGGAAATGGGCGAGGGGAGAGAGTGCAAGGGCAGGAAATGGGCGAGGGGGAGAGAGCAAGGGGAGGAAATGGGTGAGGGGAGAGAGAGCAAGGGGTGAAAATGGGCGAGGGGAGAGAGTGCAAGGGGAGGAAATGGGAGAGGAGGAGAGAGCAAGGCGAGAAAATCGGTGAGGGGAGAGAGCAAGGTGAGGGGAGAGAGCAAGGTGAGGAAATGGGCGAGGTGAGAGAGCAAGGGGAGGAAATGGGCGAGGGGAGAGAGAGCAAGGGGAGGAAATGGGCGAGGGAAAAGTGCAAGGGGAGGAAATGGGTGAGGGGACAGAGTGCAAAAGGAGGAAATGGGCAAGGGGAGAGAGAGCAAAATGAGGAAATGGGCAAGGGGAGAGAGAGCAAAATGAGGAAATGGGCAAGGGGAGAGAGATCAAAAGGAGGAAATGGGCAAGGGGAGAGAGATCAAAAGGAGGAAATGGGCAAGGGGAGATAGATCAAAAGGAGGAAATGGGCAAGGGGAGAGAGATCAAAAGGAGGAAATGGGCAAGGGGAGAGAGATCAAAAGGAGGAAATGAGCAAGGGGAGAGAGAGCAAAAGTAGGAAATGGGTGAGGGGAGAGAGTAAGAGGAAATAGGCAAGTGGAGAGAGTGAGAGGAAGAAAATGGGTGATGAGGGAGCAAGAGGAGGAAATAGGAGGAAATGGGCAAGAAGAGACTGTGTGTGAGAGGAGAGAATGGGAGTTGGAGGGAGAGTGACCATACTGACTGACATGCAGCCTAGCAAGCATACAACCTACAGAATGGAGGTATAGAGGAAGGAGGAGCAGAATAATTCTCCCGTGCAATTGTCTTAGAGCAGTCTCCCCGTATCCTATTACCACTATAAATGTTATGATGAAAGAGAAATCTAATTTACACATTTGTGTTTGTATTGTTCTAGACCTTACTTTGTATCGGTGCTGAGTGTTCTAGATTCTAGTGTAAATCTGTATGTAATGCTTCACTTACAATCCTGGAGGATCCTGTGTATCAGCGCCCTCACATATTGTTGTAACATGCACATTACTGCTGTCTGTTCCAGGTTCTAGGCTACTCCTGTGTGTACAGTTACTACAACCAGGACTCTGAGCGGCTTGATGTTCTGGAGTCTCAAACAGAAAACCTCGAGTTTCACGTCAATGCACTGCAGATCCTGCTCGGTGAGAACGCTGCGTGACCCTAGTAACCGATGGTATCCCTGTTGTAGCTGCTTCCAAGGTTATCAGTGTCCGCTATTGCCTCTCTGCTTTCTCTGAGCGCGTTACCATTAGGGTTAGTAACGGAGTCCGCAGCAATGGGCAGGGACACTAGTAAATTACACTTATAATGGCAGAGTGCATATATGGGTGATTAGCTCTGATGAAGCAAGGAACAGTCCTTAATGTAAGGTAACACAAGAGGCCAGAGAAACAACATGTCTCATTCCCCTCCCGCAGAGTACAGCCTTCTGCAGAGCGAGGACCTCGCCTCGTCTGTGCGGCTGCTGAGTTCCGACAAGTACAACAGCGGTTTGGAACTGGTCAGGAGAGTGCAGGAGAGACTGAACGGCATTCTACAGCACTCTACCCAGGTGAGAGGAACCTCTTCGAACTCTGTTCTAGTAGCAATTATGAGTATATTAGGACAATTATGTCTCTTGGTAAAGATGGGTACAGAAAGTATTTGACAGGGTTATAGGGGCCAAAATTGATACTCTACTAAACAGGGAGACCATCGATGGAATATAATATAGTGTTTTTTTTCCCCTTGACTTGGAACACAGGCCAAAAATGTCAAACATTTTAATATACATTGCGGGGCTTTGCATCTAGAACAAACCCTGTTGCCATGCAAGTGGTTGCAAATACATAATATTTTGCTATGAAGGGCAAATACTGTCTGCTCTTGCATGTAGCCCACAATTGCTGGGCAGCTTTATTTTTACAGTGCAAGTTGGATTTCAGCTTGGACACGCTCCATCCAAATCTATTCTCTCTGCGCATATACATCTATGTCTCTTTCACGCAGGACTTCCGTGTAGGGTTCCTCTGTCAGCCAGATGACCGACAAATGAAAGCGTCCAATGTTCCAGATGTACCGGCTTTCCCCGGCGGCACAGAGTAAGCACCTCTGATTCTTAGGCCCAGTCGTCCCTTGTGATCTCTTGTAACACACTAAGCTCTTCAGCCTATTCACAGCAGTGTTGTGTGTTCAGGAGAGAGTATAACTGATGTTAATGACCGAGTGGTACCTGAGAGCTTGGGCTGTTTTTATGGAATGTTCAGTCAGCCAATAGGACAGCCTATAGCTCGGAGTTAACAGAGCACAGTGGTTCTGTAGACGGCAGCAGTCCATCAGTTAGGTTAATAGTCCAGTCGTATTCCCTCTCTGAGGATATAATGGTGGTTACCGGAATGTCGCTGCATCAGTGGCTTTCTCTTCACCACAGGCAGCGCCAGATCAAACAGGGCAGGCGGGCCGGTCACCCAGGAGTCCCCACGCATAATTACACCACCAGTGTGTGGGGAACTGTGGCAAAATGTGAATAGGGGTTTTTGTGGCATAATATGAACTTGGGGCACTACAGTATGTTTAACACATTTGCGGTGCTGGGGGGTATTGGAACGTTAAACTTTTTGATTTACATCACCAGGATGCAATTGACAATATTATCGGTAGGGAGGGGCAGAACAAGTCCGTTGCTCTGTGTAGTGGAGACTAACTCCTGTTGGTGTTTATAACTCTCGGTTAGTTACGTTCATTATTTTAAGGCGATTTTCAGGAAGAGAGATGCTAATCTTATGTATGTATGTATGTATCTCTATATGGGCAAGGTGTCCTGGAACACATTTTCTCATTATTGTTGGGTACACAGTCATTAGCATTATTAAGGTATACATGTGCTTCTGTACGGGTGCATTACTACCTTGCAGCACTGATCAGGGATCCTCTGGTATGGTCTTTGTACTGTATTGGTGCATTCACACTGGGCGATATAATGCTCATTTTGACCCTTCTTAATCTCCGTACACACGGAGCGATTAGTCGCTGAGCAACCAAATTAGTGAGTGTCCCATTTTCATCAGCCACCAGCGATGGTGGCTGATGAAAACGAGACCCTCTGCTGGGGGGAAGCCGCTGGTCGCAGGAACTCAGTGACCGTGTCCCTGCCGATTGCGTTCATAATATGACCAAGTGTGTACACATCTAACGACCACTACTCGATCATTACCGGCCCCCATCACTAATGTAGACCATGCTCCCACCAGCAAGTGTATGCATTTGCTGATGCCGTAACGTCGCAGCCGCTAGGACCGGCGGGGGATGCAATTGGCCAGTGTGTACGGGGCTTGTTTCATCTCCAAGTCAATTCTTGTGACACTTGTGACCTGTGCTGGGTAAAACGTTTTTTTTTTTTTCTGCACCTTCCTCTTTCCAGCACGATGGATGGGGCCTCTGATTCCGGAGACACAGCGGGTGAGCAGGAAGACGAAGACGATGACTATGTCCCCGAGTGGCAGGAGGAGTATGACGACGATCTAGATGAGGATGATTTCTCATACGACGAAGACGACGGCTCGGAGAATCTGGAGCCAGATTCCTTCATCTTTGAAGATTTCGATGGGGAGGCCTACGAGTGACCCCTACTCAGATTCATATCTTTCCTAAGTTTTGTCCAAAGTCTTCATTTCAAATGGGTGTGTCCATCCGGGTGCTTCTTTATACCCAACCTCTTTCTTTCCATCCGGCTTCCCTTCCCCCCAACGTGCCTCCACCGCGGATACCTTGGAAGTGGTGTGCTTGGCTCTCGGCACAGCAGGAGTTAATTACGGATAATTCATCACTTGACTATTACAGTTCTAACCCCAGTGACTGAGCTGGAATTATATATATATTTATAATTAAGAGTTATTTTTATTAGAATTAATGCTGTTTATTTCAGTCTCATTGTGATGCCTCAGTATAACGTATTATCTGGGGTCAGCGCCTCTGGCGGGTAAAAGGTGGTAAGACGGCAGCGCAGTCAGAAATATCTGCAGCTGTCTCTGAAAAACTGTCACGCTCATTTATTAAAGGTTCAGCTAAGCTGTTATGAGAATGGACTTGTGTGGTTTCTTGTAGATTTCAAGCTTGATCCTGTGTAGGGATGACCATCGATGAGTCAAAATCACCGATGGTTTATGGCCAATGTAGAATAGTCAGTGGGGGAGTACCAGATGGTTTCCCTCCATCGATGTCTGAGCATAACCGAATAGTTTCTCTTAGCAAAGGGGGCGGGACACTGAGCATAGCTCTGCCCCCCGACACCCGTAAAGCCCTGCCCCCCGACACCCGTAAAGCCCTGCCCCCAGGTTCTGATTGGCCCACCAGTAAAAAAAAAAAAAAGGGAAGGCCATCGATAGTTAAAACCATTGACTATGCTACCATCGATGGACATACCCAGATCTGTATACAGAGACCGGAGTTCTACTGCCTCCCATTTTCTGTGATGTGAGACTCCAAGAGACCGCCATTGTCACTGTAACCAGAGTGCTGTGAGTAATAGAATGAAGTCACTAAGTCCTGTACAGTCACCAGAATAAAACCTCTGCTGCCTCCATACCACTGTATGCATTAAGTGACAGCTTGAAGCCTACGCAGAGTATGTACCACCCCGAGAGAAATAAAACACTGGATATGAGAAGTAGGCCTGCGTCAGGCATAGAAAACGTTTATTACAGCTGTATGTGGAACGTCACAATGAGGGGAAAGTGACCGTAAAGTACTCTGACAGAATATCAGTCACTTCCTGCGGTTCGTAGTCTCTAACCTGCACCGAGCGACCGTTCTGGGCTCCCCGAATCATTGCAGAGAGGGCTGGAAGGAAAGGGAAAGTGTCACAGACCTTATACAGTATATCCCATCAGCCCTGTAACCACACACATACAATGTTACTGACACAGACCACTGTGCTCTCTCTCCAGAAGGCATGATGCCCAGCAAATAGCGGTTTATCAGCAATGTGTATTTAAACCCGCCCTCTACTAGGTTCAAGATGAGTCTCCTAGCCAGCGTGTATATATATACTTTCATTCTGGGTTGCCGATGCGTAAACACACGCTACTTACATCCCTGGTCAGCAGTGTCAGACGCATGCAGAATGGTTTGATCCAACATGCTTGTATGTACGTGCGTGCAGTTTCTAGGCTCCCCGCGTCGCTGTAACTCCCTGCATCTGTAAGTGTGTGCACATTTGCCCAAGCAGGCTCTCTCTGCCCGTGATGTGGACAAATTCCCTCCTAAACAGGCTGGATACATCTCCTGCTGTGATTTGTAGTTAACCGTAATACAAAAAAATTATTGGGGGGACCACAAAACAGGAGAGAGCTGGGATTGGGATCCAAGAGAGTAGGTGGGAAACCTACCTGAGGCGATAATATTCAGGGGCTATTGGGCAGAGGGTATAATGATATTAAAATGATTTGCCCTCTTTTCCATGCCTTATATCCGTATTGTAGCTGATGCTAGTAATATGATTCACATACCAAATTATATTGGCAATTGCTTTTATGGTTGGAGATCTCCAACCACTGGTAGCTATCGAAATATGTCTGATCAATCGATTTTAGCAGGGGTAGATGTATGTAAGTGCCTGGTACTTTATCACTGGCCAATCAGCTCCTGACTGTTAAGTTACAGGCTGGGTTCAAAAAGGGACAGTTAGAAGCAGATTGGTCAGTAATAAAGTTCCAGACACTTTATCACTGCTTCATACATCTACCCCTGAGTTACTAATTCTAACAATAATAAAACCGTCCTTATAAATCCTGCCCTGTTCAGTATCAGTAATGCTGAAAAGGTTTCAGAATCCTGCTCCGAGGCCGCCTTGATTTGGGCTAGAGGGCTCTATGGCATGGGTCTTTAACCTGCGGCAATCCAGATGTTGTGAAACTACATGTTCCAACATGCATTGCCACATTTTTTCCTATGAGAGCATGTCAAAAGTGTCAGGGCATGCTGGGACATGTAGTTTTACAACATCTGGAGGGCCACAGGTTGAAGACATGTGTTCTATGGTGTCAAGGAACCAAACCAATTGCAGGTAAGATGCCAAAAAGGACCACGGAGATGCTCAGCTGCCACATACACCATATATCCTGTGCCTACAATATGGCTAGTTATCCTATACATTGTTCTGGCACTCATATTGGGCACATATACTGGTCGATCCAGCTGAACGTATCAGGACAAGTTCATTCTGGTGTGTACCCAAATTTAGTTCCATGTGTTCACAAATCTTAAAAAAAAAAAAAAGGTAAGTGCAAACAATCCCTATTTATACAATATGCCTCAGATATAGTAATAAAGCTGCAGATAATACAAACAATATATGCTGCTGTATACAGTAAATGCTGTATGTGCATAATAACAGCAGGTGGCGCTGAAAGCACTTCAATGGCCGCAGCTTCAAGGAAATAATACTGAGTGGCGCGCCTGATTCAGACAGGGACAAAAATGCAATGAAGCCTAAAACCAGTATTGTATGTCTGTCTGACCGCCAGGAGGGGCCTGCAGGAGACATGGAGCTGCGAACTCAGCACTGCAAGCTGGGATCAACTATTCCACGCAACTGTGCTGGGATCAACTGTTCCATGCAACTATGCTGGGATCAACTGTTCCACGCAACTGTGCTGGGATCAACTGTTCCACACAACTGTGCTGGGATCAACTGTTCCAGGCAACTGTGTACGCTCCTGAATCAGGCCCAGAGAACGTTATATCTTTTACACAAGTAGGCCATATGATACCGCTCACCTCGGCCACTGGATGGTCTGAACAGGCACAAGATCTTCTTGTTCATTGCAATAGCCCTGCCGATTTCATAACCCACACCTAAGGATGGCTGCGTCACTTCTGCTACTACAACCGCTGCCTGCTGAAGCCACTCAACATCTCGGTCATGGATGTACTTGTCTCCCCCTTTAACATCCTCCCCTAGAAAGAAAGTGACTGAGTTACCGATAAATTATACAGATGTTTATGTCCCCTACCAATAAAAGGACCTGAAATACAGAGTTGGATGTAAATTGGACAATTTGCACAAAGCTGTTCCCACATTGCGTGCTCACTGCCCACCCAGTTTCTGTGTTTATTTCATTCAAATTCTCATTAACACTGCAGCAATATTGAGCCTTATTTCATGTGAATGAGCAGCAACCTGGGATATTGGGCAGTGTGAATGCATCCAGATGAAATAACCCAGGTCCTGCATTTCACCCTGAGCATTGGTTCAACCCGGGTTGACGCGACCGGTAATTCATTCACAGCATTTGAAGACTTGGGGCTTAAAGAGGATCTCATATTTAAGCGCTGGTCAATCACTTGCCTCTGGTGAGGTCACAAACCAGTCAATAAGCCAGTTCGGACCACCAGTTTGAAAGGGGTCTCAGCCGGTCATGTCCGGGATGGGCCGAGCGAGTGCAAGGAGTATAAGTGTACAATCGCACCTAACATGTACAAGGTGCCAAAACTGCATTTGGGAACAGGAGAGGATATCCAACTCTGCATATCCCACAGAAGGGTGCACACACCCGCACAGTAGTTTGCAATACAAGAATGCCGCTGCAAGCCCACTTTAGTGTACACACACACGGTACGATTTACTTTCTATTCAATCCTGATTAGATCATGGTGTACATATAAAGCTGTGTACACATGCTTAGATTTTTCCCTGTTTTCGATTCGATTTTGCTTATAGACTCCACATCGAATGGTTTTTAGGACACTTTCAATCTGCATTTGATTCGATGCGCGCTCCCGTGTTCTCAAAATCAAATAGAAAAATCTACTGTGCAGCCAAGGAAATCTCGAATTCGATCCAGTAAATCGAATGATTACATTGTGAAATCGAAATCGAATGCAAAAGTACAGATCTAATGCCAAATGGAATGGGATGCTCTAATGCCAGATCTAATAGAAAATCGAATCTAAAGCAAATCTAAGCGAGTGTACAGGGCATTAGATTTAGGCTATATATAGTCTTGACTGCACAGTCTATTTTCTATTCAATTTCAATGCAGCAAATCGGCATCGAATGCATTCAATTTCCATTTAATTTTGCTTATATAAGCAAAATCGAATAGAAAAATAGACCAAATTGAACCGTGTGTGCAGGGCTTTACACCTATCCAGTACATTTGGATGTGATCTGTACTTGTATGCTCAGCGCTCGTCCAATGTCGCATCAGTACTAGAAAACATCAGCACCATCCTGTTTACTGGCTACCAATTTCAGCTTGCACTATTGCTCACATCACAGCACGCTTATTGGGGGGGGAGGGGATGTTTTACTTTGTTGTTCACTTTACTAATCTTCCGAGTTGCGATAATTCTCTGGAACTTTAATGGTGTTAGAAATAGGAGCGACTGCGCACACAACCTACGCAGCAATGGTGGTAAGGAACACTGGCACACTGGCACCGTAGCGGGCGCTAAATGACTGCCCGACAGCTGGTATACTGACATCGAAATACCAACTGTTCGACAGGGGCTATACTCCCTTGTGGGGCTCCACAACCCCCCTAGCGGTGGAATATACCTATGGCGAGCGCAGTGAGCCCATAAGAGGCTTTTTTTTTTTTTGCACTCGCCCCCCCCTGTCGGAGTGCTGGCAGCTGGGATTCCGATGTCTGTACTGACCGTCGGGTAGTCATCCCACACCCCATTGTAGCACTTAGTCCAGCAGTGCTTCCATGTTGTAGCAGGGTATTACAGGCCTGGCTTGCGGACATTTACTATCACAGTTACTGCCTACATCCCTGAACCTAGAACTCTTTAGATGTAGGATACAAATGCATATTCCGTATACCAGAAAGAACATAATGACAATATTGTATAGTAATTTTCTGCGATTGGCCTAAAAGAAATCAGGGAGACAATTCGGAAGAAGAAAATATATATATTTCTGTTACAAAAGATTAAATATAGCCTCACAAGCAGGACCCTCGACCCTCATACACTTTTCCTTGCGTCAATTCTACCATCGTCTCTTCCCCCTTGTCAATTGCATGGCCAGGCTCACCTGGCATCGTATGCAGTCCTGCTGCCCAGGAGGTTCTTGGGTAGTTCAAGGGGGATTGCGGGTTAGGGTAAACACTGAACCATATCGGGACCAGCTGAACATGCAGGTTGCTGGCTATCTAGCCAAAATTGACCTGCATGTCGCAGCAGACCAGGGGTAAGAGGAGTTGTTAACGATGTGCGTGGTCATTACGGATACTGCGTGTACAAGGTATCGCTGACAAGGGCGCTTCTGATTGATATCTTCTACATTCTAGTCTAGTGTACGGGGCTTTAGTTTATGGATGAGACCCTAACAACCCTCGCAGGTAAGATACAGAGGGTGAATTCTGTGAGGGGGTAGATAGAATGGGGTATATTCAATGGCTTTTGTGAGCTGTGACAGCGAGCAGTGCTGACAGCTCGTACGGTCAGTATTCAACTGACCCCCCTGCACACGCCATTCCCAAGTCACTAGGTTTTTGCAGCATTGTGGAAACCGTGTGCGGCCGCTAAAACAGCGAGGCTCGCGGCTAATGCAGGGAGCCCGCTGCATTTAACCGGGGGAATCCTCGCCGTCACCTGACAGCGAGAGTTCCCCCGGAACATTGAATAGGGTGAGCGGCCGGGACAGGGGTTAACCAGTGCGGCTCGCTTCTTTTCGTCCATCCTCGTCATTTAACCCCCTCGTCTGACGCATTTAATACGGCCCAAGATGTAAAGGGAAATGAACTCCCCCTCCTCCTCCTTAGAGATTACAGTATAATACAATTGGGGGGTCAATATAACATTTCCCTTGACATTAGAGCAGTATTATAACGGTACCAGTATAAATAACAGATGTATAGAGGCCAGTGAGTCAGTATATATAGAGCAGCAGCAGTATATAAGCGGCCACACTGTTACAGGTGGGGTCAGTGCTGCTGTGTCCCTCGCAGCAGGTGATATGGGGAGAAGGGGGCAGTGGTAGTATATGGGGGTGCACCAGTATTATACTTCCCCCTCCCCCTGAGCGCGCGGGCCCCGGATGCGGCTCCAGCTGTGGCGGCGGAGGCAGCAGCTGGCGGGTACCGGCTTCCCCCCACCCCTCGTACCGGCGTCGGTGATCTCCGGGTGCGCGATGTGCTCGGTTAATACCGCTCCGTAGCGCTTCAGCTGCAGTATGATGCGCTCGTACAGCGCCCGGTCCTCCCGCCCGCCGCGGATGCTGCCGCAGAAGTAGATGGGCGTCTGCGCCATGCTGCCTGTGTGTGCCGCCGTCCTGAGCCCGCCACTACTACGGAAAGCACACGGATGTGACATCAGATGGGGATGGCCATCGACCAGAGCAGAGCTACCTGTCCTGACAAACATCGATGGGTAGCAACCGGCGGATAACGGGTTTGCTATCGATGGCTGAGAGCCAATTTGTCACTGCCATCGATTCCTGAGTTTATTTTTTTGCCCTGGCTATAGCACCTGCCAGAGAGGTGGTCATGAAATGACGCAAAACATTGATGATCACCCTTAGATGGATTTTTTTTCCATTCAACCGTTGATGGTTATCATACATCGATGGCTGTCCCTAAAAGCCGAGTACATACTGAAGCAATCCCCATCACCGATAATGTTGGCTATATTGGCGGTGTCGCAGAGGAACGATATAGTGCATACACAATGTCAACGACCGATATTGTGACATCGCCCACTCCTTGCTCCGTACATGTGGGCTTTGACGATATTGTCAGATCGACCTGCATGTACAGACAACAGGGGGAGTCGTTAACGATGTGCGAGAGCGTGCATCGTTAACGACATAATGGGTACACACTGAGTAATTTGCACTATATATCGTTAACAACATCAATATCATCCATATCCTTAACGATCTATCACCCAGTGTGTACCCAGCTTAAGCTCCGTACACTTGCCTATCCTACCCGAATGGCTGAGAGGTTAGAGAAAATTGGGTAGCCCTTCCCCGCTGACTGAAATACCGACATTTGCGGGTCCGTGGAGAGGGGGCCGGCCTAAAATGACATGATTTGCGTCAGTTTTAATCATTAAGTCCCCCCTCTATCCGCGGCTTTTCGAATCACGGTGTTTGTACAACAGGAGGTAGGGCTTATTGACGTCAGCCTCATCCCCGCCCCCACAGTGTGATTCCGTGCTTCTCCCGGAGAGACAACTTCAAAAGAAGGATACACACTAGACAATAATTTAAAAGATAGGGCCCTTCTGAGCGATATATTTTTTTTTTAAAAGTGTAATGCATACACTCTATCGTTAAATATGTGCGCATCGGTGACGACCCCTTCCGTCTGCTGAACATGCTATTTAGCCATCGACCCACCTGTTCAGTCGGTGCTGGTGATGTCACTGAATGATATTGTTTACCGATATTGAAGGTGATCTACTCGTAGACATTAGGGATGATTCAGTGTCATCAATATTGATTCAATATCATCGATGATCTATGGACGATTTTGAATACTTTCACCATTGATATTTAATCTTGATGGCGGGAAACCATCTGCAAGGGAACCATAGATGGTTTCGCCCACCAATGGTCACCACTGTTTTAGTATATACTAGGCTGTGGGCCAATCAGAGCCTGGTGGGGGTGGTTTGTGGGAGAATAGGGGGCGGAGTTAAGCTCTATGTCCTGACACCCTAAAGAACAAAAATATATATATATTAGTTGCAAAGGGATTGTCAGGAAGCTTATATTTGTGGGTGTCAGTCGCCCATTTACTAGGAGTGTCAGGAAAACGCAGGAGTGCCCAAAGGTTTTCATGGAGGTCTGAATAACCCCCATAGTGAAAACAGTGATGAAGAATGATTTGCAAGGCGCAAAACATTCCCTCTTGCAGCCACCTGTAAAAGAAGGATCGTCCAATCTTATAGACCAAATAGTAAAAAAATCAGGTATAGGCAGTGAGTTATGTTCCATATAAATATTCACCAATCATAGGGCCTTATTTTGGTTCATTCTTTCTGACAAAATCCTTCTTAGATGGGCAAAACCATGTGCACTGCAGGGGGGGCAGATGTAACATGTGCAGAGAGAATTAGATTTGGGTGAGTAATTTTGTTTCTGTGCAAGGAAAATACTGACTGCTTTATTTTTACACTGCAATATGGATCTCACTTTGAAGTAAAACCCCACCCAAATCTAATTCTCTCTGCACATGTTACATCTGCCCCACCTGCAGTGCACATGGTTTTGCCCATCTAAGAAGGATTTTGTCAGAAAGAATGAACCAAAATAAGGCCCATAGAGAGGATCGTGGTAACTATGTCCTCTTTTTCACAAGTCTTTCAAATCCCCAGCTGCGAATACAATCCCAAACGCTCATCATCCAATGATTCAATGGTGAAATTATTCAAAATTGTCCATAGATCATTGATGATATTGATTCAATATTGATGACATTGAATCATTCCTAATGTCTACGATTAGATCATCTTCTATATCGGTCTGTACTGCACTGAAGAGCAGAGGCACACTGTAACGGAATGCACACTGAAGAGCAGAGGCACACTGTAACGGAATGCGCACTCAAGGGCAGAGGCACACGAAGAGCAGAGGCACACCGTAACGGAATGCGCACCGAAGAGCAGAGGTACACTGTAATGGAATGAGCACTGAAGAGCAGAGGCACACTGTAACGGAATGCGCACTGAAGAGCAGAGGCACACTGGAACGGAATGCGCACTGAAGAGCAGTGGCACACTGGAACGGAATGCACACTGAAGAGCAGAGGCACACTGGAACGGAATGCACACTGAAGAGCAGAGGCACACTGTAACGGAATGCGCACTGAAGAGCAGAGGCACACTGTAACGGAATGCGCACTGAATTCGCATTGGTACGTGCGAACGGTTAGGCAACTGTGCAAGTCGCCAAGTCCGTTGCCCATGACCCTGCACATGTGCATAAATCATTATGTGCATGCGCAGAAAACCCATCACTCCCCCGTGAATACGCCTCACTGTATCATAATGCGCACTGAGGAGCAGAATCACACTGTAACGGAATGCGCAGTGAACAGCAGAGCCACACTATATTGGAATGCGCACTGAAGAGCAGAGGAACACTGAAACGGAATCCGCACTGAAGAGCAGAGGAACACTGTAACAAAATTCACACTGAAGTCACAGGGGTGTGTCAAGAGCACCCACTTTAAATGGAAGGAGGGCTAATCTTGGTGTAGTGTCCATAAACACAAACCAACCACCCAAGTTCATCCATGAGTCTATACTACCAGGTTGTTAACCTCTAGAGGAAGGAGCGGGGCGCGCAGGTAGTGGGGAATGACTGACAAAAGAATGTTCAGGATGCCACAAAATGGGTGGAGTTAAGGATGATGTACAGGTAGAAGACCTTGGGGAAAGAGTTGGGGAATGTGCTATCAACAAATAGAAGAGTGGAGGAGATATGGGGTGACATTTAATGGGATGAGTTTTTTTTAGTCACTTTCCAAAATCGCACTCTATCGCACTTTTTAAAATGGCATTTTTTTTTGTTCCCCGGAATACGCATATTTAATGAGATGCGAATTATCGGCCAAAAAAGTGCGATAATGGCCGATTTTTAGTCATGAAAATGGGCGAATTTGAGGGCATGTGTGATTTGTGTGTAAAAAAAGAAAAAAATGGCATGAGGTCCCCCTTCCTGAGCATAACCAGCCCCGGGCTCATTGAGCCGGACCTGCTTCCAAAAATAGGGGGAACAAAAAGCGTAGGGGTCCCCCGTATTTCTGATACCAGCAACGGACTCTTGGGCCGGGCCTGGTTCCAAAAATACGGGGCTCAAAAAATCTGGGGGTCCCCCGTATTTTGAAACCAGCGGAGCAACGGAGATCGCCGGCTCCCCCAACTGTCATCCTCGCCTGCAGGACCCTGCAATCCATGGGTGGGCCAGCATGTCCAATTAGCAGTACTGAGGTATGCATCTAAGAATGCAGCCTGCTTGCAGTAACAAATCCATGACGCCACCTCTAATCCTGCTGTTCCCTCCCGCAGTTTACAGTAACCTTGCATAGTTTAACACCACAATGGTGTTAAATCATGTAATCCAGAGCTGTTTAAATTGAGTTACGGCTGTGTTGCATTGTGTCAGATTTGTAATTCATTACGTTGGGTCCATGCTGTCCAAGCAACATGGTTTTCCAGTGATTGCTGCTTTAAAACAATGGGAAAACTCTCCCAAAATATCTCACTTTCTGATTCTCACACCATATTACATTTGGCCCCATATCTTTAAAACGTATACAAACAATTTTATAATTTTTTTTTTTACTTATGTAAAATATTAATTTGTCCAACCTTACAATCATCACCACTGGAACCATTGGACCATCACACCTATTACATCTACCCCAGCAGCTGCTCATCTGACCACCTGCCAGATACACACTGACAATTGGTTAAAACAGTCAGGGTTGTATTACATTGTGTCAAGGCTTTGATACAGGGGCAGGATGTAATGCTGCCCGAGTTTGACGGCCGTGTGGAATGCCGGGCCAAACTCCTAACGTTTAAAGGGGCAATCAGTTATGAGGTAAAACCATGCCCTGTGATTGCCCTTTTAATAAAAACACATATGAGTTTGACCAAAATTTTCCAAGACCACCAAACTCAGGCGGCATTAAATCCCGACCATTGTGTCAGTCAGGGTTGTGTTACCAGACATCAGTCAAGTCATATCATATTGGGGAAGATGTACTATTCCTTGGAGAGAGATAAATTGTTGAGAGATAAACTACCAACCAATCAGCTCTTGTTATTTTTCAAACACACTGTAACATGGCAGTTAGGCTTGCATTGGCTAGCATTTTATAACTCCGCTCTATCACTTACAATTTTTAGTATATCTGATGTTTGTGTTAGGCCACATTGTGTCTGGGTTGTGTCACAAGTGTTTAGAGAAATCAGGCACACGGCGATGGTGTTTTGTTCTTCCACCGAGGATTCGTTTTGATGGGGTTCTCTCGTGACCAGCAGAATATGTCAAAGAGAGAAAAAGGAGGGGAATATAGTGTCTATTGGTTCTAATTCAAAGAAACACAATCAGGGATAGAAATCAAGGGCCATAGAATGCAAACCCTCACTCACATAGAGAAGGATAGGTACCCGTGCATAAAGGTTTCTTTATCAGTCGTACTCCGTGATAGAAATGTTGTTTCCCTCCACCTGGTAAGATTGTACACGTACCGTACTCACATTAAGTACACTTTCAACACTCGTATAAAGGTATCTTTGAACAATCAACGATCTTCTCAATCACTTTCCCATGAAGATGAACTCCAGTACACATTCAAGAGAGGACGCCGGATGGATATATCAAGAAAAACAAAAAAAAGATGCAGTGTGTAGAGGGTCTTAACCCTAATACAAAGTAATCTAGAGGGACCCAAGGTGCATACCCTCACTCACATGAAGACAAAAGATCCCATGTGCATAAAGGTTTCTTTTATTTGGGTCACACTTTGTGGTGAATAAAAACGATTTCCTCCACCGGTAAGGTTATAAACGTACCATACTCACATATAGTGCATATGGATACCACATATAAGGGTATCTTTTTAGGTGCAGGCTTGTCCCCTAGATAATGCAGAGCTCAAGCACATGGACTCCAATGTATGGTTTGTAAAAATAAAGAGAGGGTTCCTAGATCCGTGCAGTGGCCACATGCGCCGGAACTCCACCATCCAGTACAGTCACAGTTCATAATGGTTGGCACCTCTCTCCACCGAAGCGTTTCGATAGGTCCTCCATACGAGTGTTGAAAGTGTACTTAATGTGAGTACGGTACGTGTACAATCTTACCAGGTGGAGGGAAACAACACTTTTATCACGGAGTACGACCGATAAAGAAACCTTTATGCACGGGTACCTATCCTTCTCTATGTGAGTGAGGGTATGCATTCTATGGCCCTTGATTTCTATCCCTGATTGTGTTTCTTTGAATTAGAACCAATAGACACTATATTCCCCTCCTTTTTCTTCTACGATCCCCATGGCAGCCATACATTGGGATATTCCCTTCCCCCACTAGAGCAGACAGGACTGATTTCTCTTGGGACCGCCCACCTTGGGTATAATAGACCCCTCCTTCACCTCCGCTGTATCTTTTTTTCCTGTCTCCGTTTTAGAGTAGACAGAGTAGGCTATTATATTTTGTTTAAGCAGGGTTACCTCGGCAGCATGGAGCTGAAGGGGTGGCTCCCCGGGGAGAAGAGGGTGCAGGAGGCCAGTCTGACTTGCCTCCCTGCACGTACATACCCTGCCGCTGGCTGCAGACTGGGAGGATTCTCGCGTGGATGGACTCCATTCAAAGCGTCCGGACAGCTAAACATGTTCTCCCCCGCAGCGTCAGCCCCGCTGGAAGCCGCGGCTGCACGCGACAGCGTCTAAAGGCAGAGGGGCGGAAGTGCCGGGTACGCGTCACTTCCGCCCACAGACGCCGGAGGTGCGTCTCACAATTCAGTCCCCTGGCTACACGGGACGGGGGAATTGGTCCCGCTCGGCTATCCTGATACACACGCACGTTTTGGCGGCAATTCAGGAGTTAAATAGCCGCAGAATGGAGGATTCAGCGGCGTTCAGAGTGGTTACAGCGTGGAGTACTACACTGTGGGCTGTGTTTTATACCATGGATGCGCCTTCTCCCCAGAAGCCTGATGATGCCCCAGTGAGGTAAGCCCTTTGGTTTTGGGCATCAGTTTGTTTTATTTCTAGATAGATACTGAGTGTAGTTTCTCTTTTTTAGTGTGCCTGTCTCTCCTGTGCATAAGAAAAGAACAGCTAAGAAAAAGTTCATTGAGTCCATATGCATGACATGTGACCAGTCCTTCGCTTCAGCACAGAAGAAGGCAATATGTGACCTATGTGAAATGGCACAAACTAAAGTGGAAAAAAAGTCAGAACACACTGAGGTCATTAAAGAGTTAATGGCCTGGTTGAAAGAGAACTTTGTTTCTAAAAATGAGTTTACCCAGAGCCAGTCTGTAAAGAGGTCTAGAGTACAGGCTGAATTCACACCGGAGGAGGATTCCTCAGATGAATTGGACTGTGAGGATAAGGGTTCGTCAGAGGAAGGCGAACTAGAAGATGTCAGAACATTTAATTTGGAACTGGTAGAAAGCTTGTTAAGACACATATATAAGGCTATGAACTTTAAGGAGCTGGCATCTACCTCTGAGACTAAGGATCCACTGTATGAAGACAGGGATAAAAGAGGAAGAACCTTTCCGGTAAATAAAGTCATAAGAGAAATGATACTTAAAGAATGGGTCAGCATTGACAAGAGAGTTACCTTAGGGAACAGGATAGAAAGAATGTACCCGTTCAAAGATGAGGAATTTCTCGGTTGGTGCACTACACCTAAAGTTGACGCGGCGGTGGCTGAAATTATTTCGAAATCCACCATTCCTGTAGAGGACGCAGCGGCATTTAAAGATGCCATGGATAGAAAAATGGAAACGTCATTTCGCAAGGTCCATTCAGCTTCAGCGGGTTCCCTGAAGACTAATGTAGCGGTGGCATCAGTGGCCAGGGCAATTAGATTGTGGACCTCTAATCTAAAAACAGATGTGGAGGAGAAGATATCTAAACAGTATCTTATTAAAAATCTGGACGTTATACAGAAGGCTGTCGACTTCCTGTGTGAAGCTTCTCTTGATGGGGTTTCCTTTGCAGCAAAGGCTATGGCGGCAGGTGTAACAGGCCGTAGGGCGCTATGGCTAAAACCCTGGAATGCTGACGCTAATTCCAAAAATAAGCTAACAAACTTACCCTTTGAAGGAAAATTCTTATTTGGTTCCAAACTTGATACCATGATACAGAGAATTTCGGGGGGAAAATCCGTCCGATTACCCCAAGAGAAGAAGAATCGGTTTAGTTTTCCTGCCTCCACAAGACAAGCATACAGAGAGGCAAGGACATATCGTCCGGGGAAGACGTATTACAAAAGGGGGAGTGCGAACACCTCTAGACAGTCATTTCGTCAAAACTTTCGGGGCCGATACCAACCTGAGAAGGATTGGAACCAGAAAGGAAAACTATGACTATCACCAAAAGAACAGGATTGGCACCAGACTACTGAGGTTTGTGACAAGTTGGGAAGAGATAATAAAGGACACTTGGGTGTTGAATATAATCCATCAGGGTTATTATATCGAGTTCGAGACAGCACCCCTCCATCACAGATTTGTAAGATCAAGGATACCAGGCGTACCCGAAGAAAGGAAAGCCCTATTTCTGAAGTTAGAACAACTCCTGCAGACGGAGGCCATAGAAGCGGTCCCAAAAGGGGAACAGGAAAGGGGCTTTTATTCGAATCTATTTTTGGTGAAGAAACCAAACGGGACGTTCAGAACTATCCTGGATCTCAGAGATCTGAATGTCTACATAAAACAGATAAAATTCAAAATGGAGACCCTAAGTTCCATAGTGATGGGAATCAGAAGGGGAGACTACCTCGCATCAATAGATTTAAAGGATGCGTATTATCATATCCCAATAAATCCAAGACACAGAAAATTCCTCAGGTTCTCGGTGGCCAGTCGTCATTTTCAATTTACCTGTCTTCCATTTGGGCTGAAAACTTCTCCGAGGGTTTTCACCAAGGTGCTAGTTACAGTGATTGCGGCTCTGAGGCTCCAAGGGATTCAGGTATGGCCCTACCTAGACGACCTACTCATTGCAGGAGACTCTGTGAGAGAAACAGAGGACAATGTGAGGAAGACTATGAATCTACTACAACTTCTAGGTTGGGTAATAAATACAGAAAAAAGCCAAACTACTCCGACACAAAGGATACAGTTTCTAGGGGCTATGATAGACACAGATCAGTTTCAAATATCCCTGTCGGCCGAAAGATGTCGGAAGATTCGAGAGCTAACAAGTATAATGTTACTGGAAGACAGGTGCCCTCTGGGTATGGCTACCCAGATGTTGGGGATGATGGCATCCTGCATCAGGATCATCCCTTGGGCACAGTGGAGAATGCGACGACTTCAGTGGTCCCTCATCCCATTACAGAAGAGGGGGTATGCCGATCATCACCTGTTCATACTGAGTCAGGAGGAAAGACAAGACCTAAAGTGGTGGCAACAGGGTCTAGAAGAAAGGAATACCAGTCTAAAAGATCCTACATTTCGTATACTGACTACAGATGCCAGTCTGTCCGGTTGGGGTGCTCATATAGAGGGAAGGTCCATACAGGGCTCCTGGACAAGAGAAGGAACAAGGAACTCCTCAAACATGAGAGAATTGCAAGCGGTTTGGGAGTCCATACAACTCCTAAAAGAAGATATTCACCACTCACATCTGAGAATAATGTCAGACAATGTGACAGTAGTGTCCCACATAAATCACCAGGGGGGCACAAGAAGTGTCAAACTCATGCATATGTCAGGGAAGATACTGAGCTGGGCGGAGGACAATCTGGAGTCCTTATCAGCAGTGTATATTCCAGGCAAGAGGAATGTACTAGCAGATTTCCTGAGTCGAGAGGTGATATCGCCAGGAGAGTGGGAGCTGAATACAGAGGTCTTTTCCCAGATAGAGAAAATATTCGGTACCCCAGAGGTAGACATGATGGCCAACTTTCGGAACAGAAAGGTGAACAACTTTTTCTCAAAATCATTTCATCCACGGGCCCTAGCCATAGATTCCCTTTCAGTGAAATGGGCTACATATTTCCCCCCTTTCCGATGATCGGGAGAGTCTTAAAGAAACTGAGAGAGGATCAAGTCGAAGTAGTGGCAATATTGCCCTACTGGCCGAGGAGGCCCTGGTTCGTCAACGTTTTAAAGATGGCAGTTCAGGAACCTTGGTCACTACCCGTCAGACAGGACCTACTGCATCAGGGTCCAGTTTATCATCCAGAGCCAACAAGGTTGTCACTAAAGGCATGGAGATTGAGCGGGGCATACTAAGGAGGCATAACTTGTCATCCCAAGTCGTGGAAATGATGCTGAAGGCCAGAAAGAACATTTCTTCCCTATCCTATTATAGAACCTGGACCAAGTTCATTGAATGGGGTCAGTTCAGTGGTGACTTTTCATCTATATCGACGGATAGAGTACTTCAATTTCTATATGACAGCTTTCAGATTGGTCTTGCCCCAGCAACGATAAAGTCTCAGATCTCTGCCCTGGGAGTACTATTAGATAGACCTTTGGCGGAAGAAAGGCTGATAAAAAGGTTTAACAGAGCCATGAGGAGAATCAGACCACCAGTCAAAGCTATAGTGGCACCGTGGGACCTAAACCTTATGTTAGCAGTATTAGCTAAACATCCCTTTGAACCCTTAAAAGAGTGTCCTTTAAAGTATTTGACTTGGAAGACGGTGTTCCTGGTCGCAGTCACCTCGGCCAGAAGAGTAAGTGAGCTCCAAGCTCTATGGATAGAGGAGCCTTATCTAATTATCTTCCCAGATAGAGTGGTACTAAGGACACATCCTGAATTCGTACCCAAGGTGATATCGTCGTTTCACCTCAATCAGGAGATTGTTTTACCTAGTTTCTACCCAGAACCTGAGAATGAGGAGCAACGATGTTGGCATACGCTGGACCTAGTCCGGGTCATTTCCGTATACTTGGAAAGAACTAAAGTCTTTAGATCGACCAAACATCTATTTGTCATCCCGAGTGGTGTCCGTAAAGGGAAAGAACCGGGAAAACAGACCATATCCAGATGGATAAGAGACACGATCGTGGCAGCTTACAAACTGGAAGGCAAGAAAGTACCTCCCATAGTACAGGCACATTCCACAAGGGCAGTCTCTGCGTCATGGGCGAACAGGGCCAAAGCTTCAGTGACCGAAATCTGCAAAGCTGCTACCTGGTCGTCAGTACACACCTTTGTAAAACATTATGCACTTGACGTTTCTCTTGCCCACTTTGGGAAGCATGTTCTTCAGGAGGCAGTATCTGCTAAGTCCTCCGTATAATAAATTTATTCATGCATAACTATACCCTCCCGTTTATTTGTCTTGGGTATGTCCCAATGTATGGCTGCCATGGGGATCGTAGAAGAAAGAGTCGAATTATACTCACCGATAATTCCTTTTTCTTCCTAGAGATCCCATGGCAGCCACTTATTTCCCTCCCTTGTATTATGATGTGTTTTCTCTAGGGACCTTGGTACGGAGACACTCAAAAGATACAGCGGAGGTGAAGGAGGGGTCTATTATACCCAAGGTGGGCGGTCCCAAGAGAAATCAGTCCTGTCTGCTCTAGTGGGGGAAGGGAATATCCCAATGTATGGCTGCCATGGGATCTCTAGGAAGAAAAAGGAATTATCGGTGAGTATAATTCGACTCTTTCTCTCTTTGACATATTCTGCTGGTCACGAGAGAACCCCATCAAAACGAATCCTCGGTGGAAGAACAAAACACCATCGCTGTGTGCCTGATTTCTCTAAATATTTGCTCCAAACAAGGACTTGTTGGTGGTCCTATTTTTGAAGGCCTGGCTGAAGGTGCTAGGTAGCGCCTTGGGACTTTTCTTTTTGTTTTCTATTTTGTGTCACAAGTGTGTTACATTGCTTCTAAGGTGATAAAATGAAAAGTGATGAACAGCCAGCCAATCAGCTCATACCTGACATTTTTCAAACACAGTCTGTGACATGGCAGGCAGGAGCTGATTGGCTGTCTGTTTATCACTCTCCATTTTTTCACTTTTGAAGATTAGTGCATCCGGCCCATTGTCACATGATATCAGAGTTGCGTAACAATTTTTAACCCAAAGTTTGTCACTCACATTGTGTCGGTCAGAGGTGTTTTACACACATCAGAGTTGTGCCACATTGTGTCAGGATAATACATTTTATCAGGGATGCAATATATTGTGTCAATGCTATGCTACTTTGTGTCAGCCAGGGTTGTGTCTCATTGTGTTAGAGTTGTGCTAAAGGCCCATACACACTGCGCGACTTATAGCTGAAAGTCGCTCAAAACAGCAGGTTTGAGCGGCTTTCAGCTCAAAGCCGCCCAGTGTGTATGGCCCGGCGGTGAGTGCTGCTGCGGGCTCCCGCAACATCGCCGGGAAAGCCGCTCATCTGCTGATATTACAGCAGATGAGCGGCTTTCAGGACGGCTTTGCATGGCACTGCGCTATGCAACACCGTCCTCCCCCTTCCGTCGGCGCCGGGCAGGGGAAAAGCTGCTCAGTGTGTATGCACTCCGCTATGCAACACCGTCCTCCCCCCCTCCATCGGCGCCGGGCAGGGGGAAAGCTGCTCAGTGTGTATGCACTCCGCTATGCAACACCGTCCTCCCCCCCTCCATCGGCGCCGGGCAGGGGGAAAGCTGCTCAGTGTGTATGCACTCCGCTATGCAACACCGTCCTCCCCCCCTCCATCGGCGCCGGGCAGGGGGAAAGCTGCTCAGTGTGTATGCACTGAGCGGCTTTCCCCGCAGCTATGACAGCGGTCATCGCTGTCCATACACGCTGGGCATAGTCGCCCAGTGTATATGGACCTTAAATTGTATCTATCAGGGTTATGTCACATTGTAACAGTCCAGGTTAACAATTTTTTTGTATGGGTTGTAATTCATTGTTTAAATCAGGGTTGTGTAATATTTTGGCTGTCTATTTCTTATGTATATTTTCTCTCTTTTCTTCCTTTTTGATATTGGCTTGATTAATATGTATACAGCCCATATAATTGGCATGTTGTCATTGCTGGCATGGAATGGGATCATTGGGTCGACCTAAAGATGGTTGACAGTCATTAGATCGACATACTGCAAGGTCAACATGGGTCTAGGTCGACATGGGATAAGGTCGACAGGTGTTAAGGTCGACACAATCATTAGGTCGACAGTTAAAAGGCCGACATGGGGTTTTCAACTGTTTTTTTTACCCAAATGTCAACACAGTTGACATGGACTCAGGATTAAGGCGACCGCGTCCCCTCGCATGGCTTGGCACACTATTTTATTCTCCACCATGCCCTAGTGGATGGTAGGGCATGAAATTCCACCTGTCGGCACGTCGGCTCAAAAAACTGTGAAAAACCCCATGTCGACCTTTTGACTGTCGACCTAATGCTTAACACATGTCGACCTTGTCCCATGTCGACCTAGACCCATGTCCACCTTGCAGTATGTCGACATAGTGGTGTCGACCTAATGACTGTCGACCATCTTTAGGTCGACCAACTGACCGTATCCCGCTGGCATAACTAAGAATGTAAACATTAATTTTAAACATTTTCGATATTACTAGACTTGCCGTGAAAGTTTTTTCTCTACATGTTGTATGTATACACAGTTTGTGTCTGTCATTTTTTTCTTTTTAGGAACAAAAAATTTCAATAAAGAGCATTAAGATCAGGGTTGCGGAACTTTTTGTCAGTCTTGGCTATGTCACATTGGGCCTTATTTTGGTTCATTCTTTCTGACAAAATCCTTCTTAGATGGACAAAACCATGTGCACTGCAGGTGGGGCAGATGTAACATGTGCAGAGAGAGTTAGATTTGGGTGAGTAATTTTGTTTCAGTGCAGGGTAAATACTGACTGCTTTATTTTTACACTGCAATATAGATCTCACTTTGAAGTAAAACTCCACCCAAATCTAATTCTCTCTGCACAAGTAACACCTGCCCCACCTGCAGTGCACATGGTTTTGTCCATCTAATGCTGTGTACACACGGGGAGATAGGTGCTATAATCGCTGGGAATATGGTCGCAGGCGACCATATTGCCAGTGATTGGGAGTGTGCCCCGGAGATAAATCTCCGGGTGCGCGCTCCCGTTTTCTGCCCCATTGTAATCGCTGGTCGCAGGAGCTTGCTCCTGCGACCAGCTAATTACCTCTGCGGCTCCCCTGGCAGAGGTTCGTTTTCAACAGCGACCATCTCTGGTCGCTTGTTGAAAAAGAGACACTGAGCCATATATTGCTCAGCAATATATTGCAAGCAATATATTGCTAGCAATATATCTCCCCCCGTGTGTACGCACCTTAAGAAGGATTTTGTCAGAAAGAGTGAACCAAAATAAGGCCCATTGTGTCTTTCAGGGTTGTGTCAAATTGTTTCACTTTAGATTGTGTAAGGGTTGTGTTACATTCTGTCAGAGTTTTGTCACATTGTGTCAGGGTTGTGATACTTCATGGAAGTTTTGTGTTACACTGTGTCTGTCATGGACCTGTCACATTGGGGGTTATTCTAGTTCACTCTTTCTGACAAAATCCTTCTTAGATGGACAAAACCATGTGCACTGCAGGTGGAGCAGATGTAAAATGTGCAGAGAGAATTAGATTTGGGTGAGTTATTTTGTTCTGTGCAGGGTAAATACTGGCTGCTTTATTTTTACACTGCAATATAGATCTCACTTTGACGTAAAACCCCACCCAAATCTAATTCTTTCTGCACAAGTTACATCTTCCCCACCTGCAGTGCACATGGTTTTGTCCATCTAAGAAGGATTTTGTCAGAAAGAGTGCACTAGAATAAGGCCCATTGTGTCAGTAATGGTTGTGTCACATTGTTTTGATCAGGGCTGTTTTACATTATGTCAAAGTTGTGTTAACCCCTTACCGACGCAGCCTGTTTTTGCCTTCCTGACAGAGCCCTTTTTTTCAAATCTGGCATGTATCACTTAAGTGGGGATAACTTTTTTTTGCTTTTACTTATCCCAGTGATTTTGAGATTGTTTTCTCGTGACACATTGTACTTCAAGTTAGTGGTAAATTTTGGTCGATACAGTCTGTGTTTTTTTGTGAAAAATACCAAAATGTCATAAAAAAAATTGAAAATTTTGCAATTTGCAAAATGTTAAATTTTCTGCTTGTGAGACAAATAATCATACCACTCAAAATAGTTAATAACTAACATAGACCATATGTCTACTTTATGTTTCCATCATTATTTCAACCTCCTTTTAATTTTTTTGGACACTAGGAGGCTTAAAATATGAATAGCAAATTCTCAAATTTTTAAGAAAATTTCAAACACTGATTTTTTTAGGGACCAGTTCAGTTCTGATGTGACTTTGAGGGACTTGTATGTGAGACACCCCCATAAATGATGCCATTTCGAAAACTGCACCCCTCACAGTATTCAAAACAGCATTTTGGAAGTTTGTTAACCCTTTAGGTGTTTCACAGGAATTAAAACAAAGTGTAGGTGAAATTTCAAAATTTCATTTTTTTAGCAGATTTTCAATTTTAATACATTTTTCTAAGGAACACAGTAGATTTTACTAGAGAAATGTGACTAAAAATTGATTCCCCCAATTCTTTTGTTTTCATAAATATCCTATATGTGGCCCTAGTGTGCACGTTGACCAAACCACAGGCTTCATAATAGAAGGAGCACCTACTTGATTTTGGAGCCTCCTTTTTATGAGATTATTTTTAGGCACCATGTAGGTTTCTAGGCACCATAAGATGCTAAAAGTTAGGAACCCCCCCACAAGTGACCCCATTTTGCAAACTACACCCCTCAGGGAATTCATCTAGGGGTATAGTGTACATTTCAAACCCCCAGGGGTTTCACCAATTTTGGTACAACTGGGCTGTGAAAATGAAAAATTAATTTTTTTTACACAAAAATGCAGTTCTGGCTCAAAATTTTTCATTTTCACAAGAAATGAAGGAGACAAAGCACCCCAAAATCTGTGCCGCAATTTCTCCCGAGTACGGAAATGCCTCATATGTGACCAAAAAATACCATTTGGGTGCATGGCAGGACTCAGAAGGGAAGGAGTGATATTTGGATTTTGCAGCACAGATTCTGGTGGAATGAATGGTGGGTGCTATGTCGCATTAGCAAGACCCCCGAAGCACCAATACAGTGGAACCCCCCCACAAGTGACCCCATTTTGCAAACTACACCCCTCAGGGAATTCATCTAGGGGTATAGTGTACATTTCAAACCCCCAGGGGTTTCACCAATTGTGGTACAACTGGGCTGTGAAAATGAAAAATTACATTTTTTACACAGAAATGCAGTTCTGGCTCAAAATTTTTCATTTTAACAAGGAATGAAGGAGACAAAGCACCCCAAAATCTGTGCCCCAATTTCTCCCGAGTACGGCAATGCCTCATATGTGACCAAAAAAATACCATTTGGGTGCATGGCAGGACTCAGAAGGGAAGGAGTGATATTTGGATTTTGCAGCACACATTCTGGTGGAATGAATGGTGGGTGCTATGTCGCATTAGCAAGACCCCCGAAGCACCAATACAGTGGAACCCCCCACAAGTGACCCCATTTTGCAAACTACACCCCTCAGGGAATTCATCTAGGGGTATAGTGTACATTTCAAACCCCCAGGGGTTTCACCAATTTTGGTACAACTGGGCTGTGAAAATGAAAAATTACATTTTTTACACAAAAATGCAGTTCTGGCTCAAAATTTTTCATTTTCACAAGGAATAAAGGAGACAAAGCACCCCAAAATCTGTGCCCCAATTTCTCCCGAGTACGGCAATGCCTCATATGTGACCAAAAAATACCATTTGGGTGCATGGCAGGACTCAGAAGGGAAGGAGTGATATTTGGATTTTGCAGCACACATTCTGGTGGAATGAATGGTGGGTGCTATGTCGCATTAGCAAGACCCCCGAAGCACGGTGAAATGATGAACCTAATAATCCATAGATGTGTGGTATATTTTAAAGCACTCCTTCATACATAGGCCGGGTTTGTCGGGGCAAGTTTCACAGTGGAAAATAGTTTGCTTTCGTATTCCCTTTTTATAGCAAACTTTGCACCTTTTTTGTGTCCTGCCCTTTTTTCCAGTGGAGGGGATTTCGTTAGGAAAATGCTGCCCTGATACAATACGGGGGCCAGTACTAGAAGTACTGGGGCCAGTACTAGAAGTACTGGGGCCCTCTGCCTGCTGGTTCCCAAATATTAGGCCCTTTATGACTTCCTCTTGAAAGTGCATAAATGTCCCCGTCTGGCTGGTAGAACGGAATAGTACGTAAGCGTTATACAGTGCCATCTGGATGATATACACGGCCAGCTTCTTATACCATATTTTTGTTTTCCGCAGGGCACTGTACGGCTTTAGTACCTGATCTGAAAGATCCACTCCGCCCATGTACTTATTGTAATCTAGGATACAAATAGGTTTTGAGGTGTGGGTACTGGTACCTCGTACAGGGACGGAGGTGGTACTGTCTCCGTGAATTGTTGTCAGTATAAGGACATCCCTCTTGTCCTTATATTTGACCAACAACATATTTTCGGTGCATATTCCCCTGCTTTCACCCTTTCTCAGTAATTGGGCAATGTGCGTTTTTGGGAGGCCTCTTTGGTTCTTGCGCACAGTACCGCAAGCTGCTGTACCTCTTGAACCAAGGGCCTTAAACAGGGGGATGCTGGTGTAAAAGTTATCCACATAGAGGTGATAACCCTTATCCAGGAAGGGGTGCACTAAATCCCAGACAATCTTTCCACTAACACCTACGAGGGAGGGGGGGCATTCTGGCGGTTCAATTCTTGTGTCCTTCCCTTCATATACCCTAAACCTGTGGGTGTACCCTGAGGTACTTTCGCACAGCTTATACATTTTTATGCCATACCTTGCCCTCTTATTGGGAAGGTACTGGCGGAATTTAACCCTTCCTTTAAAATGTATAAGTGACTCGTCTACACAAATGAATTTTTGGGGGATGTACATCTCAGCAAATTTGGCGCTGAAATGATCAATGACCGGCCTGACTTTGAATAGCCGGTCAAAGGTGGGATCATCTCTGGGTGGGCACTGTGCATTATCGTTGTAATGCAAAAATTTAAGGATCATCTCAAAACGAGTCCGGGTCATGGCCATACGATGAAGTGGGGTGCTGTACAGAACATCTGTACTCCAATATTGCCTAATTTCTGGCTTTTTAACTATGCCCATATGTAACACCAGACCCCAAAACGTCATCATCTCTACTGCATCTACAGGGGTCCACCTAGCAAATGATGACGTGGGGTTTTGGGCAATAAACTGCTGGGCATATAAATTACTTTTATTAAATTTTTTAAATTAAATTAAATTTATAAAATCATCAGAGAAAAAGACTTTAAAAAGGCAATTTCTTTGAGGCCTGTAGTTTCAAATTGGATTCCTGGGTTGGCCAAAAACTCAGGAACCTGGGGCTCAAAATTGTCTGGTGGTGGGGTCCATACGAGATCAATCATTGGGGGGGGGGGTCTCAGCTGCTCTACGGGGGCGTCTTTGAGGGGGTCCCTCATCACTAGAGGAGGAAGAGGAGCTTAAGGCGAATGCAAATTCATCGCTTGCATTACTGGCTGTGTCAGTGTCAGAGGCAATAAGGGCATATGCCTCCTCCGCTGAAAACAGTCTTTGCGATGATTGGGACATTTTTATTATTTTTGTGTAGGCGTGTATAGTGTAGGGGGGGGGGGGGGGTACAAACTTTATTTCAACACGGGGGGTATGTAGTGTGTATGTAGTGCTTTAACACGTGTAAGTTAAAAGAAAAAAAAAAAGCTCCTGCGCCAAAAATTGAGCACAGATGTTGGTCAGTAACGTCCATCACTGATCAGCGCTCAGCGGGCACAGGACACCCACAAAAGCACCGTGGGTGTAAAAAAAATTTAAAAAAAAAGACTCCACAGCACCCTCCAAAAAAAAAAATTAAAAAAAATTCTGATGAGTCAAAGACAACAGGAATTTGATCCAAAAAAAAAAAAATTTGATCAAAAATGCTGATCAGTGATGTACGTCACTGATCAGCGCTCAGCGGGTACAGGACACCCACAAAAGCACCGTGGGTGTAAAAAAAATAAAAAAAAAAGACTCCACAGCACCCTCCAAAAAAAAAAAAAATTTAAAAAAACTTCTGATGAGTCAAAGACAACAGGAGTTTGATCCCAAAAAAAAAATTTGATCAAAAATGCTGATCAGCTCTGCGGCCAGAGGACACCCACAAAATCACTGTGGGTGTAAAAAATTTTTTTAAAAAAAAACCCCACAGCACCCTAAAAAAAAACAAAAAACTGCTGATCAGTGATGCAACACTGATTAGCAGTGAGGGGCAGCAGGCACACAGCTGTGGGTGCAACCTGACAGGGTATATATAAAAAAAAAACCCTGCACCCCAAAAAAAATGCTGATCAGTTAGTTTACACTGATCAGCACAAAAGGGGGGCAGCAGATACAAAATTATATCACACAATTTAAATCTCTGACACAATGACGCTGCAGCAGCAGCAGCAGCACAAGCAGCACAAGCACCAGGAAGTCACAGCAGGAGCTGGCAGCACAGATGCCACCAACGCTGATCAGGTCAGTATAGGCACAGATGGGCACGGAGACCGCTCTGCACGCTGTTCCTGACCGGAATGGCGGCTGCAGGGCTGACTCCGTTATTTCATTTGAGGTGTAATGGCTGTTATTGGTCCGTCGGTCCGACGGACCAATCACAGCCTTTGGGGGCAGGTGGGGTGACCACCAGTGACACCCTTACACCCGGTGGTGATTGGTGCTGTACTTAACAGCACCAATCACCACCGATCCCTGTGTCACCGGCGAACGTTATTCGCCGGTACACAGAAAACGCTGTAATTGGCTGTTCACATTGAACAGCCAATCACAGCGATCGCCGATGGGTGGGGGCATCGCTGCCCCCCCTGGGCAATGAGGGAAGATGTCTGCTGTCAGGGACAGCAGACATCGTCCCTCTGTCACCGCGTCTATAGACGCGGTGACCGTTTAATGGCATGACGTACATTTATGCCATGTGTCGGGAAGTACATCCCGACCATGACGTAAATGTACGTCAAATGTCAGGAAGGGGTTAAATTGAGTCATGTGCGAATGCCTCACACGTACGAACAAGATGTGAGTTCCGTGCAGAAAACGATCGGTCGGAACCATCCGAGCAGGGGGTGTAGAGGGGCGTGAAGGGCTGTTTGGGCTCATTAACATATGCATATGCCCCGCGTTTCATGGGCGTTCCCATGAAAATGCTGGGCGTACGTATGGTAATCCGGCCGTGACGCACGTGTGTGGGGCGGACATATGACATAGCCGGATGCCGGCTGCCCGCCCATATCCCTGCTTTCGCACGGAGAAATGCCAGAGTGGTCTTGAGCACTCAGAGCTGTCTGACCGCTCGGTCCATCATTCGATGGTCGGCAACCATCGGAGAATGGGGGGGTTCCCACAGATGGAGGAGGTGTTCACATGAAACATCCACTCGCGTTCAGCTCGGTCGGCGTCTCGCCGCATTCAGATGGTGTGAGCGATCCTAACGGTAGGCGGAGCTAAGAACACTCGGTTCCTGTCCGAAATACACATTTGTCCGATTCAACTAGAATAAGGGTCATTGTGTCAGTCAGGGCTGTGTCACTTTGTGTGAAGTGTGTGTTAATTGTGTCAGGGTTGTGTCACATTGGATCAAGCTTGTGTTACACTGTGTCATGGTTGTGTGTAACATTATGTCAGTCATGGCTGTCACATTGGGTGAAAGTTGTATTACATTGTGCCAGGGTTGTGTTGTACATTGTGTCAGTCAGTGCTGTGTCACATTGGATAAAGCTTGTGTTATGTTGTGTCTGGGTTGTGTGGTACTGTACATTGTGTCAGTCAGAAAGGGGGTGTACCAGCGCCGGCTTTATGTGTCAGGGCTGTGTCTTATTGGGTGAAGGTTGTGTTGCACTGTGCCAAGGCTGTGTGGTACATTGTGTCAGTCATGGTTGTGTCACATTTGGTAAAGGTTGTGTTATGTTGTGTCAGGGTTGTGTGTTACATTGTCAGGGCTGTGTCACATTGGGTGACAGTTGTGTTGCACTGTGCCAAGGCTGTGTGGTACATTGTGTGAGTCAGGGTTGTGTCACATTGGGAAAAGGTTGTGTTATGTTGTGTCAGGGTTGTGTGTTACATTGTGTCAGGGTTGTGTGTTACATTGTGTCAGGGCTGTGTCACATTGGGTGAAGGTTGTGTTGCACTGTGCCAAGGCTGTGTGGTACATTGTGTGAGTCAGGGTTGGTTCACATTGGGTAAAGGTTGTGTTATGTTGTGTCAGGGTTGTGTGTTACATTGTGTCAGGGTTGTGTGTTACATTGTGTCAGGGCTGTGTCACATTGGGTGAAGTTGTGTGTTACACTGTGCCAAGGCTGTGTGGTACATTGTGTGAGTCAGGGTTGTGTCACGTTTGGTGAAGGTTGTGTTATGTTGTGTCAGGGTTGTGTGTTACATTGTCAGGGCTGTGTCACATTGGGCGAAGGTCACACTGGGTGAAGGTTGTGTTGCACTGTGCCAAGGCTGAGTGGTACATTGTGTGAGTCAGGGTTGTGTCACATTGGGTAAAGGTTGTGTTATGTTGTGTCAGGGTTGTGTGTTACATTGTCAGGGCTGTGTCACATTGGGTGAAGTTGTGTGTTACACTGTGCCAAGGCTGTGTGGTACATTGTGTGAGTCAGGGTTGTGTCACGTTTGGTGAAGGTTGTGTTATGTTGTGTCAGGGTTGTGTGTTACATTGTCAGGGCTGTGTCACATTGGGCGAAGGTCACACTGGGTGAAGGTTGTGTTGCACTGTGCCAAGGCTGAGTGGTACATTGTGTGAGTCAGGGTTGTGTCACATTGGGTAAAGGTTGTGTTATGTTGTGTCAGGGTTGTGTGTTACATTGTCAGGGCTGTGTCACATTGGGTGAAGGTTGTGTTGCACTGTGTCAAGGCTGTGTGGTACATTTTGTGAGCCAGGGTTGTGTCACATTGGGTAAAGGTTGTGTTATGTTGTGTCAGGGTTGTGTGTTACATTGTGTCAGGGCTGTGTGGTACATTGTGTTAGTCAGGGTTGTGTCACATTTGGTGAAGGTTGTGTTATGTTGTGTCAGGGTTGTGTGTTACATTGTGTCAGGGTTGTGTGTTACATTGTGTCAGGGCTGTGTCACATTGGGTGAAGGTTGTGTTACACTGTGTTAAGGCTGTGTGGTACATTGTGTGAGTCAGGGTTGTGTCACATTGGGTAAAGGTTGTGTTATGTTGTGTCAGGGTTGTGTGTTACATTGTGTCAGTGGGTGTGTTGCAGGCCGTGACGTCAGTGCAGTGGCCGCGGTGCATTGTGGGAGTATCCGGATCCTCTGCAGCACCAGGGACAGCACCGGGCGCCCGCTGCACGCGGATACAGGGAGTCGCCGGGTCACCACTACACCCGGGACGCGACGCCTGCATTCAGATGAGCCGCCCGGCGCTGCCCGCAGCTCAGACCCGAAACAGGTCCCCGGAAAGACCGGAGCCCAGCGGTGAGTCGGGGGAGAGATGCCCGGGCGGGGAGTGACCTCTGCTGGGTGAGGATAGTAATGATACCAGGGGACATTACCGTCACCGGGCGCCATGTGACCGCACCGGGTAACCTGCATTGTCCGTCTTATTGTGTCTGCAGCCACAGTCTGCTTATTCAACAAGTTCCATAGACTGCAGCCCAGGTACTGACATTTGGGGGATGTCATTGCCAAGGTACTGAAATATGGGGTGTCACATGGTCTGGGTACCAAGAGATGGGATGCTCTATAGCCTGGGTACCGAGAAATGTGGAATCCAAAGGTCTGAGTACCAAAGGATGGGGTATCCCAGAGTCTGTTTACCGAAGGATGGGGTGTCCCATAGTCTGGGTACCAAAGGATGGGGTATCCCAGAGTCTGTTTACCGAAGGATGGGGTGTCCCATAGTCTGGGTACTGAGAAATGGGGTATCCCACTGTCTGGGTACTGTGATTGATTGGGATTCAGTACCAAGAGATGGAGGATCCCACGTTCTGAGTACCAAATGATGTGGTGTCCCATAGTATGTTTACCGAAGGATGGGGTATGTCATAGTCTGAGAACCACGAAATGGGGTATCCCACTGTCTGGGTACAGTGATTGATTGGGATTCCACTGGTTGGGTACCAAGAGATGGGTTGTCCCACATTCTGTGTACAAAGAATGGGGTATCCCACAATCTGTATACCAAGAGATGGGGGATTCCATAGTCTGTGTACTGAAGGATAGCATATCCCACAATCTGGGTACCAAGAGTGGGGTGTCCCACAGTCTAGTTACAGAAATATGGGGGATACCACTATTTGGGATTTGAGATATGGGGGATCCCACAGTCCGTTTACTGGAACACAGGAGATCACATAGCCGCGTTACCCCAGTGTGGGTACCGAGAGATGGGAATAGCATTGCAAAAATGAGGATCCCATAGTTTACTGAGAGATGGAATGTTATACTCTAGATACCAAGAGATGGTATTGTACTGAGGGGTTACTGAGAGAGTGATGGTATTGTACTGAGGGGTTACTGAGAGAGTGATGGTATTGTACTGAGGGGTTACTGAGAGAGTGATGGTATTGTACTGAGGGGTTACTGAGAGAGTGATGGTATTGTACTGAGGGGTTAGTGAGAGAGTGATGGTATTGTACTGAGGGGTTAGTGAGAGAGTGATGGTATTGTACTGAGGGGTTAGTGAGAGAGTGATGGTATTGTACTGAGGGGTTAGTGAGAGAGTGATGGTATTGTACTGAGGGGTTAGTGAGAGAGTGATGGTATTGTACTGAGGGGTTAGTGAGAGAGTGATGGTATTGTACTGAGGGGTTACTGAGAGAGTGATGGTATTGTACTGAGGGGTTACTGAGAGAGTGATGGTATTGTACTGAGGGGTTACTGAGAGAGTGATGGTATTGTACTGAGGGGTTACTGAGAGAGTGATGGTATTGTACTGAGGGGTTACTGAGAGAGTGATGGTATTGTACTGAGGGGTTAGTGAGAGAGTGATGGTATTGTACTGAGGGGTTAGTGAGAGAGTGATGGTATTGTACTGAGGGGTTAGTGAGAGAGTCAGGATGCCATAGTTCAAGTACTGGACTAATCCCATTGGTTACTAATTTGGTGCTGATTCATTTTTGTTACTTAGAAATATTTAATCCCGTTATCTGAATAGAGCAAGGTGATTTAATTATCTTGTTAATGAACTAAAGTTTATTGGGCTAATCCGCTTTGTGGCTCATACTGTATATCCGCGATCATGGGCCAACCAATTCTCATTTTTACAGTTGTTTTTGTAAAGAAAAGCCGCAATGTATGCAGTTCACCAATCTCCCAAAATGAGTATAGGTGAATCAAGTTGTCCATCATGTTGGGTTTTGTAGCTTGCCGATGTATGGTAATGATCGGTCATTTTACAGTTCTGAGGCTAGAACAATCTCTTCTTCACATGTGACGATGACCCGTTGAGAGAGAAGTATGGGCACTTTCCATTGGGATTCGCAGATCCGCTCGTGGCATGAAAACATCTGAAAAACATTGTCGTTGTATTGGCACTTATTGATGTTTTGGAGAATTGTTAAATTAAGGAAAGAAATGCAGAATCAGTGAATCTTATTGTGACTCCTAATCTTTGGGCTGACTGAAAGAGTGTTGATTTTATCTGGTTGGTGAGTTAGACATGGTTGATTTATTGATCTAGTTACAGAGTTAAGGTGCGTACACACTAGATGATTTTTGATGTGCACAATAATAATATTAACTATATTTTTGTGTATATCATCTAATGCAGGCACGTCCAAACTACGGCCCTCCAGCTGTTGTGGAACTACACATCCCAGCATGCCTTGCCATAGTTTTAGAATTCCCTAATAGCAAATCTGTGGCAAGGCATGCTGGGACTTATAGTTTCACAACAGCTGGAGGGCCGCAGTTTGGACATGCCTGGTCTGTTGTGTATGCACAGTAGTGAACCGAATTCAGCCCCCGCATTTCTGCGCAAACCTTGACTGCAAACGGCCACAGCGAATTACATAGTTGCCGGGCCGTTTGCAGTGGGGAGGGAGGGGCGGTCATGGGCGGTGGCTGCGCTGGCCGTTCCCATGGGTATGTGGGTGGGTTGATGCCTGCCGGGGGGTGGGGGGCTGACATCACTATCTTTGTCCCGGCAGGCGCAAATATAAGTCAGTCACTGACCAATGAATGATTTCTCCTGCTGTGGGCACATGCGAGGGGATGTGTGTTCATAGCATGGTTGCATGGTTGCGAGGGGAAACAGCGGCATAATTTAGCATGCCCTCCGCTGCCCCCAAAATCCCCTTCCCCCAAAGTCACTCGTTACTGCCGGCATTGGCAAGTGTGCTTGTATTTGCCGATGCAGGCAACCCTGCTGGGTCCCGTCCCTCCTGACATCACCGGGATTGGAGTTTTCATGGTTTTGTTTATGTGAATTGATGCTCTGGTTAAGGCCCATACACACTGGGCGATTTTGAGCTGAAAGCAGCTCACTTTTACCATTTGATCTGCTTTCAGCTCAAAAGCCGCCCAGTGTGCATTGCCCGGTGCATCATCGCCGGTCGCCGTCGCTATTCAGCAGGTATTACCAGCAGATGAGTGACTATGTGGACTAATTTCCATAGCGTCCTGCTTGGATAAGCGAAAATCAGTCAGTGTGTACGCAATGAGCGATTTTCCCCATCATCGCTGTACTTGCATGCATGCTGGGTAAAATCAACCAGTGTGTAGGCACTTTTAGTGATTGGAGTTCGGAGATTTATGGTTTGATTAGTAATTTAATCTGGTTAGTAAGCTAAAGTTTGAAGATTTTATGTTTCTGATTAGTAATTTAGAGATTGGAAATTGTATGGTCATGTTGGTGTAAATTGATTGTCTGGTTAGCGAATTAGAGTTTGGTGATTATGTGTTCTGGTTAGTTAATTAGAGATGGTTGACTTCATGGTCTGGTTAGTGAGTAATATATTGGGGGAAATGTACTAAAATGGTAATAAGACTTCACATGTGATGTTGCTACGGGCAACCAATCAGATCCTGTCTACTATCTGCTGGGTCCCCGCCTTCCCTGATATTGGCGTCAGCGGGGTCGCCTAGTGTGTATGTGGCTTAACCAGACCATGAAATCTCTCGGCATCGGCTAGTGCTTACACACTGGCTGATGCCGTCTCCGCGGTGAGCACCGGGGGTGGGAGCATGGGCGTTGTTAACAAGGACCTCCCACGTCGGTACGCGCTGGACGAGGGAGGGGGTCATTAACGTCGCACCAGGGGGCATGCATCCTTAACGACATCAAGCGTACTAGAAGATAAAGTATGTAAGAGATATATTTCAGAATGGGCTTAGCACCGTGATGTATCGCATCCATTGCAGGGAGACGCTGAGAGCCGTGCGGAGGGAGCCAGGCGGCGGGATGCCGGGAGCCAGGCAGTGGGCGAATTAATAAAAAAAAAACATACAAATGAATAGTGGCTGCTGATTGGCTGAGAGAGCTCTCTCAGCTATTTAGTAGCTGCCCAATCATTTGTATTGTTTTTTTTTTGCTATTCTCCTGCATCCCTGCTCCCTCCGCCCGGCTCTCGGCGTCCCCCCCACCTGGCTACTGGCTCCTTCCACCTGCAGCTCCCGGGAGTTACATGCGATAAATCCAAATCAAATTATAAGTGAGCCCTCCCGGGGAGCTGCCAGTGGAATTCAGGTCTGACAAGTCAGCCTAGTGCAGTGATGGGAAACCTTGACACTCCAGCTGTTTTTGAACTACACATCCCAGCATGCCCTGCATCAGTTTTAGTATGACCAAATAGTAAAACTGTAGCAGGGCAAGCTGGGATGTGTAGTTCAACAACAGCTGGAGTGTCAAGCCATCATTGGCCTAATGTATGGGGGTGTTTATAGATTGGAGATTTCAGGGCCTGATTAGTGACTTAGAGATTGGATATTACATGGTCTGATTAGTTAGATACAGGTTGGTGAGTTATGCCCCGTACACACACGCTCAGATCCCTCAGCACACAGAGCTGCACCAACGATGTGTGCTGGGTGACACTGCATCGTTCAGATCCCTCAGCACTGATCGCTCAGCACACAGCTGCACCAGCGATGTGTGCTGGGTGACACTGCATCGCTCAGATCCCTCAGCACAGATTGCTCAACACAGAGCTGCACCACCGATGTGTGCTGGGTGACACTGCATCGCTCAGATCCCTCAGCACAGATTGCTCAACACAGAGCTGCACCAACAATGTGTGCTGGATGACACTGCATCACTCAGATCCCTCAGCACAGATCGCTCAGCACACAGAGCTGCACAAACAATGTGTGCTGGATGACACTGCATCGCTCAGATCCCTCAGCACAGATCGCTCAGCACACAGAGCTGCACCAGCGATGTGTGCTGGGTGACACTGCATCGCTCAGATCCCTCAGCACAGATCACTCAACACACAGAGCTGCACCAGCGATGTGTGCTGGGTGACACTGCATCGCTCAGATCCCTCAGCACACATCACTCAACACACAGAGCTTCACCAGCGATGTGTGCTGGGTGACACTGCATCGCTCAGATCCCTCAGCACAGATAGCTCAGCACACAGAGCTGCACCAGCGATGTGTGCTGGGTGATATTGCATCGCTTAGATCGCTCAGCACACAGAGCTGCACCAGCAATATGTGCTGGGTGACACTGCATCGCTCAGATCCCTCAGCACAGATCGCTCAGCACACAGAGCTGCACCAGCGATGTGTGCTGGGTGACACTGCATCACTCAGATCCCTCAGCACAGATTGCTCAGCACAGATCGCTCAGCACACAGAGCTGCACAAACAATGTGTGCTGGATGACACTGCATCGCTCAGATCCCTCAGCACAGATCGCTCAGCACACAGAGCTGCACCAGCGATGTGTGCTGGGTGACACTGCATCGCTCAGATCCCTCAGCACACAGAGCTGCACCAGCGATGTGTGCTGGGTGACACTGCATCGCTCAGATCCCTCAGCACAGATCGCTCAGCACACAGAGCTGCACCAGCGATGTGTGCTGGGTGACACTGCATCGCTCAGATCCCTCAGCACACAGAGCTGCACCAGCGATGTGTGCTGGGTGACACTGCATCGCTCAGATCCCTCAGCACAGATCGCTCAGCACACAGAGCTGCACAAACAATGTGTGCTGAATGACACTGCATCGCTCAGATCCCTCAGCACACCGAGCTGCACCAGCGATGTGTGCTGAGCGATCTGTCACTGCTCGTGTTCTAAATAGACAGAACACAGGCGATGAATAGAAATTTCAAGCATGCTTGAAATATCCAGCCCGTGATAGCCGTGCACAGGGCCTTGCACCGCTGTCGCTATAGGGCAATACACACACAGCGATTTGGGCTTCATTTCTAAGCAATCTAGTCAGATCGCTCAGAAATGGGGCTTAAATCGCCCTGTGTCTACGCCCCATGAGCTATTGGATATTACATGGTTTGATTAGTTAGTTAATGGTCGGTGATTTCATTGTTTGTGAGTTAGAGATTGATGATTTCATGGTCTGGTTAGAGAGTTAAGGGGGTCATTTTGGTTACTTCACTCCCCACGTTTCCGCACGAGGGAGTGATTTTTTTTTTCTGCGCATAATAATTTACCCGATATGGGACAGGGGAGTGGGGAGTGGCGAGTTGGGCGTTCCCATGGGATTGTGGGTGGGAGGAGGTGTTCCGGGGCGGGCGGCTGACGTCACATGATGTAAGCCACCCGCCCTGTCTTCGGGCAAAATCCCGCAACTATAAGTCAGTCTCCACTGGCTACGATTTGTGAACCCTGGAGAAATAATTTGATCGTCAAATTATTTATCCGGCAGCAGGACATCCCCCTCGCATGGTTGCAAAAGGATACAGCAGATGGGTGGTGTTCCAGCGATTTGCCAGAGCGGCGGGATGTGCCCTCCGGGACTCTGCGAGCTTCGCGGCCCTCCGATTCAACTAGAAATGACGGCCTAGAAATCTGGCTGGTAGAAACGAAAATCTGGTAATATCTGGGAACAAACCATTTGCTCCCAAAACCTGGAAAATGGACAAAAATATTTGCATGATTTTCATTTTTGGGAGCAAACAGTCATTTTGCTCCCAGAATTTACCAGATTTTCATTCCAACCAGTCAGATTGGAAAGATAATCTTATAGTGTGTATGCAGCTTTAGAGATTTAAGATTTCTGGGTCTGCTAGATTGGTGATTTTATAGCCTGTGTATTGGGTTAGACATTGGTATATTGTCTTACCCTGGTTATATCCCTTTCACACTAGCAGAGGTGGGTCATACCCGGGAATGTGTTCCCGGATGCTTCCCGGGACTCGACTCGGGAATGTATCCTTTCACACTGCACTCAGACCTGGGATCGACCCGGGACAGCCCCATTCACACTGATCTCGGGAAATCCCTGCAAATACATCAGCATTTGTGAGCCCAAGAAAGCTCCAATCAGCAGCCTTTTTAAAATCCCGTGCACCCAATTCTGGGTACGGGACCATTCACACTGACCGCATCCCAGGTTGATTCCGGAATTCAGGACCTGGGTAGAAATCTCAGGATGTTCATCCTGGGATATTCTTTCAAGACCCTTTCACACTGAGCTAAATCCCGGGTTGATGCGCGTTCATGTGCAAAAACCCGGGATATTTTTGCAAGTGTGAAAGGGGCATTAGTGAGTGATTGTAAGCACACTGCGATGTTGAGAGGTCCCCCTATGTACGCATGTAGCGGGACCTCTCACCCTCAAAACCTCTAGTATTAACAACACAACCCTCAACTCCTTCACATAATTTTCATTGTATTGATAATATGAAAGATGATTATATATCGGACACTGTTTATGAAAATGGTTGCATTTCTTGAAAGATATGTTTTGATTTTATATTGGATAATCAGATATATGAAACATCATAGTCTAGTTAGTTAATTAAAGATACAGATGTGTCCTAATTCATCTATAGACTCAGTACACCAAACGGTGGGAGATATCTGGTACTAGCGAGCTGACAGGTTCCTTGCAACTCCACTAGCGTTTATTTTTTAAATGCAACTTAGAGTCGTCAGGAGATTCTGCCGATTTAATTTGATATTCAACACTTTTTTATATCTGTGTACGACTGAGGCTGTATATGAAGCATAAAGGAACTGACTGAACGTGGAAAAAAGTCAAGGCCGCTGCATCATAGCATTTAATACGCAGATTCAGAGACTCAGTTGCACGCAGTTATAAAATTAATGAGCAGAGTCTCCCACGGTGCATCCTAGTTGCACTGCGCTGTGAATAAGACACATTTTACCCAACTCTAGCAGTGTTCCTTTATGCTCCGTCGTACACAGATATAAAAGTGTTGCATATAATTTTTGGCTGATGTAGCCAATGACCTGAATGTTCATCGGGGTCCCATTGACGTCACTGAAAGATAACGTTAATGATACCTTTCAGTGTGTATGCGCTATATAATGTCCACCCGCGGCCACCACTGATATTGTGGTGGCCGCGGGTGGACAATATCGTTGGTGAGCGGTTCCTCTAGTGCAGAGGTGTGAAACTTATGGCCCTCCAGCTGTTGTGGAACTACACGTCCCAGCATGTCCTGCCACAGATTTTATATAATGGATTGCTCAAACTGTGGCAGGGCATGCTGGGACGTGTAGTTCCACAACAGCTGGAGGGCCATGAGTTTGACACCACTGCTCTAGTGTTTACAGGGCTTTAGATATGGTTGCTTACATTTTTTGGGGGCTACTTCACATACCCTCAAACATTTGAAGGGCAGAAATCGGTACACATATAGGAAGGGGCGTGGCCATGGGTAAAGTGGGCGTGGCCTTGTGGAAAGCGGGCGTGGTCACATCCCGAGGCACCCGGGCCAGTGCCTGATGCAGCTCATGTCACATGGTGGCTTAGTGGGCTGCTGGCATATTAAAATAAACAAGTATATTTAATATACTTATTTCATATACCAGCAGCCCACCAAGCCACCATGTGACATGAGCTGCATCAGGCACTGGGCCGGGTGCCTGGGGATTTGACCACGCCCACTTTACACAAGGCCACGCCCACTGCAGCCTGCAGCAGGTGCGTCACACGATGGATATTTAAAGAAGAGTCCAGAGAAGTGTGGTACACAGCCAGGCCTGAGCCACCTAAGTTGCTGCAGTGGACTTACAGTGTGTGCTGTGGCAGGCTCCTCCGATGCGAGGTGATCCCGGCCCCAGTCAGCGTGTCACGCGCGCCGGGGCTCCCGGCTGGCCACCGCACCCCTGAGCAGAGAGAGTCAGGCAGATTCGTGCCAAGAGGAAGAGGAGACTGAGGGCTGAGACGAGTCCTACTCCTCCCATGAGTGCGCAGGGTGTGCGGTGCCGGCGCGTGACGTCATGACGCACGGTGCCGGCCCTTGCATTGCACTCTTGGGAACGGGTGAGGGGGAGAGGTGTTAATGGCGATTAAATATGACCAAAGAAACAATAAGTGAAAAGCGCAGGTTACGTATTATGTCCGTAACCAGCGTACCCTTTATACCTAGCTACGTGCGAACAAAACGTAGCGCAGCGTAGCGTACCTTTATTGTGTATTGCACACCAAAGAACCAATACCTTAATAAGAGATCCCTTCGCAGTACTCTGACTCTAATCTGCGAATATACCTTTAAGGACAGTGTCCGTAATATACCTTATCGCTATATGCGAATAAACAGACACAACCACAGTATAGAAGTAAGGAGATAGGAACTCCGTAAAAAGATGTTTTTAAGTCCCTAACGGACAAAAGGGGGTTACAGGAATACAGGTATAACAAGTGATACAATAGTCTAACAACGAGTATAATAAACAGGCTCTACTAGGGGAAGAAAATACAGATACAGGATACAATCAGCCAACAATACAATGAAAATAAGTACCGTGAATGCAACCGTTTACCGTCTATCAAATATGCGCAGTGCAGTCCGGTCGGAGCTCGCTATCGTTCAGGGTTGAACTATAGCCCGGTCGAAGGTCAGGGAAAGGAAGATGTGCCGCCCTGGGTCACCTATCTTATAGGGTCAGAAGGGGGAGGTCAAAGGCCATTCCTATTGGTCGGGGGTCGTATGTCAGGTTCTCTGTGATTGGGGGTAAAATGATGCACCTGGTTTGAATAGGTGCAGGGGAGTGAACTTTTGGAGTTCTTTGTTTGTTGGTTTCGTCGTCAGGGGTTGTAAATAGCAGTAGAAACCGGTTACATCTGGATTCCTTTGTTATACCTTTTTCAACAGAAACTGTCCTGGGAATATGGATTATGTCCATAACTATCGGGCCGTGTATATTGCGAAATATTCGCAATGACCGAAATACTGCGCATAAGGAACGGAACGGTACTAAACATGATACAGACGGATGTATGCAATGCTAACTAAGCTATGTGTGGTGCTCTAAACCTTTAACTATATTTTATTTAGTGTCAGTATGTTCTTATGAATTTATGTGTAATAGTATGGCTGCGCTTCTGGTCCACTTTGTCACACAGACTCGGGTATGGAAACTTTATTTGCGCAACTCTGCAAACCAAAATGGCGGCCATACTATCCTAAAATGGCGTGTGTGTAACTCGACTTTAACAGAGGCAACGCAGACCAGACACTCTCAGCACACACGGAGCCGGGGCCCGGGGGCCAGGAGGATGCGGCGCACACTGCAGTGAGTCAGTGACTGACCACTGAAATCTGAAAATGCGGTGCATTCGGTACAATTTCAATTTGCCGGTACAGACTGTTAAAGAACGGTAGCCGCCGGTTGGTGGTCCAGGTCAAAATCAAGTTATTTATGGTCTTTGGTTATGGGTCATTGGGTTGACCAAACAAAGGTCGACATGTATTGAGTCGACCACTGAAGGTCGACATGGCTTAGGTCGACACCTGGAATAGGTTGACATGTATGTAAGGTCGAAAAAGCATTATGTCGACCATGGCTAGGTCGGCAGTCAAAAGGTATCATGGGTTTTTCACTTTTTTTTTAGTCCCAGATGTCGACATGGTGCTTCGGGACACTATTCTATTCTCCCACCACGCCCTAGTGGATGGTAGGGCATGAAATACCGCCCGTCGGCACATGTCGGCTAAAAACAAGGGGAAAACCCCAATGTCAACCTTTTGACTGTCAACCTAGCCATTGTCGACCTAATGCTTGTGTTGACTTTCCATCCATGTCGAGCTTGGACCTATTTCAGGCTTCGACCTGCAGGAGAATGTAACAGTCGGGTTATGGAGGATCATAGATGAATTTGTAGCCTTCCTATTGACTTTGCATTGAAGTTTCACATCCTGATTATGTGTTTGAATCTCATGATTTCATTCGCTGGGTATGGAAATGGTCATCTGTGCGCTGCCCGGCCCGGTCACAGATGACTGCTCTATCCATTCACTGTCTGGTGTAAGAAGTAGCATTTGGTACAGTCATTTCCTAGTCTGGTTACATTACTAGAGATGTAGGCCCTTATTCTGGTTGACTCGCAAGCCTGACGTCAGCTGCCTGCCTCCCGCACCCGCCTCACTGCCAATTTGCATGGGAATGCCCAGCGTTCACACGGGAATGCACACGAAACGCTGGGCGTTCCCATATGCAAATTGCCTGCCAACCCCACGCCCGGACTTCTGTGTGCGAGCGATGTGGGCGCATGCACAATCGCAAACAATCGGTCAGGTTATTGAATAGGTGGTGGTGGTGGTGGTGGGGGGGGGGGGGGGGGGGGGGTCGGAGTCTTGTGTGTGATTGGAACACTGGTGGTTCCATTTCCTGGTTGGTTGGATTATGCTGTGTTATCTCATTGCTTTGTTCCTGAGCCACGGGGGGCTTCACACTCTGGTTATTGAATTTTGGCTGGATGATAAAACGAGGCGGTTTCACAGCTGGGTAATAATAGAATTATCAGAGTTCTCTGTGCATATTGGAAAGTTGTGGAAATAGTAGGCCCAATTCAGGCCTGATCGTACAGCACATTTGGGGGGTGATTCAACACCGCCTCCGTAAGCAGCGGTCGTTCCCTGCTTACCGAGCGGCTTAACACCGCCCCGCCAAACGCCCACCCTGCCCTGCCGCCGAATCCCCTTGTCCCGCCATCGCAAATAAAAGTCACTCTGAAGTGACTTTTATTTACGAGAATTTTCCTCGAGACGCCCAGCGCCCCCGGCCCTCCCTGCAATAAACGGCCCGGCGAGTGTGGAACTTTCCGAAGCCGCGCTTGTGCTTAACCCCCCATCATCAGAACGGGGCCGAATTCACCTTGGTTTTCTAATGGCCATGTGCACTGCAGGTGGGGCAGATGTAACATGTGCAGAGAGAGTTAGATGTGGGTGAGTTATGTTGTTTCTGTGCAGGGTGAATACTGGCCGCTTTACTTTTACAGTGAAATTTTGATTTCAGTTTGAACACACACACCCAAATCTAATTCTCTCTACACCTGTTACATCTGCCCCACCTGCAGTGCACTATATTTTTGTCCATTAGCAAACCAATGGCCTGATGCAGTGTGCATACATACTGCTTAGCGAGCCCATAAACGTTGAACGCATCCCCCCCTGCCTAATTCCCCTCGGTACCATGCAGGGGGATGTACACATACACATCCCTGAAGAGGAGATCATTCCGTGGTGGATTTCTCTCCCCTTAGGTAATAAGTCAGTCTAAACTTTTCCGATGGAGGTCGCCGGAGATGGGGCGGGTGCTGACGTCATGTGACGTCCGCCCTGAGCACGAAACGCTACGCCTGCATGCCCAGCGTTTTCACGGGGACTCCCATAAAACGCTGGATGTTCCCCTCCAGCCGCCTACCTCCCTCCCCTACCTGTGCGAACGCCTCGGCCAATGCGATACTCGCGTTCACACAGGGGATCTGCACATGCACAAAAAGGAATGTGCGCATGTGCAGGCCCCCCGCCATCGGAACGGGGCTGAATTCGGCCCCTTCCGAGCCCATTGTGAATCATCCCCTAAATGTGCTGTGCAATCGGGTCTGAATTAGGCCCTGTATTCGGTGATATTGTTTGTTTATAACCTAGTGCTGGATGTATGGATAGTCCGTAATGATGGAGTGTTGAATTAATACAGATACTAACAGAAGGGGTGCCCTCAGATATTGTGGGGCCCGGGACTTGCAATAGGGGCAGCTTGCCCAGTGAGACTTACTGGACCCATTCTAGCACCCTGCATTTTTAAAACCTGTGCAGTTCCTCTTTCCTGCCGGGGGTGTCGCTCTCTGCTGTGGTGCTTGTAGCACAGTGTGGTCTGTATTTCAACACTAAAATGCAGACAAGAGACATGTGCAAGCGTGTAAGTTTGTGCGGCATAGGAATGAATGTTTAACATAAATGTCAGCTCCCCCCCCTCGCACCCGCGTCACTGTCTCATTAGTATAAGAATGTGTGTGTGCCCCCTCCCTCCACCCACAAGGATGGGTTTGTTCACCGCGGCTGCACGCACATGCACAGAAATGCGCGTGCACAAGCAACAAACCTTGGCCCCGTGAGAACGAGCGTGGCCCTCCGAATGGCCCAGAATAAGGTCTAAGTTTCGCTATTTCATGTGTTCTTGGTAAAGCTATAGTATGATAATAAACCAATGCTGGATAAAGGAATAGGAATCGTTTCAGATGTGGCCGTCAATAAAGCATCACTTGATCTACACTGCGCATGCGTCCTGCTGGTCACTTACATAGGACGCAGGACGGAACTGCATCGAGAACCCAGTGGGGTAGACCAAGTCGGCAAGTGTGCCGCGTCAGAGACTGCGTCGGAAGACACCGTTTTTGTGACACCAGAAGTTAATAGAGAACAGAGAGTGGTTGTGAATGGCGCAGTATCAAATATGATACCAGAACTAAGTGGAGTGCCACAGGGGTCGGTAATGGGGCCCATTTTGTTTAACATACTGTATTTATTAACGATATTGGGGTGGGAATACGCAGCAATGTATCCATCTTTGCTGACGACACTAAATTGAGCAGAGTCATTAGATCAACCGAGGATGTCTCCACGCTTCAAAATGATCTTAATAAACTAGACGAGTGGGCAAACAAGTGGAAAATGAGGTTCAATGTGCATAAATGTAAGGTTATACACCTTGGGAGACACAACCAGTGTGCTAGTTATAACCTAAGTGGGTAATTCAGAACTTGAAAAGGATCTAGGAGTCCAAATAGACAACAAGCTGGGGTGCAGTGCTCAATGTCACATAGCAACTAACAATGCAAATAGAATACTAGCATGTATAAAAAGGGGCATGGAAACTAGGGACTCAAAAGTAATTATGCCGCTGTACAAAGCATTGGTTAGACCGCATCTAGAATACGGAGTACAATCCTGGGCCCCACACTATAAAAAGGACATCATAGCACTGGAAAGAATCCAAAGAAGAGCAACAAAGCTAATAAAGGGAATGGAGAATTTAAGCTACGAGGACAGATTGAACATATTGGGACTGTTTACTCTAGAGAAGAGACGTTTAAGGGGGGACATGCTCAACATGCACAAATATATCAGGGGCAAATATACGGAACTGTCCAGCGCACATTTTAATACAAGGAAGGACTCTAGGATTTCGTTCCCTTAGAAGGAAATATTTTTTCATGGCCAGGGCAACCAAACTATGGAACTCTCTTCCGGGTTAGGTGGTGTCGGCAGACTCAATAAATACATTTAAAATAAGATTGGACAAACCTTTATTGACTAAAAACATCCAGGGGTACAACTAAGAAAAACAATATGTCTTTAAAATAAAATATCAGTATTCACTACATAAAAACAAGGGTTAAGCTAATAAACCAAGGTTGAACTAGATGGACGCAATTCTTTTTTCAGCCTTAACTACTATGTGCCTTTGTGTGCACCATGACAGGTTAGACCTGTGGCCAATGGGCATCTCAATAGACAGGGTCAGCATTGGCACCTATTCGCAGTGGCTGCAGCGACACAAGTAGTGTTCCTGCTAGGCTGTTTTCGCGGGAACACTACCCGCTAAAAGAGCCTGCCTCCATTCCCGCCATGTGACTGGGGAAGCCCAGCGCCACCATAGATGGTGATGCCCAGCGCTTCCCTGGCAGTGCAGAGCCTTTGGAGGGGCCGGGCCCGCCCCCTTCAGTGACGGCGGCGGCTGGGTCCGCCCCCTTCAGTCACGGCGGCGGCCGGTCCGCCCATTTTCGTGATGCGGCGGCCGGGCCCGCCCCTTTTTTGTGACAGCACGGCCCCGGCACGCCTCTTTTGTGACGTTGCCGGCTCGGTCCGACCCCTTACGCTGCCCCCCCCCCCCCCCCCGTGCATCATCATTGTATATCCTTCTCTGAATTGCAGAATTCAATCCAATAAAGATGTGATGCCAGCATCCGCTCCCAGTTCTCTGGATAGGGGGCATCTTAAAAATAAGTATAGACTTACTTTTCAGAGCGAAGGCTTAGAGAAATCATTTGAAGGTATATCTCCTCCGTGCGTCCGCATGCATGTGAATGTGTAAGCCTACACACCCGCTAGCGCAGGGATTCGCTTGGCGGGGGAGGCCTGCGTTCGGCTGAGCGACATTTAGCTGCTTAGCGATCAGGTTTGAATCAGGCCCTTTATTTGCAATGCCCAATGTTCGGGTCAGATCCCCCTGTCTGTCAGGTGCAGCATATCCCTGTATTTCTCTGCTGAATGTAGCGTGTCCCCAATTGTGTGATTTCCCTTTTCCGCAACTCATTGCTACTCCTCTGTTATTATCTGATCATCCGAGGGAACGTCAGTATTATCCAGCATATAAATAACCAAGGAGAAAGCGAGAGCGATATAGTGCAGCGCATCTAGCGCATTACTGGTGATTGATATATTCCACACACAGATATATATAAATACTTTCTCATGAAAATAATATATATATATATTCCAACGGCTGTGGCATTAGCAGAACTTTGCAGCCGCATCAGGTAAAAATCAGCATCCACCCCTGAATCTGAGAAATCTTACCTACCTATCACATCCCGTGATGTCAGCTGCTGCACCCCCCCCCCCCCCCGCGCTTGTCCGTCATGGCCACATTAGCATGAGAACGACCATGGAATGATTTCTCCCGCTCACCTATATTGTCACTCTAAACTGCGGGCGCTCTGTGCAAGGGGACCTTCATGAAACGTTGGGCATTCCCATCTGTGCTACCCCTTGCCGCACCCCCCCCCTTGCCGGCACTGCTTGGTGCATACGGGCTGGCGAGTAAGCAATTCACAATGCTCGCTAGTAAAAAGGTGCTGCACATGTGCATAAAAGTTGCGCAGTTGCTAAACATCGCTCGCACAGGGGATTGTATGAACCAGAATTGCCCATAGCAACCAATCAGCTTCTGACTAATTATTCTAGCACAGTTTTTAATAAGGCCTATAGAAGCGGTTTGTTGGCCTTTACAAGCGGTTTGTTGGCCTTTAGAAGTGGTTTGTTGGCCTTTAGAAGCGATTTCTTGGCCTATAGAAGCGGTTTGTTGGCCTTTAGAAGCGGTTTGTTGGCCTTTAGAAGCGGTTTGTTGGCTTTGATCAGCTGATCCATCTTTTCTTTTTCCAAGGCTTGTTACATCGTGCCCATAAGGGGTATATTTATCAAATCTGGGAAATTGTCATTCTTCCAGTACAGCCTGTAAAAACTGATTGGTTGATACTTTAACACTTTCCACTTTATATCTCTCTATGATTTGATTGGGTAAATCTAAGTCTGGTAATGAACTAGTACTGGCGGTAGTGTCTGATTAAGGGGTGTGCGCAATTCATGTACATCCACAATTTCAAATATCCAAATATCAGGTTTAGCGTTCCCTGTGTGCATCACCTTGTGACGGACTGAGACATCTCTGCAACGCCCACGTTGCATATCCTAGCAATTCTCATCTGCGCTGGTGGATTCGATCACTCCATCGTTGATGCATGATCGGTTACCTGCTCCTCGAGCATACCCAGGAAAATTTATAATAAATGCTGCAAAATACTGTAACATGGAGTACAATTGACATGTATTATATCTATCCTATCTATCTATCTATTTATATATCTATCTATGCTTTATATATAGATATTGCTATATTTACAGATGGAGCGGGTCTTATTGTTGCTGGCGAATCGCCAGCAGCATGTTGCTGGCGATCCGCCAGCAACATGGCGCTCCATCTGACAGACGCGCGTGCGTCCCCCACACACACACGCGTCTCAGTATCCGGGCGGCGAGGTGGACGCAATACTGTTCGCCTCCCGCTTCAGGGGGCTGCGGGGGGGCTTCAGGGGGCTGCGGGGGGGTGACACTGGGCGACCGCCGGCAGCACCATCGGAAGGGGACGCGTGCGCACGCGTCCCCTTCCGGCATACAGATGGCCCCTGGATAGATAAGTCCCGCTCCATCTGTACTAGTAAGCCGCTCAATGCTAATCCTTCAAAAGCTAGTCTGCTACCTTGTGATTTTTATAAAAAATTGTTGGTACTTGTTTAGTTTCACGGCGGCAGATACATCACTTTACATGTATTCCGCGTCCCCTCGCTGCGCTCGCCACGCTTCTGGCTCGTTGGCTCGCTGCGCTCGCCACACTATATAAAATCATCTCCATGCGTAGTGGATAGTGGGGTTATGAACAGGTACAAAATCGCATACGATTTATCTGCCGCCGTGAAACTAAACAAGTACCATTTTTTTCTTCTCTGGCTCTTCTCTGTCTATAGCTTCGGCTTCCTATCACTAATATTTATTAACACTATAGTATATTCACTGGCGTGCCGCTTTGGGCTTTCTGGCTTATGCTGTTTTTTTTGGGGTGCCACACCCTGCACTTAGATATAGCGCTAGGGACCCCCAATATACAGAGAAGCCTTGACGTTGGCTTGGGGGCATATCATACTCCTGCGCAGGTATATGTAACCAATATCTCTGAATTCCATTATCATGTAGTGTTCTAGACTGGTTACTAATACCACTCAGTGTGCTGGGAGAAACTATCATGGATTTATTATACAGGTTGAGTATCCCTTATCCGAAATGCTCGGGACCACGAGCATTCCGGGTAAGGGAATTGGTACTCTTTACCTAGCACGGCGCCCATCGCGGGCATCGCGATGGCCGCGATGCCCGCGATTTCCCATAGGGAACAATGTTAAGTGTCAATGGACGCGATTTTAGTGTTCAATGCCTCAATGCCCGTGATTTGTCCATAGGAAACAATGTTAAATGGGCCACAGAGCCCAAATAGTCCCCCTGAAGTCTGAAATGGCCCCCACAATTGTTAACGCCACCCCACGATCAACGTGAACCCGAAGCGTGGCGAGCACAGCGAGCCCGCGAGGGGCGGCGGTACGCGTCCTCCGACCTTTTCATACCCCCACTATCCATGTCGGCGTGGAGTTGAGAATAGAATAGTGTGGCGAGCGGACGCGGATACCTTCACAGGTAAACGCGTCCCTTCGCGGGCTTCACAGGTGTCCGCGTCCCCTCGCGGGGCTCGCTGCGCTCGCCACGCTTCGGGCTCGGTGGCTCGCTGCGCTCGCCACACTATTCTATTCTCAACTCCACGCCGACGTGGGAAATCGCGATTTTTTACCCCCGATGACCGCGATGCCAATCGCGGGCGCCGTGCTAGGTAAAGAGTACCAGGGAATTTTCAGGTTTTTGGAATTAAAGTTTGTTAGGCATACTTACCTGGTGGTGCCCGGTGGTCCCTCGGTGTCCACGTTGTCCCCTGGAGTCCACAGCAGGACTTCTGGGACCGCTAGAGACGCCGGAGAGGATGCTGAAGGCCTGCCATGGACGTCGGGGGACTTGGTAAGTATTAAAAAAGGGTTGGGGAGAGAAAAAAAATAATTTTGAATTATTCCAAAAAAAAAACCGCGGTTTTTGGAATAAAGGATAAAGCAGCGGCGCTCCACAGACTTTTAAGCAGTTAAAATTTCCTTTCTTACACCCTATGGCGTTTCAGGGAAAGATCCCCCGTCATCAGGGACTTATGGATCCTTAAGTCCCTGAAGACGGGGGATCTTTCCCCGAAACGCTGCAGGGAGTAACCAAGGAAATTCTAACTGCTTAAAAGCCTGTGGAGCGCCGCTGCTTTATCCTAATGTATATTTGGACTGGCACACAGCCCATGGAGGGCACCCATCCTAATATTTCTGTCCGCCTGGGTAAGTGACTCGCACATTATCACAAGTCATGCTTACCTTTTATCCTGCCCAGAGGCAGCACGGGAGGAAGGCTCCGGCACATATAACAGCAGCAGTGGTTGTGCGTCGATGCTGGGCTGTGCTCCCATAGCCTTAGTAAAGCTTTATAACATTTCTGATGTGAATCGTTGAAGTGATTTGTGGCTCTCTCTGACTTGATGCTCCCTGGAACTTGTTCTAATTCACAGGCTCCTAGCTGCAGGTGAGCATCTGACGGCTCTGGAATCACTAGCGAGATGGTGAGAGACATGGGTAATTCCTGGCATGTTTCCTGACTGGCATCACTCTCTCCCACTGCCGATTCCTCAGCACCCCAAATGATACATCTGATGTATCTGAAATAACGGAGTACAACAAACTTCCAGTGCATGGTGAGCTTAAACGCCCTAACTCCTTGACTGGCAGAGGGGTGGTGAGCTGGGGCCACCACCACGCACAGTGGAAGGAGTTAGAGGATGCATGAACTTTTGGTTGAAGTGATATTAATTGGGAAAATATACAGTGTATAGTTCAAGTTGATGTTCTAAAGCAGGCGTGTCCAACCTTGACCCTCCAGCTGTTTTGAAACTACAAGTCCCATCATGCCTTGCCACAGTTTTGCTATCAGGGACTGCTAAAACTATTGCAAGGCATGCTGGGATGTGTAGTTTCACAACAGCTGGAGGGCGAAGGTTGGACATGCCTGTTCTAAATTAATAAGCTTAGGGGGGATTTATCAAGACTTGGAGAGCGATTAAGTGGAGTGAGATAAAGGGCCTGATTCAGGACCTCTCGCTATGCAGCGTTCCTTTGACAACGCTGTGCGAATGTCCGCGCTGGCATGCGAATATATGAATATACTTACGGGCAGGCATAGCGGCAAAAAAAATCATTTGATGGTCACCTACCATCGAATATTTTTTTTCACTCGTTCGCAAATAAAAGTCAGTCTAGACCATGGGGTCCCTGGGTGTTCCCATGGGACGTCCTACTGCCTGCACCGCTCTGTGCAAACACCTTGGCGTATGTGATTGTTGCCGTAGGCGTTCGCACATTGGTTCCGCACTTGCGGATATATATTTGCTGATTTGCATGCGCAGACCCTAAACATCGGTCCCCGGACCGAACTCGCTTTTCAGCTAGCGAACCAGAATCACCCTCAAAGTACCTATCGGTGTCCGTTTACAAGATGTATTTGAAACACGACAGTTAGGAGCTGATTCGCTGGTGCTTTTTCTCTCTCCAAGGGTTGATTTCTCTCTCCCTTAGTATAAAGGGAATGGAATTCTAGAGAAGGATGATTGGGAGCAATATAAGTTATTATATAGAGGGCTTATATGGAGTAGAGGTTGGTGCTCTAGGGGGTTCTATAATCAGGAGTAGATTGAGTGCTATCTTATCAGTAGATGTATGGACAGTTCTAAATAATGGATAATGGTCATTAGGTCTACAGCATGACGGTCGACAAGCATTGGGTCAACACCATTGTGTCGACATGGGTCTAGGTCGATATGGGTCTAGGTTGACATGGCTTTAGTTCAACAGGTCATTAGGTCGACACAAGCATTAGGTCGGCATGGGCAAGGTCGACAGTAAAAAGGTCGACATGGGGTTTTTCACTGTTTTCTGAGCCGACATGTGCCGACAGGCGGTATTTCGTGCCCTACCATCCACTAGGGTGTGGTGGGAGAATAAAATAGTGCGCAGGGAGCCATGCAGGGGGACGCAGTGAATTTTAACCTATGTCCATGTCGACTGTGTCGACATTCGGGCCAAATAAAAAGTGAAAAACCCCATGTTGACCTAATTCTTGTGTCAACCTAATGACCTAGACCCATGTCGACCTAATGGTGTTGACCCAATGCTTGTTGACCTACTTGCTGTAGACCAAATGATCCATACCCCTAAATAATGTTTGGATTTGATATTTGATTGTATTTAAAATGATCTCAGAATGTTTGAGGAAATGTCCTGCATCTTCTGTTCCCGTCTCCTGTACAGTGAGAGCTCTGTATGATTAGGATCCCCGTTCCTTTTGTTGTGCAGTGCATGGCTTTAGTTGACTGTGTCCCGTCTATCCATCGGTACTGAGCCTCCTCTCCAGTCCCCGAGTCCCCCATCTGAAGCTTCTCAGGGGACTTGCTAATCTGCTCTCCATGCTTCCAATGAGTGCAGAAGCTCCAGCTGGGGGACCGGGGTGTCCTGTCCGCTATCGCTCTGCTGCTGCATGTTCTATTGCTGGAGCAGCGAGCCCGCAGATGGTCCCTCCGCATGCGGAACCTCTCACTGACTCGCCTCACACTGTCATAGGCACAGGTCAGAGATAGGATTTGGAGGAATGTTTCCAACACAGTATAGAACTGGATATCAGGATGATTGTCCCTTTTTTATCTTTAATATGTCACCCATTACAAGTCTGTAGCGAGTGGTCACCGTCAACTATAGTGCCTGGCCACTCGTAATGATGTAGGGCAGGGGCACATTGCAATGTCACTCATGAGAAGTTATAAGGTCAGTGTCACAATGTTGGAGCCGTTGCTTGATGGAGGTCTTCCCATTGTTGTGTCTCTTATGACTGTAGTGCCACTCTGTAGTGTTGCTCTTAAGAAGTCATTAGGGCTAGTGTCACATGTAAGGAGTCAGTAGGTTAGTGTGAAATCGTACATGTAGCGTTCCTCATGAAGTCATTAAGAGTGTCACATTGTGATGTCACTCACAAGCTGCAAGTAGGCTATTGTCCCATTTTAGTATGAATCCTGACAAGCCAATAGGCCAGTGTCACATTGTAATGCCACTTATAAAAGTCAGTAGGTCACTTTCACATTATAGAGTCATTATGGTAGTGCCTCATTGAGATGTCACTTGCGAGAAGTCACCAGGGCATCCGCTACGAGCATCCCCATATTGCGGTGTTACCGAGAGGCCGGTGTCACATGGGCAAAGTCATTAGCTCTACGTCATATTCCAGTACCACTCATAAGCGCCATAATGTAGAAATGATCCCGGACACCCTACAGAAAAGCAGCGAGGCAGGTTTTGGTTGGAAACCACATGTACAAAAATAATGCCGAACATCTGTCTTCGATGCAATGAAAAAAGGAGTCTCACTGAAACATTTTTATACCTATTGGCCCCCTTTCTTAACAGATGATATTTGTAAAAGGTACCCATAGTCATCCCCTCTAACATAATTGAAAATCAGACCTATGTATCCACTGACAAATCCTTGTTCTTAATATACAGTATATGGCCAAGTAGCAGTGCCATATTGTAGTGTCCCTCATGGGAAGTCAGCAGGACAGTGCCACATTGTAGTGTCCCTCGTGGGAAGTCAGTAGGACAGTGTCACATTGTAGTGTCCCTCATGGGAAGTCAGTAGGACAGTGTCACATTGTAGTGTCCCTCATGGGAAGTCAGTAGGACAGTGTCACATTGTAGTGTCCCTCATGGGAAGTCAGTAGGACAGTGTCACATTGTAGTGTCCCTCATGGGAAGTCAGTAGGACAGTGTCACATTGTAGTGTCCCTCATGGGAAGTCAGTAGGACAGTGTCACATTGTAGTGTCCCTCATGGGAAGTCAGTAGAACAGTGTCACATTATAGTGTCCTTCATGGGAAGTCAGTAGGACAGTGTCACATTATAGTGTCCCTCAGGGGAAGTCAGTAGGACAGTGTCACATTGTAGTGTCCCTCATGGGAAGTCAGAAGGACAGTGTCACATTATAGTGTCCCTCAGGGGAAGTCAGTAGAACAGTGTCACATTGTAGTGTCCTTCATGGGAAGTCAGTAGGACAGTGTCACATTGTAGCGTCCCTCATGGGAAGTCAGTAGAACAGTGTCACATTATAGTGTCCCTCAGGGGAAGTCAGTAGGACAGTGTCACATTGTAGTGTCCCTCATGGGAAGTCAGTAGGACCGTGTCACATTATAGTGTCCCTCAGGGAAAGTCAGTAGGACAGTGTCACATTGTAGTGTCCCTCAGGGGAAGTCAGTAGGACAGTGTCACATTGTAGTGTCCCTCATGGGAAGTCAGTAGGACCGTGTCACATTATAGTGTCCCTCAGGGGAAGTCAGAAGGACAGTGTCACATTGTAGTGTCCCTCATGGGAAGTCAGTAGGACAGTGTCACATTGTAGTGTCCCTCATGGGAAGTCAGTAGGACAGTGTCACATTGTAGTGCCCCTCATGGGAAGTCAGTAGGACAGTGTCACATTGTAGTGTCCCTCATGGGAAGTCAGTAGTACAGTGTCACATTGTAGTGTCCCTCATGGGAAGTCAGTTGTACAGTGTCACATTGTAGTGTCCCTCATGGGAAGTCAGTAGAACAGTGTCACATTATAGTGTCCCTCATGGGAAGTCAGTTGTACAGTGTCACATTGTAGTGTCCCTCATGGGAAGTCAGTAGGACAGTGTTACATTGTAGTGTCCCTCATGGGAAGTCAGTAGAACAGTGCCACATTGTAGTGATCTTAATGGGAAGTCAGTAGAACAGTGTCACATTGTAGTGTCCCTCATGGGAAGTCAGTAGAACAGTGTCACATTATAGTGTCCCTCATTGGAAGTCAGTAGGACAGTGTCACATTGTAGTGTCCCTCATGGGAAGTCAGAAGGACAGTGTCACATTGTAGCGTCCCTCATGGGAAGTCAGTAGGACAGTGCCACATTGTAGTGATCTTAATGGGAAGTCAGTAGAACAGTGTCACATTGTAGTGTCCCTCATGGGAAGTCAGTAGAACAGTGTCACATTATAGTGTCCTTCATGGGAAGTCAGTAGGACAGTGTCACATTGTAGTGTCCCTCATGGGAAGTCAGAAGGACAGTGTCACATTGTAGCGTCCCTCATGGGAAGTCAGTAGGACAGTGTCACATTGTAGCGTCCCTCATGGGAAGTCAGTAGAACAGTGTCACACTGTAGTGTCCCTCATGGGAAGTCAGTAGAACAGTGTCACATTATAGTGTCCTTCATGGGAAGTCAGTAGGACAGTGTCACATTGTAGCGTCCCTCATGGGAAGTCAGTAGGACAGTGTCACATTGTAGCGTCCCTCATGTGAAGTCAGTAGAACAGTGTCACATTGTAGCGTCCCTCATGGGAAGTCAGTAGGACAGTGTTACATTGTAGTGTCCCTCATGGGAAGTCAGTAGGACAGTGTCACATTGTAGCGTCCCTCATGGGAAGTCAGTAGGACAGTGTCACATTGTAGCGTCCCTCATGGGAAGTCAGTAGGACAGTGTCACATTGTAGCGTCCCTCATGGGAAGTCAGTAGAACAGTGTCACACTGTAGGGTCCCTCATGGGAAGTCAGTAGAACAGTGTCACACTGTAGGGTCCCTCATGGGAAGTCAGTAGAACAGTGTCACACTGTAGTGTCCCTCATGGGAAGTCAGTAGAACAGTGTCACACTGTAGTGTCCCTCATGGGAAGTCAGTAGAACAGTGTCACACTGTAGTGTCCCTCATGGGAAGTCAGTAGAACAGTGTCACATTGTAGTGTCCCTCATGGGAAGTCAGTAGAACAGTGTCACATTATAGTGCCCCTCATGGGAAGTCAGTAGAACAGTGTCACATTGTAGTGTCCCTCATGGGAAGTCAGTAGAACAGTGTCACATTGTAGTGTCCCTCATGGGAAGTCAGTAGGACAGTGTCACATTGTAGCGTCCCTCATGGGAAGTCAGTAGAACAGTGTCACATTGTAGTGTCCCTCATGGGAAGTCAGTAGGACAGTGTCACATTGTAGCGTCCCTCATGGGAAGTCAGTAGAACAGTGTCACATTGTAGCATCCCTCATGGGAAGTCAGTAGAACAGTGTCACATTATAGTGTCCCTCATGGGAAGTCAGTAGGACAGTGTCACATTGTAGTGTCCCTCATGGGAAGTCAGTCGTACAGTGTCACATTATAGTGTCCCTCGTGGGAAGTCAGTAGAACAGTGTCACATTGTAGCGTCCCTCATGGGAAGTCAGTAGAACAGTGTCACATTGTAGTGTCCCTCATGGGAAGTCAGTAGGACAGTGTTACATTGTAGTGTCCCTCATGGGAAGTCAGCAGTACAGTGCCACATTGTAGTGTCCCTCATGGGAAGTCAGTAGGACAGTGTCACATTGTAGCGTCCCTCATGGGAAGTCAGTAGGACAGTGTCACATTGTAGCGTCCCTCATGGGAAGTCAGTAGGACAGTGTCACATTGTAGCGTCCCTCATGGGAAGTCAGTAGAACAGTGTTACATTGTAGTGTCCCTCATGGGAAGTCAGTAGGACAGTGTCACATTGTAGCGTCCCTCATGGGAAGTCAGTAGGACAGTGTCACATTGTAGCGTCCCTCATGGGAAGTCAGTAGGACAGTGTCACATTGTAGCGTCCCTCATGGGAAGTCAGTAGAACAGTGTCACACTGTAGGGTCCCTCATGGGAAGTCAGTAGAACAGTGTCACACTGTAGGGTCCCTCATGGGAAGTCAGTAGAACAGTGTCACACTGTAGTGTCCCTCATGGGAAGTCAGTAGAACAGTGTCACACTGTAGTGTCCCTCATGGGAAGTCAGTAGAACAGTGTCACACTGTAGTGTCCCTCATGGGAAGTCAGTAGAACAGTGTCACATTGTAGTGTCCCTCATGGGAAGTCAGTAGAACAGTGTCACATTATAGTGCCCCTCATGGGAAGTCAGTAGAACAGTGTCACATTGTAGTGTCCCTCATGGGAAGTCAGTAGAACAGTGTCACATTGTAGTGTCCCTCATGGGAAGTCAGTAGGACAGTGTCACATTGTAGCGTCCCTCATGGGAAGTCAGTAGAACAGTGTCACATTGTAGTGTCCCTCATGGGAAGTCAGTAGGACAGTGTCACATTGTAGCGTCCCTCATGGGAAGTCAGTAGAACAGTGTCACATTGTAGCATCCCTCATGGGAAGTCAGTAGAACAGTGTCACATTATAGTGTCCCTCATGGGAAGTCAGTAGGACAGTGTCACATTGTAGTGTCCCTCATGGGAAGTCAGTCGTACAGTGTCACATTATAGTGTCCCTCGTGGGAAGTCAGTAGAACAGTGTCACATTGTAGCGTCCCTCATGGGAAGTCAGTAGAACAGTGTCACATTGTAGTGTCCCTCATGGGAAGTCAGTAGGACAGTGTTACATTGTAGTGTCCCTCATGGGAAGTCAGCAGTACAGTGCCACATTGTAGTGTCCCTCATGGGAAGTCAGTAGGACAGTGTCACATTGTAGCGTCCCTCATGGGAAGTCAGTAGGACAGTGTCACATTGTAGCGTCCCTCATGGGAAGTCAGTAGGACAGTGTCACATTGTAGCGTCCCTCATGGGAAGTCAGTAGAACAGTGTCACACTGTAGGGTCCCTCATGGGAAGTCAGTAGAACAGTGTCACACTGTAGGGTCCCTCATGGGAAGTCAGTAGAACAGTGTCACACTGTAGGGTCCCTCATGGGAAGTCAGTAGAACAGTGTCACACTGTAGGGTCCCTCATGGGAAGTCAGTAGAACAGTGTCACACTGTAGTGTCCCTCATGGGAAGTCAGTAGAACAGTGTCACACTGTAGTGTCCCTCATGGGAAGTCAGTAGAACAGTGTCACATTGTAGTGTCCCTCATGGGAAGTCAGTAGAACAGTGTCACATTGTAGTGTCCCTCATGGGAAGTCAGTAGGACAGTGTCACATTGTAGCGTCCCTCATGGGAAGTCAGTAGAACAGTGTCACATTGTAGCATCCCTCATGGGAAGTCAGTAGAACAGTGTCACATTATAGTGTCCCTCATGGGAAGTCAGTAGGACAGTGTTACATTGTAGTGTCCCTCATGGGAAGTCAGTAGAACAGTGTCACATTGTAGCATCCCTCATGGGAAGTCAGTAGAACAGTGTCACATTATAGTGTCCCTCATGGGAAGTCAGTAGGACAGTGTTACATTGTAGTGTCCCTCATGGGAAGTCAGTAGGACAGTGTCACATTGTAGCGTCCCTCATGGGAAGTCAGTAGAACAGTGTCACATTGTAGCATCCCTCATGGGAAGTCAGTAGAACAGTGTCACATTATAGTGTCCCTCATGGGAAGTCAGTAGGACAGTGTTACATTGTAGTGTCCCTCATGGGAAGTCAGTTGTACAGTGTCACATTGTAGTGTCCCTCATGGGAAGTCAGTCGTACAGTGTCACATTGTAGCGTCCCTCATGGGAAGTCAGTCGTACAGTGTCACATTATAGTGTCCCTCGTGGGAAGTCAGTAGGACAGTGTCACATTATAGTGTCCCTCGTGGGAAGTCAGTAGAACAGTGTCACATTATAGTGCCCCTCATGGGAAGTCAGTAGAACAGTGTCACATTGTAGCATCCCTCATGGAAAGTCAGTAGGACAGTGTCACATTGTAGTGTCCCTCATGGGAAGTCAGTAGAACTGTATCACATTGTAGTGTCCCTCATGGGAAGTCAGTAGAACTGTGTCACATTGTAGCGTCCCTCATGGGAAGTCAGTAGAACAGTGTCACATTGTAGTGTCCCTCATGGGAAGTCAGTAGAACAGTGTCACATTGTAGTGTCCCTCATGGGAAGTCAGTAGGACAGTGTTACATTGTAGTGTCCCTCATGGGAAGTCAGTAGAACAGTGTCACATTGTAGTGTCCCTCATGGGAAGTCAGTAGAACAGTGTCACATTGTAGTGTCCCTCATGGGAAGTCAGTAGAACAGTGTCACACTGTAGTGTCCATCATGGGAAGTCAGTTGTACAGTGTCACATTGTAGTGTCCCTCATGGGAAGTCAGTAGAACTGTATCACATTGTAGTGTCCCTCATGGGAAGTCAGTAGAACTGTGTCACATTGTAGTGCCCCTCATGGGAAGTCTGTAGAACAGTGTCACATTGTAGTGTCCCTCATGGGAAGTCAGTAGAACTGTATCACATTGTAGTGTCCCTCATGGGAAGTCAGTAGAACTGTATCACATTGTAGTGTCCCTCATGGGAAGTCAGTAGAACTGTGTCACATTGTAGTGCCCCTCATGGGAAGTCTGTAGAACAGTGTCACATTGTAGTGTCCCTCATGGGAAGTCAGTAGGACAGTGTCACATTGTAGTGCCCTTCATTTGAAGTCAGTAGAACAGTGTCACACTGTAGCGTCCCTCATGGGAAGTCAGTAGAACAGTGTCACACTGTAGTGTCCCTCATGGGAAGTCAGTAGAACAGTGTCACACTGTAGTGTCCCTCATGGGAAGTCAGTAGAACTGTGTTATATTGTCACTAATATACAGTAATAAGATATAATAATATCACAAAGATATCTTTCATCAATTTTAGCTCATAGGGCTGAAAGCTTCCAGATGGTAAACCGAGAATATTTCCTGAACTTCTGTGTTCATCTAAAATGTTCCCATATGTGATCAGTTACTATTTTTTAATTTCTGAGTGTGAAAGGGTGCCATGTAATCCTCAGTACATCTACATACATAATTACATTGTAATTGCATTTCAGACTGGTGTGTAGCAGTATTCCTCTACATGTGATTAGGTCAGTTTCACATCACAAGAGGTTACTTGGACAGTGTGACTTTGTCTCTCATGAATAATGGATGAGAAGCTTCTGCTGACACAGGCCTGTGTCCATCTGCGCTCCTGCATTTGTGCTTTCTGCATGTATCTGTGTGTTTCTCCTGTGTCTTACATCATTTGTATGTCTTGTCTTCCTCCCTAAACTGTACCCTGGACTTCCTCTCATCCTCAGTCCAGCCACGGCAAGAAAAGCACAGTAAGAAGCATGTATGTGGGAAGGGACTGTAGTGGTGGGTATTGGCATTGGAGGGGGTACATATCTGTGGGAAGGGTCTGTAGGACTGGGTATTGGCAGTGGAGGGGGTACATGTCTGTGGGTAGGGTCTGTTGGTCTGGGTATTGGCAGTGGAGGGGGTACATGTCTGTGGGAAGGGTCTGTAGGGCTGGGTATTGGCAGTGGAGGGGGTACATGTCCGTAGGAAGGATCTGTAGGGCTGGATATTGGCAGTGGAGGGGGCACATGTCTGTGGGAAGGGTCTGTAGGGCTGTTATTGGCAGTAGAGGGGGTACATGTCTGTGGGAAGGGTATGTAGTGCTGGGTATTAGCAGTGAGGGGGCACATGTCTTTGGGAAGGGTCTGTAGGGTTGGGTATAGTCAGTGGAGGGGGTACATGTCTGTGGGAAGGGCTTGTAGGGCTGGGTATTGGCAGTGGAGGGGGTACATGTCTGTGGGAAGGGTCTTTAGGGCTGGGCATTGGCAGGGGAGGGGGTACATGTCTGTGGGAAGGGTCTGTAGGGCTGGGTATTGGCAGTGGAGGGGGTACATATTTGTGGGAAGGGTCTGTAGGGCTGGGTATTGGCAGTGGAGGGGGTACATATATGTGGGAAGGGTCTGTAGGGCTGGTATTGGCAGTGGAGGGTACATGTATGTGGAAAGGGTCTGTAGTGCTGGGTATTGGCATTGGAGGGGGTACATGTCTGTGGGAAGGGTTTGTAGGGCTAGGTATTGGCAGTGGAGGGGGTACATGTCTGTGGGAAGGGTCTGTAGGGCTGGGTATTGGCAATGGGGGGGGGGGCACATGTCTGTGGGAAGGGTCTGTAGGGCTGGGTATTGGCAGTGGGGGGTACATGTATGTGGGAAGGGTCTGTAGTGCTGGGTATTGGCATTGGAGGGGGTACATGTCTGTGGGAAGGGTTTGTAGGGCTAGGTATTGGCAGTGGAGGGGGTACATGTCTGTGGGAAGGGTCTGTAGGGCTAGGTATTGGCAGTGGGGGGGTACATGTCTGTGGGAAGGGTCTGTAGGGCTGGGCATTGGCAGTGGGGGTACATGTTTGTGGGAAGGGTCTGTAGGGCTGGGTATTGGCAGTGGAGGGGGTACATGTCTGTGGGAAGGGTTTGTAGGGCTGGGCATTGGCAGTGGGGGTACATGTCTGTGGGAAGGGTCTGTAGGGCTGGGTATTGGCAGTGGGGGTACATGTTTGTGGGAAGGGTCTGTAGTGCTGGGTATTGGCAGTGGAGGGGGTACATGTCTGTGGGATGGGTCTGTAGGGTTGGGTATTGGCAGTGGAGGGGGTACATGTCTGTGGGAAGGGTCTGTAGGGCTGGGCATTGGCAGTGGAGGGGGCACATGTCTGTGGGAAGGGTCTGTAGGGTTGGGTATTGGCAGTGGAGGGGGCACATGTCTGTGGGAAGGGTCTGTAGGGCTGGGTATTGGCAGTGGAGGGGGTACATGTCTGTGGGAAGGGTCTGTAGGGCTGGGCATTGGCAGTGGAGGGGGTACATGTCTGTGGGAAGGGTCTGTAGGGCTGGGCATTGGCAGTGGAGGGGGTACATGTCTGTGGGAAGGGTCTGTAGGGTTGGGTATATTCAGTGGCGGGGGTACATGTTTGTGGGAAGGGTCTGTAGGGCTGCGCATTGGCAGTGGGGGTACATGTCTGCGGGGAGGTTCAGTAGTGCCAATTATCAGGACGATAAGAGGACTGTGCCCATGCAGAGTCCAGAATATTGGTGTAGAACTTAGGGCTGGGCATTGGCAGTGGGGGTACATGTCTGTGGGAAGGGTCTGTAGGGCTGGGTATTGGCAGTGGGGGTACATGTTTGTGGGAAGGGTCTGTAGTGCTGGGTATTGGCAGTGGAGGGGGTACATGTCTGTGTGAAGGGTCTGTAGTGCTGGGTATTGGCAGTGGAGGGGGTACATGTCTGTGGGATTGGTCTGTAGGGCTGTTATTGGCAGTGGAGGGGGTACATGTCTGTGGGAAGGGTCTGTAGGGCTGGGTATTGGCAGTGGGGGGTACATGTATGTGGGAAGGGTCTGTAGGGCTGGGTATTGGCAGTGGAGGGGGTACATGTCTGTGGAAAGGGTCTGTAGGGCTGGGCATTGGCAGTGGAGGGGGTACATGTCTGTGGGAAGGGTCTGTAGGGCTGGGCATTGGCAGTGGAGGGGGCACATGTCTGTGGGAAGGGTCTGTAGGGTTGGGTATTGGCAGTGGAGGGGGCACATGTCTGTGGGAAGGGTCTGTAGGGCTGGGTATTGGCAGTGGAGGGGGTACATGTCTGTGGGATGGGTCTGTAGGGCTGTTATTGGCAGTGGAGGGGGTACATGTCTGTGGGAAGGGTCTGTAGGGCTGGGTATTGGCAGTGGGGGGTACATGTATGTGGGAAGGGTCTGTAGGGCTGGGTATTGGCAGTGGAGGGGGTACATGTCTGTGGAAAGGGTCTGTAGGGCTGGGCATTGGCAGTGGAGGGGGTACATGTCTGTGGGAAGGGTCTGTAGGGCTGGGCATTGGCAGTGGAGGGGGCACATGTCTGTGGGAAGGGTCTGTAGGGTTGGGTATTGGCAGTGGAGGGGGCACATGTCTGTGGGAAGGGTCTGTAGGGCTGGGTATTGGCAGTGGAGGGGGTACATGTCTGTGGGATGGGTCTGTAGGGCTGTTATTGGCAGTGGGGGTACATGTCTGTGGGAAGGGTCTGTAGGGTTGGGTATAGGCAGTGGAGGAGGTACAGTACATGTTTGTGGGAAGGGTCTGTAGGGCTGCGCATTGGCAGTGGGGGGTACATGTCTGCGGGGAGGTACAGTATTGCCAGTTATCAGGACGATAAGAGGACTGTGCCCATGCAGAGCTTAGAATGAATATTGGTATAGAACTCAGCAGTGTCTGATGGAAGAGTCCCTATATCAGGGTGTTTGGCAGGACTACGAGTAGGGTATTGATGATGCGGGAATGGGTATCTGGGTGACAGGTCCACAATCACTAGGTCGACCCACAATGGTCAACACCCAAAAATGGTTGGCATACTATAGCTTAACATTGACAGACGGGCGACACGAGTTTTTCATGATTTTTTTAAAACCGACTTGTTCATACTTGACGCTAATTTTTAGGTAGACATGGAGGGGGGAATATAATCGCGAGGCACCGTTCCCGACGCATGGCCAAAGTAGCGCTACACTTATATGGTCGTTTTAGACACCAAAAACCATTAACACTCTTGTCAACCATGTTCATGTGGACCCTTTGCCTGGGATGACTTTGTCACTGTCAACCTAGAGTATGTCGACCATTTCTAGATGTCAACCTAGCGGTTCTCGCCCTAGACATTGTATACCAGAACCGGAGGAATGATGGTGGTCGTGTCCCCACTTGGTCTAAGTCACCATCTGAAGCCTAAATAATGGATACCCTGAATTATTGGGGAACTCAGCCATACGGCGTGCATACGGGAATCTACTGGAACTTCTAGAATGTGAGACATGCGCGTGTTCTAGGTGTTCACTCCACTGTCATTCTAGAATATTCCCCTTCCATATATAAGTGATTGGCCAGCCAATCCGAAGTCAGTTGACCGTTCTATTATTCTTTTGTTTCACTTGTTTCCGGACCATGTATCTGCAAACTTCTCTAGCAAACCCACTGTCATATTCGGAATCCACATCCAAAACCTGCTAATAAAATGAGTGTTATCATTAGAGACAGGATTATATGCAACAAAAAAAGCTTGAAATCTGCATGAAAAATACTTAAAATATGCATGAAATGTGTTAAAATATGCTACATTAAATAATAAAAAAAGTAATTTTTAACTTATTTATTTAAAAATCAGCATAAAATTAGTTGCAAACAAACCTCAAAAATAGGCCCACAGCACACTGCAGCGTCCAAAGCTCTTCTTGCACCAACTACACGGACCCTCATCTCCAGCGCCGATGGATCAAATGTCAGCATAGCGTGTGAGGGCTGCGCAGTGGAAGGCTTCCTCCTTGCGCCGCATACTCACTGTGACACAGCATTTTCTCCATGCTGCGTGATGTCACAACCCTTCCGCCCACCTCCTCTGCTGCAGAAGTCTGTCTCTTGGTGTAAAGTCCCAGGCCAGGGGCAGACAAGCCTAGAGCAGTGTCAGACATAGCGTACATCCAAGGTTCCCCACCCTGCGCACATATTGCCCCGGCCTGCACACTCTACCACTACCTGGCCAGCAGCAGCGGGGCAAAGCAGTGCTGTGACTCGCGGGTGGGAAGAGGGCGTGGCCTAAAATATGCACCATCACTTGATTTTAGGTAAAATATGCAATAACAAGTGAGAATGGGCAAAATATGCAAATGCATATAATCCTGTCTCTAGTTATCATTCTGTCTTCTCTACAGTTCCCGACCATACTCCGATTGGAATTATTATTACCGGCACTAATATTCCATTGTATTTATTAAGGTTGTTTTCAGGAGCAATTTTGCAGACCCTCTCCCATGCATCTGGGGTGCCGGATAGTTGGGATTACGTCAGTCGGGACACTGACCGCCGGGATCACGATTGTTGGACTGCCATACCACACCTGAAATGCCGGGGGTCTACCCCGAAACTTGTCCTGTAGAATCTTAGCCTAAAAATACAGATTTGAGAAGTGCACCACCCCTGCTGTCACGCTGCGTGTTTGCTGTGTCACCAAGTTTCCGCAGATGTACCCGTTATATAGGGAAGTTGGCGTTCACATGTGGCCAGAAAAGTGACTCCGGCTTCTGATATTTGTACATCCAGTGTCTGACTTCTTGCTACAGTACGTTCCCAAATCCACATACTGTAGGGCCTGATTCTAGTTAACTCACCAAACCGGTATTTCGCTGCTTATCGAGCCGTGTAGCGCCGCCCGCCCAGCCACCCTGCGCATATCCCCGCCGCACAGTGAATGGTAGCGTTGGGGCCCAGAATCCCTGCTGACTTAGACTTGCGGCGTCCTCTCCAAGAATTGGGTGTGACGTCAGTCGCCTGCCCCCGGAAGGCAGGTTCCCGTCTGCGCTCGCAAGGCGACAACCAGTGTTTTCCTGGGCACACCCAGCATTTTCGTGGGTACGCCCAGTAAACGCTGGGCCCCTGGCCCGCCACCGTCACGCCCCTCCCCCCTGCACGAGAGCACCGTGGAGAGTAGACTACACAGAAGCCCTGCACATACGTATAGGCGAATATGCACAGTGCGAACACCCGGGGGAACCTTCACTAATCAGAATCAGGCCCTTAGAGTGGTATCCGGATGTGTAGATGGACAGCCATAGGTTGACTGCAGAAGGTTAACATTGAGGTCAACACAAGAGAAATCATGACATGGAAAAGGTCGACACACGAAAAGGTCGACACATGAAAAGGTCGACATGGGTTTTGCTGGGAATGATAAAGTATGCCGATTGCAGCAGTGCGGAGCAGTTATTGGTCCTCTGGCTCAGGTGTCGACTTTGACACTAAAAAATACATGAACTCATGTTGACCTTGCTTGTGTCGACTTTGTCAACGTGAACCTTATTCATGTCAACCTTTTGCTGTCAACCTAATAACTGTTGACCTAGACATGGGCCCTTATTCAGATCTTATCGCAGTTTTGTGTGAGTTATTTTGTTTCTGTGCTGGGTAAATACTGGCTGCATTATTTTTACACTGCAATTCACCTACCCAAATGTAACTCTCTCTGCACATGTTACATCTGCCCCACCTGCAGTGCACATGGTTTTGCCCAGTTTGAGAACAAATTTGTACTGCGATCAGATCTGAATAAGGGCCCATGTCTGTGAGCTATACCACACCCATGTAGGGATATTCTGGCTACTGTAGGTGAATATAATGCTATGGTGTTAGGCAGATCCAAATAGCAGTAGTAACAGTTGTTAGTGCGGCATAAGGAAGTGTTTCATGTTCCCATTTACTGTACAATCACCTGGAGACGAGCCCCGTACTGTCCAGGTAAGGCTGCTAATTGATCATGTGACTTATATTGAGAATACTTACTGGTAGGAATGGGACAGAGGGCTAAATAGCCTTGCAGATTATTGGACGGATGCTATGCATAGTGTGAAGTCAGCCATCGCTGGCTTCTTGCATTGATTGACACCCTGCGGCCGTTTGGGGGCGGTGACCCTGGGTTTCCTGGGAGTGCCCCCGGCCGTTGGGAGGGAGGGCCGCTGACCTCAGGACACTCCCAGAAAATGCAAGGTTACCTCCCCCAAATGGCCACCTGCTGATCAACTTGTGCACGGCCAGCGATGGCTAGTCATCGCTGGTTGTGATCACAAGAATAGCTCACCCATGCGCACCGTGTTCAATAATTGCCCTGGTCTGTGAAATCTCAGCTGTGAGATTGGATCGCTGCCACCCCGCCAGAGTGAATCCTGCCCTGTGCAAGGCTGTTAAAGGCCTGTAAAAATATCTTGGATCTAATGATTTTTTTCAGTGTGTGCAGTCTGTACATAGCCCAGGACTTAGTGCAATAGAAACATGCTGTGAGGGGTCGGAGCTGACATCACACGCCTTCCCTGAAACCGCCGGAGTTTTTCCAGATACTCCCAAAAAACGGCTGATTACCAGCCCCAAACGCTGGCTTCCTGTCAATCTTCTTGCAAACGGCCAGCGATCAAAAAAGATGCTGGATTTTATCTCAGGATGGCCTTGCGCATACACAGTCCTTGATAATCCCCGGGCCTGCGCAATTGTAGCCGGTCTGAATAACCCCCTATGTCTGAGGATGCAGGAACCATACTGGCCATGTGCAGTACAGGTCGTGCGCCTACGCAATGTAACAAACATTGGTCCTTTCCGCTTTTCACTGTGACAGGACCTGAAGCCGGACCCTAATGATTAGGAAATGCTAATCGAACAATGAGGTTTTTTTGTGTTCTCCCCACCATCCAAAGTATTAAATCCATGGTATCATCGATGTTCAGGCTTCGATGCCACAACCATACTCGCCAGCTTCACAGAGGTGTCTCTGGAGACTGAGCAGCCAGCGGGAGGAGTATTGCGCAGTGTAAATTGTGGAGAACATCATCTACACCTATGAATTACGCTCAGTTGTAAATCTGTGATGATTATTGATGAACTTTAATAGCAGTTGAGAACATTTTAACACCGGTGTACAAATGTTATCTTTATTTCAATTCCCTATACTAACCTGCTTGTCATATGCTAATACTGTAGCTGGACATATTCCCCAACCATTTCTTGGGAGCCTTTTCTGTCTGTTGTGGTGGAGAAGGCTTAGGGGCCAATTCAGGGTCGCTCATAGCGATTCAAATTCGTCCCCAGCTCCGATTGTTGGGGTTTGCACATTACTGCACATGTCTTGCGAAAACGGGTATTGATACATAGGAAAATGCGGTAAAACGGGGGTTTTACCGCATTTTCCCTTTAGTACATCCCGCCCTTAATGAGCCGTTCTGAATGACCCCTACAGTGTGCGCTGTAGCAGAGAGATCTGTAGTAAGCCCTGATCACTGGACATGACCCTGATACATCTATTACATCCTATACAGACATAGGACACTACATCCCAACATGTACAGAATACAGGGGTACACAACAGGTGTCCCATCGCGTTTATAGATACCGTTACCGCTATACTTATTGAGTTGGAATAATCACCATACTCTAACTTTATTGATAAATGTTCTTTTATTGATCTCACAAAAAAAATGTGTAGACAGTCCAATAAAAATAGTCAATCACACATTGTAATGACCTATAGTAAAAACTGCCCTTGTGATCAGGTCTGAATGACCCCGATTATACACAGATGTAAGCAGTAGCATTTGTTGCAGGGGTTTAAGTGAACTGGTTATTGTACATAAAAGATAAATGTTCCAGATCTGATGGCTTTATCTGTAGACTGTGACTGCGGATTGGCACCTACAGTAAGGCAGGATGTAGTGCAGCCCGAGTTCGGCTGCAGCGCGAGATGCCGGAAGACCTTGGATGGTTTTGTAAAGGGGCAATTATTCACAGGGCAAAACCGTGCCTTGTAAGTGATCGCCCCTTTAAAAAAGTCAGCGTTCGGTCGGCAAACCCGCACGGCCGGGGACGCCCAGAAAATGCCGGCAGCGTACCCCCAAACGCCCTGCAAATTGGCCTGCTATCATTTAGATACAGGGGCGCATGGCGGAGAAGAGGTATCAATGCACATAACGTGCGCTGATACCCCTCCTCTACCATATCGTCTCTTCATACATCTGCCCCATAGATTGTAAGCTCCACTGGGACAGGGGCTCCTGTGAATGGCTATTCTCTGTACAGCTCTGCGGAATATGTGTGCGCTATATAAATAACTGGTATTAGTAATAACTGTGGATTGGCGCACAAGGTCTGTGCTCGTGTATGAATTTGATGCCAGTGAATGGAGCTCATCTGAATGGCATTCTCCTTATCTGGCATCTGTCCCCTAGTCCAGCAAGTCAGACTGAGCCCTGGGGACCAGGACAGGCCCAGAATAGAATAGCTGAGGCATGAGAAGTGTTCCTGTGCACGCACTCTGCAGTGGCTGTCAGGTCTGCAATCCTCCTCATCACAAGCTACCGGCCTGATTCTGAGTCTCACAGCGTCCGTGCTGCGTGCAATTGGCCAATGTTTTATATCTGTATCGGAGTTGCGCCCGATTGCACTGCAGAGATGCGCTATAGAATCAGACGCAGAGTCTGTGGAGTTTAGTGGCCGTTCCTGGGAGGTCACATGGCCAATGCTGGCATGTCTCTGAATGATGCCCAGCCGCTCACACAGGAATCCACAGTCATAGGGAGAAGCTGCGCCTGCATTAGGACTGGTGCAACTAGAGATGGTGCAACTAGAGATGCGCTGTGGTGGAAATGTGCTTTATAGCGGTGCTGCACGTGGGTGTCTGCTTCATGGGATATGGTGCAGTACAAAGCAGCTGCGGAGTTAGTGGCTCAGCGGGTGTGGATCAGTTGGTCACCAGCAAGTTGTTAGACAGTCATTATGTCGACATAAATATGTTGACATGCATTTAGATCGACATGCAGAAAGGTTGACATGAGTCTAGGTCGACATGGGTTAGGTCGAAAGGGTCATAAGGTCATCTGGGTTAGTAAGGTCGACCGGGTCATTAGGTCGACATGGGTAAGGTCCACAGTGAAAATGTCGACATGTTTTTTTTTTTCTTCCTTATGTTGACACAGTCAACGTAAACACTAAAACATACCACCGTGCCCGCTCGCCATGCTTCGGGAACAGTGCCTTCGCTACACTCGGCACACTAATCTATTCTCCCACCACCCCATAGTGGATGGTAGGGCATGAAATACCGCCTGTCGACATGGACATTAAAACGTACCGCTTCCCCTCACTCGGCTCGCTGCGCTCGTCATGCTTCGGGCACACTATTTTATTCTCCCACCGCACCCTAGAGGATGGCAGGGCATGAAATCGGCACGTCGGCTCAAAAAACAGTAATAAACCCCATGTCGACCTAATGACGCTGTCGACCTGATGACCCTGTTGACCTAACCCATATTGACCTAAAGTCTTGTCGACCTTACTGCATGTCGACCTAAACTCATGTCGACCTATCTGCATGTCTACCTAGTGGTGTCGACCTACTTGGTGGTGACTTGATTTAGACACGTAAAGGGCGTAAACGAGAGTTGCCCAATTCCCTCTTCACCATGAGAATAGCGGCCTACATACACAACCGTCCTAGAGCAATCGCAGGCAATTCACACATGCGGTTCGGTCATTTATCCACTTGCGATACAGTTGGTGTAACTGGGTGGGACTTGCCGGCATCCGCACGTAGTTGCTGTGAGTGTGGTATACTGTAGGTGTGGTGACAGAGCTACGGCCTATTCGATGTGAGTGTATCCATGCTACATCAGTAAGGGTTTCCTGCAGCAGGGTGGTGCTGCAGCTGGTGCACATATGTGCAAGGGGGACGGCAGCCACTGCCACCAGCAGATGGATGGGGATGGGGCATAGGTGCGGCCACCTCTGAACACAGCCAGATAGCTGTATGTATCTCTGCGCACGGAATACGCCGGCTGTACAGTACTTGCAGCTCGGCACTAGCCAGCTTTGCTTTCTACAATGCAGGGATATCCTCATAGATCGTATCAGTAGCATTGTTACATGGCTAAGATCATTCCCCTCCTGCTCACTACTGATTCTCTACCTTTTCCCACAGGTCAATGTCTCTATTAGGTCTGGGGCGGGACGGATCCTGTCCGGGTGGCCAATGCAGTGTCTAGTGGCTGTAATTAGGGACGACGGCAACATGAGTGGTGGAGCAGAGCCAGCTGACATCCTGCCGGTCAGCTACGTGGTGAAGGACCGCTGGAAAGTGGTGAGTAGCCTTCAACTACCAGATACCAGTACTCGGGTACACTCCTGGTGGATGCTGTATATAATGATATTGATGCTTCCTTGGTGATGAAAAACAAAAGTGTAAAGTCCTGCGCCACGTACAGATCGACAATTTTACAGTAACCAGACTTGTTTGTAAATACTGTCCCTTCCCGTCTATTGCTGCGGTTCTAATGGGGATAGCTCAATACCCCTAGTACCAGAAGACAATAAAAAGAAATATAGAACTGCGCAATATAGGGGATAAGCAGTAATAGCAACTTATTTGCTCTCTATAAAGACATATATCACATCAAAAACATACATAAAAATGAATACTCATATTAAAATTAAGAAAAACTTTGCACAACTGGTTGTGACTATATATAGCATGCAAAAAATTCTTTGTTAAAAAACTGGTAGTGCTAGTTTGGATATACACTTCTCTTGAAAAAAATAACAGTCGGATTAGGGTATTTGTTAGTTCGATTGAAATGACTGGTTAATAAGCAGTCTGTTATGAAGTTAGTAATTGGTTTGTTAACAGTTATTGATGTGAAGCAAGTTAATACTGTCCAGGTGATCGGTCTGGCCAGACACTTTGGGGGAAATTTACTAATATGAAAAATCTAGTTTTTCGTATTAGTATTTCCCCTACGACTGCATACGACTGTTTCAGCCGTATGCAAAGTCGTGTTCCGGAGGGTCATTTACAAAGCAGTCATATACGACTGCTTTGTAACCCTCCGATGTCGTATTAATTCGTATTAGTGGCCGTATTTACGGCCGCTAATACGAATTATTTGTAGCAGTCTGCACGGATCAGTCAGATCCGTGCAGGCTGCAGAGTGTAAAAAAAATTAGAAAAATAAATAAATATAAAAAAAAAAACGGCGTGGGGTCCCCCCCACAGCCGAAACCAGCACCAGGCTGACAGAGCCTGGAGCCGGTAATTAAAAATCAGGGAACCCGACAAATAGGGGTTCCCTGATTTTTAACAACCAGCCCCAGGCTCCTGCTCTGGGGCTGGTTCCATAATACGGGGGACAAAATGACTAGGGGTCCCCCGTATTTTAAGAACCAGCCCCAGGCCAAACCAGCCGACTTTACTGGCTCCTGATTGGCCGCTAGGCGGCTCCTAATTCATTCTTAGTCCAGACGTCGAGGAGGAAACCTCTCTGAAGCTCTAAAAGTCCCGGGAGCCCGGCAGCTTGAAGAAAGAAGATAAAGAAATAAGCCATGGAAAAGAATACAGAAGACACAAGACCATCCATGGAGGACCTGGTGAATAGGATTTCCTTCCACAGGTCCACCATGGATTTTCTTCAGACAGGACGCCGACCCCGGAGCCGCCGAAACCGGAGCCAGCGACCTACCGACGGGATCAAGATAGGTAAGTATCAGTGTGTGTGTGATGTGTGTATTTTATTTAAAATTTGTGTCAGTGTGTTTTGTGTACTATTTTTTTAACTGTGGAACTACAAGTGCCAGCGGGCCCTTTAATGCCCAGCAGGCTGGGACTTGTGGTTCTCCAAGTCCCAGCTTGATGGGGAGGCTTGCTGGCACTTGTAGTGCCACAGTAAAAAACAATAGTTTAATCTTTTTTTTACACTTGAATCAGCCCGATGCCCACTGCCCAGGGGCATCGGGGACAGCACCAGGCTTCAGCTTGGTCAGGTAAGTCCTGGAGGGGGGGGACCCCTTTATTGGGGGGGGTCCCCACTCCCCCAGGGCCCCTGGCCAGGCTGACTGGTCAGAGGGCTGAATGCTTTGGCTGGGGGGACTTGTATAAAAAGTCTCCCCCCGGCTGTCGTATTACCCTGCTGGCTGGTTTTGCCTGGGGCTGGTTCTTAAAATACGGGGGACCCCTACTCATTTTGTCCCCCGTATTTTGGGAACCAGCACCAGAGCAGGAGCCTGGGGCTGGTTGTTAAAAATCAGGGAACCCCTATTTGTCGGGTTCCCTGATTTTTAATTACCGGCTCCAGGCTCTGTCAGCCTGGTGCTGGTTTCGGCTGTGGGGGGGACCCCACGCCGTTTTTTTATTTATTTATTTTATTTTATTTATTTTTACACCGCAGCCTGCACGGATCTGACTGATCTCGTGCAGGCTAAAACGAGAATACGACAGGAAAATGGTGTTCTATTTTTCTGCCGTATTTTCGTGGACAAAAGCAGCCGTATTTTCTATACGGCTGCTTAGTAAATCAGGAACCACCATTCTTTTGAATGGTGATTTCTGTTGTATCCTAACGATGGTGTAGACATTCGTATTTGTAAATACAAATACGAATGTTCCATCCCTAGGACTACGAATTGTTGTATTTTGGGGATAGAAAATCCCGAAAATACAAATTCGTAAAAAAAAAGATGTATTTCTCCCTACGAATACACCTTTTTTCTACGAATCCATATTAGTAAATTTCCCCCTTTGTGTTGAGGGTACCTTACAGCTGCCACCTGTATTTCCTCGGGCCTCCCAGTTGATGGTGCTAAATCACCTTTACAGACAACTTTATCTGGAGTCGCCTTGGGATAGATGGTGTAGTTCTGTAAGGTATGGTGTCCCTCTGGTGCACTCTTTTATATATATCCCAACGCGTTTCCCCGCCTCCTATTCTCTGAAACAGCGGCTTTCTCAAGGAAGGATATTCCAACGCGGGGAAATGCGTTGGAATATCAAAAAGTGCACCAGAGGGACACCATACCATAGCAAATAAATAGCTACAGTATTACTGCTTATCCCCTATATTGCTCAGTTCTATATTTCTTTTTATTGTTCCTTGGTGATGATCTATGACATTCTGGTGCTTGATGTATAGATGTGCACTTTTACATTGTTGCGCTCACACCCGCTGCCCGTTCGCTTTACCTGGGAGACCCCATTCGCGACTTAGCGCCACATTCCATGCTATAGAATCACTGCGATTCGGGCATCGCTGGAACTGTCATAAAAGCACCGTGGACACATCTGTATATATTTCTAGATGGGGAATTAGTGCGTTGGAGTATTTCACCTATGGCGGTGATCTCCGATGTTTGATTTGTTGGTGTATTTCCTGATCATTTCTGGTGTATATTCTGTTGTTGTAGGTCCCATGTGATGCAGTGATCTGTGATGTTTGTTACAGATGTGTCCCCAATATGCCACGCAGCCCGGGATGCCCTCTAAGCGCGGGGCATCGTCTACCTGTCATCTTTTGTAAACGTGGGGTCTAAGGGGCCGGTTCAGGCCTTTTTCCCCCCCACCCCCTGGGGGATACAGTCATATTGTCGACAGCACTTAGGTCGACACCGTTGGGTCGACAGGGTTCTAGGTCGACATGGGTGAAGGTCGACATGGGTGAAGGTCAACATGGGACAAGGTCGACATATGCGTTCAGTCGACATGGGTTAGGTCAACAGGTCGTTAGGTCGACATGGGTTTTTTCACTGGTTTTTGAGCCGACATGTGCCGACAGGCGGTATTTCATGCCTTACCATCCACTAGGGCGTGGTGGGAGAATAAAATAGCGTGCCCGAAGCATAGCGAGCGGCTGCGGTTGACTTCCAACGGTGTCCATGCCGACTGTGTCTACATTCGGTTAAAAAAACTGTGAAAAAACCCACGTCGACCTAACGCGTACGTCGACCTAAACCCATGTTCACCTTGTCCGATGTTGACCTAGACACCTGTCGACCTTCACCCATGTTGACCTAGAACCCTGTCGACCTTCCCACCTGTTGACCCAACGGTGTCGACCTAATGACTGTTGACCTAACTATGGTCGATAAAACGATCTACACCCCCCTGGTGTGTAGCGCTACGTAAGCCAAGACTTAGGGCGGTATTCAATGTGAATACCTGCGAGGTGCAGCGAATCCTCTTTCGGATTCGCTGCACATTCGCCATGTTCCGGAGCCTCGCCGGCTCCGGTATTCAACGAGTCAGGCTCGCTGCCCCTGACCGGCGAATATGAGCTCCTGCGGCGAAAGCCGCAGGGAGCCTGAGGACGGTGGCAGGCAGAGAGATGGAAGTCTCTCTGCCTGCCCCAGAGCGTTTGTGGGGGGGAGGTGGGCTCCCCGGGTGCCAGGCAGCACAGGCTGCCCCCCGGGGGTGCCAGCCCAGCAGGGGACCGTGTATATTCACTACACCTGATCGTAACGATCGGGTGTAGTGAATATATGAATATCTAATGAGCGGCTCGGCTCCGGCGCCCCCTGCTGGCTTTTTTTTTTAAATAAAATATATATTCATGTGCTTACTGTACATGAATAAAAATAGCATGCCCCTCCTCAGAATAAAATTCCTGATTTTTTTACACCAAATGTAAAAAACAAAACACTTTATTTTAAAAGTTCACATTCCACTTCTCCATCAAAAGATAGCGATTGCTACTCGGTGAATCATGGCGAAAAAAACCTTCAAATGTATTCGCCATGTGGTCATTGAATAGGGTGATTCACCGTTTTAGTCAACAATTCGCCAAACAGCACAAATTCGCCATAAAAACATGGCGAATCAGGCTCATTGAATACCGCCCTTTGTCTGTTTTGCAATGGGAAGATCAGGGCCACTGAAGAAGTCAGAGGCCCTCCCTCTCAATGGCCGTGCCCCCCTGCGTTTTTGCCAGGGCTGTGAATTCACAGGGCTTTACCGGCCCCTAAGTCACAATAGGATACATCTAACTCCCTTCACTAGACTGTGCTGATTCATTTTAGATTTGTATATTTGTGTGCAACTGAGTATTAATCAACATATGAAATACAGAGGAACTTGGATGATGCATCACAGCACAACTTATTCCGCAGCGCATTGCAACTTACATTCCCTGGTATACGAGAACAAATGTTGGATGTGACTGCAGCAGTAGTGTATGGGGACACAGCTGTATGTTGCTATAAGTCGCCCACTGGTGTATGTCCCAGTGCTGATGATAATGGTGTTGATCTCCGGTATTTTTATGTTGGTATATCTCTTGCATGATTGTGGTGTTGATGTTGGCTTATGTACCCCATGATGCTGATGATGATCTTATGTACCCCATGATGCTGATGATGATCTTATGTGTGGTTATATTGGTGTATTTCTCAGTGGTAATAATGGTTTCTTGTATTTGGTATGTCAATCTTTTTACCCCATGATGATGACCTTTGGTGTTGATTATGTCGGTATTTGTCACCCATGATGATGCTGATGATAATGATCTCTTCTGTGCAATGTAGTTCCCCATTCTTTGATGGTAGGTACAGCATTTCTCCCATGATGATGATGATGATGATGATGATGATGATCTCTAGTGTTAGGTATGTTGGTGTATTTCCCGCATGATGATGATCTCTGGTGTTAGGTATGTTGGTGTATTTCCCCCATGATGATGATGATGATCTCTAGTGTTAGGTATGTTGGTGTATTTCCCCCATGATGATGATGATGATCTCTGGTGTTGGTATGTTGGTGTATTTCCCCCATGATGATGATGATGATCTCTAGTGTTAGGTATGTTGGTGTATTTCCCGCATGATGATGATCTCTGGTGTTAGGTATGTTGGTGTATTTCCCCCATGATGATGATGATGATCTCTAGTGTTAGGTATGTTGGTGTATTTCCCGCATGATGATGATGATGATGATGATGATGATGATCTCTGGTGTTAGGTATATTGGTGTATTTTCCACATGGTTATAATCAGGGCTTTTTTTCAGCAGGCTCCAGCAGGAACTGAGGGCCTTATTCTAGTTCACTCTTTCTGACAAAATCTTTCTTAGATGGACAAACCATGTGCACTGCAGGGGGACGGATGTAACATGTGCAGAGAGAATTAGATTTGGGTGAGTTATTTTGTTTCTGTGCAGGGTAAATACTGACTGCTTTATTTTTACACTGCAATACAGATCTCACTTTGGAGTAAAACCCCACCCAAATCTAATTCTCTCTGCACAAGTAACATCTGCCCCACCTGCAGTGCACATGGTTTGTCCATCTAAGAAAGATTTTGTCAGAAAGAGTGAACTAGAATAAGGGCCTCAGTTCCTGCTGGTGCCTGCTGAAAAATAGCACTGGGTATAATTATCACTGGTGTTAGATATGTTGGTGTATTTTCCCGATGATGATGATGGTATTAGATATGTTGGTATATTTTCATGATGATGATGATGATCTCTGGTATTAGATTTGTTGGTGTATTTTCCCGATGATGATGATGATGATGATGATCTCTGGTATTAGATATGTTGGTGTATTTTCCCGATGATGATGATGATGATCTCTGGTATTAGATATGTTGGTGTATTTTCCCGATGATGATGATATCTGGTATTAGATATGTTGGTATATTTTCATGATGATGATGATGATGATGATGATGATGATGATGATGATGATGATGATGATGATATCATCATCTTCTGGTATTAGATATGTTGGTGTATTTCCCCCATCATGATGATGATGATCTCTGGTATTAGATATGTTGGTGTATTTTCCCCATGATGATGATCTCTGGTATTAGATATGTTGGTATATTTTCCCGATGATGATGATGATCTCTGGTATTAGATATGTTGGTGTATTTTCCCCATGATGATGATGATCTCTGGTATTAGATATGTTGGTGTATTTTCCCCATGATGATGATGATGATCTCTGGTATTAGATATGTTGGTGTATTTTCCCCATGATGATGATGATGATCTCTGGTATTAGATATGTTGGTGTATTTTCCCCATGATGATGATCTCTGGTATTAGATATGTTGGTGTATTTTCCCCATGATGATGATGTTGATCTCTGGTATTAGATATGTTGGTGTATTTTCCCGATGATGATGATGATCTCTGGTATTAGATTTGTTGGTGTATTTTCCCCATGATGATGATGATGTTGATCTCTGGTATTAGATATGTTGGTGTATTTTCCCCATGATGATGATGATGATCTCTGGTATTAGATATGTTGGTGTATTTTCCCGATGATGATGATGATCTCTGGTATTGGATATGTTGGTGTATTTTCCCCATGATGATGATGATGATCTCTGGTATTAGATATGTTGGTGTATTTTCCCCATGATGATGATGTTGATCTCTGGTATTAGATATGTTGGTGTATTTTCCCCATGATGATGATGATGATGATGATGATGATGATGATCATCTCTGGTATTAGATTTGTTGGTGTATTTTCCCCATGATGATGATGTTGATCTCTGGTATTAGATATGTTGGTGTATTTCCCCCATCATGATAATGATGATGATATCTGGTGTTAGGTATGCTGGTGTATTTAGTTACATAGTTACATAGTAGTTAAGGCTGAATAAAGACTTGCATCAATCGAGTTCAATCTTGGTGTATCAGCTTCATCCCTTGTTACACGTAGTGTATGCTGATATATTTAAGGTCAGATTGTGATTATTTCTTGTACCCCTGGATGTTTTTGTCCAATAGATGTTTGTCCAACCTTATTTTAAACGTCTTTATTGTGTCTGCCGACACCACCTCTCTATCTGCCGACATCACATCTACAACTGCCGACACCACCTCACTAGGAAAAGAGTTCCACAGTCTGGCTGCCCTGACCGTGAAAAATGTTTTCCTTTTTAAGGGAACGAAATCTTCTTCTAATCTAAACTCGTGCCCACATGTCCTAGAGTCTATCTTTGCCGTAAAAAGGGTGTTTGACAGTTCCGTATATTGGCCCCTGATATATTTGTACATGTTGATCATTTCCCCCCTTAAACGTCTCTTCTCTAGCGTAAGCAATCCCAATTTGTTCAACTGTCCTCGTAGCTTAAGTTCTCCATTCCCTTTATTAGCTTTGTTGCTCTTCTCTGGATTTTTTCCAGTGCTATGATGTCCTTTTTATAGTGTGGGGCCCAGAACTGTACTCCATATTCTAGATGCGGTCTAACCAATGCTTTGTACAGTGGCATAATTACTTTTGAGTCCCTAGTTTCAATTCCCCTTTTTATACATGCTAGTATCCTGTTGGCCTTTTTAGTTGCTATATTACATTGAGCGCTACACCTCAGCTTGTTATCTATTTGGACTCCTAGATCCTGTTCAAGTTCTGAATTACCCAGTGCCTCCCCACTTATATTATAACAAGCACACTGGTTATGTCTCCTAAGGTGCATAACCTTGCATTTATCCACATTGAACCTCATTTTCCACTTTTTTGCCCACTCATCTAGTTTATTAAGATCGCTCTGAAGCGCGGAGACATCCTCAGTTGATCTAATTACTCTGCTCATTTTTGTGTCATCAGCAAAGATGGAAACACTAGGTGATTCATCGCGCCCTACGGGCGCTCTTCACACCGTCGTAAGGGGCTGCGCCCCCTTAATTTGTGAACATTTGCATATGAGAAAGATGGTTAGAATTGTATGAAAGATGGCCTGTATTGCAACTTGAGTTATAGGTGAAATGTGTTAAATAGAGAGCATATGATGTGGAAGGGGGTGTGTATTGTTTTGTTTAATTAAAAAGCGGTTACAGAGTAAGATGTACATTGATAGTGTGGATGTTACAGTGACATTTGTGGGTGTGGGGGGGTGTGTGCGTGTTGTTTAGGTGTGTGTGTGCAATAGTATAGTAGGGTGTTTCTGAGTCAGCGGCTCCCCACTGGCGGAGGTCACGACACAGGAAAACAGGAGGCTGGGTAGTGATAGGGGTGTGTGGGCATAAGGGGGACTAAAGAGGAGGGTGGGAGATACTGTGCAGCTTCTGCCAGTGGGTGAGGGTCCAGCGTGGCAGTACAGGAGTACAGGATGGTGGCCCTTAGTCAGTGTCTCCTCCTACTGGGTGGGAGTTCGGGTGCATGAGAGCAGGAGGCTGGGCTATGAGGCATGATAGGGGCATGTGGGCAAAACAGCGTCAGCGACTCCCCAGTGGTGGAAGTTACGGTTCAGGAGAGCAGGAAGCTGCGTAGTGATAGGGGTGTGTGAGTATACGGGGTACTAAAGAGGGGCTTAGGGGTGCTGTGAATTGTGGGAGGGGCGCGGGGGGTGCTGTGAATCAAGGGAGGGGGGCGCAGGTGTCTGCGAATCGCGGGAGAGGGCGGGGGTCCGCAAAGCGTGGGAGGGGGCGTGAATTGCGCGAGGGGGGGTTGCGAATCGAGGGAGGGGGGTGCGCGGGGGGGGTCCGTGAATTGCGGGAGGGGGGGGCACGGGGCACGATGAATCACCTATTTGGTTATATATTCTTGTAGAAGGATGGTAGGATGTTGCTGTCATTCAGAATGCATTTACATAAACAGTAATAGTATCAGTAAAAGGTCTGACTTAAAACACCTACAGTAAAACAGAACAGGTGTTATATATTATACAAAGAATTGGTTGATGATGTGTAGGTTGACGTGCACATAGTTCATAGTTGTCACTGGAAAAAAATTGCTACAAGAAAAAATCAACACAGAAGTTCAACATGTAATTGTTGACATAAGTGTGGCACTTCATCGGTGTCCATGTCGACACATGAGAATGAATATGAAAACATTCCATAAAAGAAAAATAAATCTTTAAAAACTCATGTCAACCTTTTTCATTGTCGACCATAGCCGTGCCAGTGTTTTGCATATGCCATTTAATCCTGGGGTTGCCGTGAATCACGCGCGGGGTGGGGGGGAGGAGGTGAGGGGTGTCCGTGAACCACGGGAGGAGGGGTCGTGGGTGGATGCCGTGAATTGCGGGAGGGGGGGTCGCGGGGGGGTGCTGCGAATTGTGGGAAAGGGGGGGGCGCGGGGGGTTGCAGTGAATCGCGGGAGGGTGGGTCGCGGGGGCTTGCCGCAATGACAGGAGGGGGGTCAGGGGTGGGGAATCACGGTAGGGGGGGTCGTGGGGGGCACCGTGAACCGCGGGAGGGGGGGCCCGGGGGGTTGGCGCGAATCGTGGGAGGAGGGGTCGCGGGGTGCCGCGAATCGCAGGAGGGGGGGTGTCACGGGGTGGGGCCGCGAATTGCAGGGGGTGTGCTGCAAATTGCGGGAGGGGGGTCGCGGGGGGTGCCGCGAATCGCCACAAGAAAAAATCAACACAGAAAGTTCAACACATGTAAATATTGACATAAGTGTGGCACTTCATCGGTGTCCATGTCGACACATGAGAATGAATATGAAAACATTCAAAAAAATAAAAATAAATCTTCAAAAACTCATGTCAACCTTTTTCATTGTCGACCATAGCCGTGCCAGTGTTTTGCATGTGCCATTTAATCCTGGGGTTGCCGTGAATCGCGCGTGGGGGTGGGGGGGGAGGGAGGAGGTGAGGGGTGTCCGCGAATCACGGGAGGAGGGGTCGTGGGTGGACGCCGTGAATTGCGGGAGGGGGGGTCGCGGGGGGGTGTGGGTGCCGCGAATTGTGGGAGGGGGGGGCGCGGGGGGTTGACGTGAATCGCGGGAGGGTGGGTCGCGGGGGCGGGGGGTTGCCGCAATGACAGGAGGGGGGGTCAGGGGTGGGGAATCGCGGTAGGGGGGGTCGTGGGGGGCACCGTGACCCGCAGGAGGGGGGGCCCGGGGGGTTGGCGCGAATCGTGGGAGGGGGGTCGCGGGATGCCGCGAATCGCAGGAGGGGGGGTGTCACGGGGTGGGGCCGCGAATCGCAAGAGTCACCGGGGGTGCCGCGAATTGCGGGGGGTGTGCTGCAAATCGCGGGAGGGGGGGTCGCGGGGGTGCCGCGAATCGCCACAAGAAAAAATCAACACAGAAAGGTCAACACATGTAAATGTTGACATAAGTGTGGCACTTCATTGGTGTCCATGTCGACACATGAGAATGAATATGAAAACATTGAAAAAGTGAAAAATAAATCTTGTCAACCTTTTTCATTGTCGACCATAGCCATGTCAGTGTTTTGCATGTGCCATTTAATCGTGGGGATGCCATGAATGGGGGGGGGGGGGGGAGGGAGGTGCATACCTCCCAACATGACCCTCTCGAGGAGGGACACATTGCTCTGTTTTTGGACTTTCTTCTTAATTTATGGATTACCATCACCTGTGCTTAAACACCTTTCTTATCAATTACCCTGTTTAAAACAGGTGATGACAATCATAAATTAAGATGGAAGTCCACAACCCAGCGTTACAGCTCCAGACACACTTTGAGTGACAGATGTAGCCAAATATATAAGAGATTGCTGAGTAACCCCTCCCCAATATCGTTAATAAATATGCTAAATAAAATGGGCCCTAGTACCGACCCCTGTGGCCCTCCACTTAGTACCGGTATCATATCTGATACTGCGCCATTCACAACCACTCTCTGTTCTCTATTACACAGCCAGTTCCCTACCCATCTACAAATTCTTACCACTAGTCCCAGGTCCTCCATTTGAATTACTAACCTCTTATGTGGCACTGTATCAAAAGCCTTACAAAATCTAGGAAGACCACGTCTACAGCAATTACATTATCAAGATTTTTGCTGACATCCTCATAAAAGCCCAGTATATTTGTTTGGCTTGAGCGATTTTTCACAAACCCATGTTGGTTAATACTAATTAAACTATGAAGATCTAAATATTCCTGGATACCATCCCTTAAAATCCCTCAAATCATTTACCCACTATTGATGTTTAGCTCACAGGTCTGTAATTAGTTGTGTTGTGCCTTTTTCCTATTTTGAATGTTGGCACTACCTCTGCTATTCTCCAGTCTTTTGGTACCTTACCTGATGAAAGTGAGTTATCAAAAACGTAATACAGAGGGGTCGGTAATTCCTCCCTTAATTCCATTAGTACACTGGGATGAATGCCATCTGGGCCTGCTGATTTGCCCCATGTTTATAATAATCGCTGGTATTAGCTATGTTGGTGTATTTCCCCCATGATGATGATGATCTCTGGTGTTAGGTATGTTGGTGTATTTCCCTCATGATGATGATGATGATGATCTCTGGTGTTAGGTACGTTAGTGTATTTCCCCCATGATGATGATCTCTGGTGTTGGTATGTTGGTGTATTTCCCTCATGATGATGATGATGATCTCTGGTGTTAGGTATGTTGGTGTATTTCCCCCATGATGATGATCTCTGGTGTTGGTATGTTGGTGTATTTCCCTCATGATGATTATGATGATCTCTGGTGTTAGGTATGTTGGTGTATTTCCCCCATGATGATGATCTCTGGTGTTAGGTATGTTGGTGTATTTCCCTCATGATGATGATGATGATGATGATGATGATCTCTGGTGTTAGGTACGTTAGTGTATTTCCCCCATGATGATGATCTCTGGTGTTAGGTATGTTGGTGTATTTCCCCCATGATGATGATGATGATGATGATCTCTGGTGCTAGGTACGTTAGTGTATTTTCCCCATGATGATGATCTCTGGTGTTGGTATGTTGGTGTATTTCCCGCATGATGATGATGATGATGATCTCTGGTGTTAGGTATGTTGGTGTATTTCCCCCATGATGATGATCTCTGGTGTTGGTATGTTGGTGTATTTCCCGCATGATGATGATGATGATGATCTCTGGTGTTAGGTATGTTGGTGTATTTCCCCCATGATGATGATCTCTGGTGTTGGTATGTTGGTGTATTTCCCTCATGATGATGATGATGATGATCTCTGGTGTTAGGTATGTTGGTGTATTTCCCCCATGATGATGATCTCTGGTGTTAGGTATGTTGGTGTATTTCCCTCATGATGATGATGATGATGATCTCTGGTGTTAGGTATGTTGGTGTATTTCCCCCATGATGATGATGATGATGATCTCTGGTGCTAGGTACGTTAGTGTATTTTCCCCATGATGATGATCTCTGGTGTTGGTATGTTGGTGTATTTCCCCCATGATGATGATGATGATGATCTCTGGTGCTAGGTACGTTAGTGTATTTTCCCCATGATGATGATCTCTGGTGTTGGTATGTTGGTGTATTTCCCCGATGATGATGATGATGATGATCTCTGGTGCTAGGTACGTTAGTGTATTTTCCCCATGATGATGATCTCTGGTGTTGGTATGTTGGTGTATTTCCCTCATGATGATGATGATGATGATCTCTGGTGTTGGTATGTTGGTGTATTTCCCTCATGATGATGATGATGATGATCTCTGGTGTTGGTATGTTGGTGTATTTCCCTCATGATGATGATGATGATGATCTCTGGTGTTAGGTATGTTGGTGTATTTCCCCCATGATGATGATCTCTGGTGTTGGTATGTTGGTGTATTTCCCTCATGATGATGATGATGATCTCTAGTGTTAGGTATGTTGGTGTATTTCCCCCATGATGATGATGATGATCTCTGGTGTTGGTATGTTGGTGTATTTCCCTCATGATGATGATGATGATCTCTGGTGTTAGGTACGTTAGTGTATTTCCCCCATGATGATGATCTCTGGTGTTAGGTACGTTAGTGTATTTCCCCCATGATGATGATCTCTGGTGTTGGTATGTTGGTGTATCTCCCCCATGGTTATAGTGATCATGGTGTAGGTATGTTGGTGTATCTCCCCCATGGTTATAGTGATCATGGTGTTGGGTATGTTGGTGTATCTCCCCCATGGTTATAGTGATCATGGTGTTAGGTATATTTGTGTATCTCCCCCATGGTTATAGTGATCATGGTGTAGGTATGTTGGTGTATCTCCCCCATGGTTATAGTGATCATGGTGTTGGGTATGTTGGTGTATCTCCCCCATGGTTATAGTGATCATGGTGTTAGGTATGTTGGTGTATTTCCCCCATGGTTATAATGATATCTGGTGTTATTATTATTTATTTACTTATTAACAGTTTCTTATAGAGCGCAGCAGATTCCGTTGCGCTTTACAAAAGGAGACAGTGATACAACAAACTGGGTATTTACAGACAGTCAGAGGTATGAGGGCCCTGCTCGCAAGCTTACAATCTATAGGGAAATAGGCATTGCTACATAAGGATAGATACTGTATTCTATATTGCATCGATTCCACCAGAATGCAAGGTTCTATGACTGGTTCTGGAATTTGATAGGCTGCCTGAAGAGATGAGTTTTCATGTTGGTGTATATGACTCATCTGTGGTGGTTGGTGTGTTAGTATATTTCCCCATAAGGTAATTATCTGTATGTCTTCAGTGCTGGTGATGATATTTTTGGACCCTTTGGAATAGAAATGATAGCATTGCTGTATTATAAATCCAATATTGTCTGTTTTATTATTCTATTTTTGTTACCTTTCACATGTCACATCCCCGATGTTGCTGTCACTTTGCATGTGTCACTTCCCTGATGTTGCTGTCACCTTGCCCATGTCACCACCCCAGTGTTGATGTCACCTTGCCCATGTCACCTCCCCGATGTTGCTGTCACCTTGCCCATGTCACCTCCCCGATGTTGCTGTCATCTTGCCCATGTCACCTCCCCGATGTTGCCGTCACCTTGCCCATGTCACCTCCCCGATGTTACTGTCACCTTGCCCATGTCACCTCCCCAGTGTTGCTGTCACCTTGCACATGTCACCACTCCGGTGTTGCTGTCACCTAGTACATGTCGCCCCCCCCCCCCCCCCGATGTTGCTGTCACTTTGCCATGTCACCACTCCGATGGTGCTGTCACCTAGTACATGTCATCCCCCCCGATTTTGCTGTAACCGTGCCATGTAACCTCTCCGATGTTGCTGTCATCTTGCCCATGTCACCTCCCCGATGTTGCTGTCACCTAGTACATGTCACCCCCCCCCCGATGTTGCTGGCACTTTGCCATGTCACTACTCCGATGGTGCTGTCACCTTGTACATGTCACCTCCTCGATGTTGCTGTCACCTAGTACATGTAATCCCCCCCCCCCCGATGTTGCTGGCACTTTGCCATGTCACCACTCCGATGGTTCTGTCACCTAGTACATGTCACACCCCCCCAATGTTGCTGTCACCTTGTACATGTCACCTATCCGATGTTGCTGTCATCTTGTACATGTCACCTCCCCGATGTTGCTGTTATCTTGTACATGTCACCTCCCCGATGATGTTGCTGTCACCTTGCACATGTCACCTCCCCAGTGTTGCTGTCACCTTGCACATGTCACCTCCCCGATGTTACTGTCACTTTGCCCATGTCACCACTCCGGTGTTGCTGTCACCTAGTACATGTCACCCCCCCCCGATGTTGCTGTCACCTTGCCCATGTCACCTCCCCGATGTTGCTGTCACCTAGTACATGTCATCCCCCCCCCCGATGTTGCTGTAACCGTGCCATGTAACCTCTCCGATGGTGCTGTCATCTTGTACATGTCACCTCCTAGATGTTGCTGTCACCTAGTACATGTAATTCCCCCCCGATGTTGCTGGCACTTTGCCCATGTCACTACTCCAATGGTGCTGTCACCTAGTACATGCCCCCCCCCCCAATGTTGCTGTAACCTTGCCCATGTAACCTCCCCGATGTTGCTGTCACCTTGCCCATGTCACTTCCCCGATGTTTCTGTCACCTTGCACATGTCACCTCCCCGATGTTGCTGTCACCTTGCACATGTCACCTCCCCGATGTTACTGTCCCCTTGCCCATGTCACCTCCCCGATGTTGCGGTCACCTTGCCCATGTCACCTCCCCGATGTTGCGGTCACCTTGACCATGTCACCTCCCCGATGTTGCTGTCACCTTGCCCATGTCACCTCCCCGATGTTGCTGTCCCCTTGCCCATGTCACCTCCCCGATGTTGCTGTCCCCTTGCCCATGTCACCTCCCCGATGTTGCTGTCCCCTTGCCCATGTCACCTCCCCGATGTTGCTGTCCCCTTGCCCATGTCACCTCCCCGATGTTGCTGTCCCCTTGCCCATGTCACCTCCCCGATGTGGCTGTCCCCTTGCCCATGTCACCTCCCCGATGTTGCTGTCCCCTTGACCATGTCACCTCCCCGATGTTGCCGTCGCCTTGCCCATGTCACCTCCCCGATGTTGCCGTCCCCTTGCCCATGTCACCTCCCCCGATGTTGCTGTCCCCTTGCCCATGTCACCTCCCCGATGTTGCCGTTACCTTGCCCATGTCACCTCCCCGATGTTGCTGTCACCTTGCCCATGTCACCTCCCCGATGTTGCCGTCCCCTTGCCCATGTCACCTCCCCGATGTTGCCGTCCCCATGTCACCTCCCAGATGTTGCCGTTACCTTGCCCATGTCACCTCCCCGATGTTGCTGTCCCCTTGCCCATGTCACCTCCCCGATGTTGCTGTCACCTTGCCCATGTCACCTCCCCGATGTTGCTGTCCCCTTGCCCATGTCACCTCCCCGATGTTGCTGTCCCCTTGCCCATGTCACCTCCCCGATGTTGCTGTCCCCTTGCCCATGTCACCTCCCCGATGTTGCTGTCACCTTGCCCATGTCACCTCCCCGATGTGGCTGTCCCCTTGCCCATGTCACCTCCCCGATGTTGCTGTCCCCTTGCCCATGTCACCTCCCCGATGTTGCTGTCCCCTTGCCCATGTCACCTCCCCGATGTTGCCGTCGCCTTGCCCATGTCACCTCCCCGATGTTGCCGTCCCCTTGCCCATGTCACCTCCCCGATGTTGCCGTCCCCTTGCCCATGTCACCTCCCCGATGTTGCCGTCCCCTTGCCCATGTCACCTCCCCGATGTTGCCGTCCCCTTGCCCATGTCACCTCCCCGATGTTGCCGTCCCCTTGCCCATGTCACCTCCCCCGATGTTGCTGTCCCCTTGCCCATGTCACCTCCAAGATGTTGCCGTTACCTTGCCCATGTCACCTCCCCGATGTTGCTGTCCCCTTGCCCATGTCACCTCCCCGATGTTGCCGTCCCCTTGCCCATGTCACCTCCCCGATGTTGCCGTCCCCATGTCACCTCCCCGATGTTGCCGTTACCTTGCCCATGTCACCTCCCCGATGTTGCTGTCCCCTTGCCCATGTCACCTCCCCGATGTTGCTGTCCCCTTGCCCATGTCACCTCCCCGATGTTGCTGTCCCCTTGCCCATGTCACCTCCCCGATGTTGCTGTCCCCTTGCCCATGTCACCTCCCAGATGTTGCCGTTACCTTGCCCATGTCACCTCCCCGATGTTGCTGTCACCTTGCCCATGTCACCTCCCCGATGTTGCTGTCCCCTTGCCCATGTCACCTCCCCGATGTTGCTGTCCCCTTGCCCATGTCACCTCCCCGATGTTGCTGTCACCATGCCCATGTCACCTCCCCGATGTTGCTGTCCCCTTGCCCATGTCACCTCCCCGATGTTTCTGTCCCCTTGCCCATGTCACCTCCCCGATGTTGCTGTCCCCTTGCCCATGTCACCTCCCCGATGTTGCTGTCCCCTTGCCCATGTCACTTCCCCGATGTTGCCGTCCCCGTGCCCATGTCACTTCCCCGATGTTGCCGTCCCCGTGCCCATGTCACCTCCCCGATGTTGCTGTCCCCTTGCCCATGTCACCTCCCCGATGTTGCTGTCCCCTTGCCCATGTCACCTCCCCGATGTTGCTGTCCCCTTGCCCATGTCACCTCCCCGATGTTGCTGTCCCCTTGCCCATGTCACCTCCCCGATGTTGCTGTCCCCTTGCCCATGTCACCTCCCCGATGTTGCCGTCCCCTTGCCCATGTCACCTCCCCGATGTTGCCGTCCCCTTGCCCATGTCACCTCCCCGATGTTGCCGTCCCCGTGCCCATGTTACCTCCCCGATGTTGCCGTCACCTTGCCCATGTCACCTCCCCGATGTTGCTGTCCCCTTGCCCATGTCACCTCCCCGATGTTGCTGTCCCCTTGCCCATGTCACCTCCCCGATGTTGCTGTCCCCTTGCCCATGTCACCTCCCCCGATGTTGCTGTCCCCTTGCCCATGTCACCTCCCAGATGTTGCCGTTACCTTGCCCATGTCACCTCCCCGATGTTGCTGTCACCTTGCCCATGTCACCTCCCCGATGTTGCTGTCCCCTTGCCCATGTCACCTCCCCGATGTTGCTGTCCCCTTGCCCATGTCACCTCCCCCGATGTTGCTGTCCCCTTGCCCATGTCACCTCCCAGATGTTGCCGTTACCTTGCCCATGTCACCTCCCCGATGTTGCTGTCACCTTGCCCATGTCACCTCCCCGATGTTGCTGTCCCCTTGCCCATGTCACTTCCCCGATGTTTCTGTCACCTTGCCCATGTCACCTCCCCGATGTTGCTGTCACCTTGCACATGTCACCTCCCCGATGTTGCCGTCCCCTTGCCCATGTCACCTCCCAGATGTTGCCGTTACCTTGCCCATGTCACCTCCCCGATGTTGCTGTCACCTTGCCCATGTCACCTCCCCGATGTTGCTGTCACCTTGCCCATGTCACCTCCCCGATGTTGCTGTCCCCTTGCCCATGTCACCTCCCCGATGTTGCTGTCCCCTTGCCCATGTCACCTCCCAGATGTTGCCGTTACCTTGCCCATGTCACCTCCCCGATGTTGCTGTCACCTTGCCCATGTCACCTCCCCGATGTTGCTGTCCCCTTGCCCATGTCACCTCCCCGATGTTGCTGTCCCCTTGCCCATGTCACCTCCCCGATGTTGCTGTCACCTTGCCCATGTCACCTCCCCGATGTGGCTGTCCCCTTGCCCATGTCACCTCCCCGATGTTGCTGTCCCCTTGCCCATGTCACCTCCCCGATGTTGCCGTCCCCTTGCCCATGTCACCTCCCCGATGTTGCCGTCGCCTTGCCCATGTCACCTCCCCGATGTTGCCGTCCCCTTGCCCATGTCACCTCCCCGATGTTGCCGTCCCCTTGCCCATGTCACCTCCCCGATGTTGCCGTCCCCTTGCCCATGTCACCTCCCCGATGTTGCCGTCCCCTTGCCCATGTCACCTCCCCGATGTTGCTGTCCCCTTGCCCATGTCACCTCCAAGATGTTGCCGTTACCTTGCCCATGTCACCTCCCCGATGTTGCTGTCCCCTTGCCCATGTCACCTCCCCGATGTTGCCGTCCCCTTGCCCATGTCACCTCCCCGATGTTACTGTCCCCTTGCCCATGTCACCTCCCCGATGTTGCCGTCCCCTTGCCCATGTCACCTCCCCGATGTTGCCGTCGCCTTGCCCATGTCACCTCCCCGATGTTGCCGTCCCCTTGCCCATGTCACCTCCCCGATGTTGCCGTCACCTTGCCCATGTCACCTCCCCGATGTTGCTGTCCCCTTGCCCATGTCACCTCCCCGATGTTGCTGTCCCCTTGCCCATGTCACCTCCCCGATGTTGCTGTCCCCTTGCCCATGTCACCTCCCCGATGTTGCCGTCCCCTTGCCCATGTCACCTCCCCGATGTTGCCGTCCCCTTGCCCATGTCACCTCCCCGATGTTGCCGTCGCCTTGCCCATGTCACCTCCCCGATGTTGCTGTCCCCTTGCCCATGTCACCTCCCCGATGTTGCCGTCCCCTTGCCCATGTCACCTCCCCGATGTTGCCGTCACCTTGCCCATGTCACCTCCCCGATGTTGCCGTCCCCATGTCACCTCCCAGATGTTGCCGTTACCTTGCCCATGTCACCTCCCCGATGTTGCTGTCCCCTTGCCCATGTCACCTCCCCGATGTTGCTGTCCCCTTGCCCATGTCACCTCCCCGATGTTGCCGTCCCCGTGCCCATGTCACCTCCCCGATGTTGCCGTCCCCGTGCCCATGTCACCTCCCCGATGTTGCCGTCACCTTGTCCATGTCACCTCCCCGATGTTGCCGTCACCTTGTCCATGTCACCTCCCCGATGTTGCTGTCCCCTTGCCCATGTCACCTCCCCGATGTTGCTGTCCCCTTGCCTATGTCACCTCCCCGATGTTGCTGTCCCCTTGCCTATGTCACCTCCCCGATGTTGCTGTCCCCTTGCCCATGTCACCTCCCCGATGTTGCCGTCACCTTGCCCATGTCACCTCCCCGATGTTGCTGTCACCTTGCCCATGTCACCTCCCCGATGTTGCTGTCCCCTTGCCCATGTCACCTCCCCGATGTTGCCGTCCCCTTGCCCATGTCACCTCCCCGATGTTGCCGTCGCCTTGCCCATGTCACCTCCCCGATGTTGCCGTCCCCTTGCCCATGTCACCTCCCCGATGTTGCTGTCACCTTGCCCATGTCACCTCCCCGATGTTGCCGTCCCCGTGCCCATGTCACCTCCCCGATGTTGCCGTCACCTTGTCCATGTCACCTCCCCGATGTTGCCGTCACCTTGTCCATGTCACCTCCCCGATGTTGCTGTCCCCTTGCCCATGTCACCTCCCCGATGTTGCTGTCCCCTTGCCTATGTCACCTCCCCGATGTTGCTGTCCCCTTGCCCATGTCACCTCCCCGATGTTGCCGTCCCCATGTCACCTCCCAGATGTTGTCGTCACCTTGCCCATGTCACCTCCCCGATGTTGCTGTCCCCTTGCCCATGTCACCTCCCCGATGTTGCTGTCCCCTTGCCCATGTCACCTCCCCGATGTTGCTGTCCCCGTGCCCATGTCACCTCCCCGATGTTGCTGTCCCCTTGCCCATGTCACCTCCCCGATGTTGCTGTCCCCTTGCCCATGTCACCTCCCCGATGTTGCTGTCCCCTTGCCCATGTCACCTCCCCGATGTTGCTGTCCCCTTGCCCATGTCACCTCCCCGATGTTGCTGTCCCCGTGCCCATGTCACCTCCCCGATGTTGCTGTCCCCTTGCCCATGTCACCTCCCCGATGTTGCTGTCCCCTTGCCCATGTCACCTCCCCGATGTTGCTGTCACCTTGCCCATGTCACCTCCCCGATGTTGCTGTCCCCTTGCCCATGTCACCTCCCCGATGTTGCCGTCCCCGTGCCCATGTCACCTCCCCGATGTTTCTGTCCCCTTGCTGATGCTCTCGTGTTTCTTGCAGCTGAAGAAGATCGGCGGAGGAGGGTTTGGGGAGATCTATGAAGCCATGGATTTGCTGACTCGGGAGAATGTTGCTCTGAAGGTGGAGTCAGCACAGCAGCCAAAACAAGTCCTCAAGATGGAGGTGGCCGTTCTGAAAAAACTGCAAGGTGAGTGTGTGTGCAGGGAACCATATATACAGTAGGTATGGCGGTGTGTCACAGCCTCTCCTGGCATGTCAGAATGCCGCGGGAGAATCTTCTAGCACGGGCGACCTTTTTGCTACATCTTTTTGATGAGGCCTCGCTGAATGTGATATAAGACCCTTGTATATCTGTGTGCCATAGAAGCTGTATACAGTGCAAAGTGCTACAGTGCAGCAGCTGCAGCTTTTTTCCAAGTTGTGTTTGTTGTATACTGGGGCTGATTCACACCTGATCGCAGGGATACTAATTTTCGGAGCCCTGTTATTGGATACCCGCCACAGTGAAATCCCACCCTGTGCAAGTCTGCAAATTGATTAGCATGGCTTGTAAACTGGATGGACAATTCCCTGCAAATCCTCCCCACAAATTATGTTTCCAGTGTGTGCAGTCTGTGCGTAGCCCAGGACTTACTCAGCGGCTGTGATAGAATCAGGCTGATCGGGGGCAGAGCTGATGTCACATGACTTCCCCTCACACACCTGGCCACGCCCCTCACCTTATAATGATTCCCCAGTGTGTGCAGTCTGTGCGTTGCCAAGGACTTACTCGGCTGCTGTGATAGAATCAGGCTGATCGGGGGCAGAGCTGATGTCACATGACTTCCCCTCACACACCTGGCCACGCCCCTCACCTTATAATGATTCCCCAGTGTGCGCAGTCTGTGCGTTGCCCAGGACTTACTCAACGGCCGAGATAGAATCAGGCTGATCGGGGCCGGAGCTCACGTCACATGACTTCCCCTCACACACCTGGCCACGCCCCTCACCATATAATGATTCCCCAGTGTGCGCAGTCTGTGCGTTGCCCAGGACTTACTGGGCTGCTGTGATAGAATCAGGCTGATCGGGGGCGGAGCTGATGTCACATGACTTCCCCTCACACACCTGGCCACGCCCCTCACCATATAATGATTCCCCAGTGTGCGCAGTCTGTGCGTTGCCCAGGACTTACTGGGCTGCTGTGATAGAATCAGGCTGATCGGGGGCGGAGCTGATGTCACATGACTTCCCCTCACACACCTGGCCACGCCCCTCACCATATAATGATTCCCCAGTGTGTGCAGTCTGTGCGTAGCCCAGGACTTACTCAACGGCTGTGAAAGAATCAGGCTGATCGGGAGTGGAGCTGACATCACATGACTTCCCTTCACACACCTGGCCACGCCCCTCACCATATAATGATTCCCCAGTGTGCGCAGTCTGTGCGTTGCCCAGGACTTACTGGGCTGCTGTGATAGAATCAGGCTGATCGGGGGCGGAGCTGATGTCACATGACTTCCCCTCACACCCGGCCACGCCCCTCACCATATAATGATTCCCCAGTGTGTGTGTAGCCCAGGACTTACTTAGCTGCTGTGATAGAATCAGGCTGATCGGGGGCGGAGCTGATGTCACATGACTTCCCCTCACACACCCGGCCACGCCCCTCACCATATAATGATTCCCCAGTGTGTGCAGTCTGTGCACAGCCCAAGACTTACGTGCGCAGCCCAGGACGTTTTCAGTAAGGGTCTGTGACGTCAGCTCCGGCCCTGCTCAGTCTGCGATAGAAACAGACTGAGCAGGGCCAGAGCTGACGTCACAGACCCTTACTGAAAACACCTGGGCACGCCTGTGTTACCCCTGACACTCCCAAAAAATGGCAGGTCACCACCCACAAATGCCAATGATAGAAAGTAGCAGGATTTTATCACAGGACGAACTCGCCCATGTGTACTACGGGCATCCGCATGCGCAGTCACTATATAATCGCCCGAATTCGCAGCCATGTGATCTAAATTAGGCCCACAGACTCAGTCACACGCACATACATGAGTCATATATCACATTAACCAGCACAGTCTTTTTGTGCATCCTAGTTACATTGCATTGCGAATTTGGGGGGTATGCAATAATACGCACCACGGTTATTCAATTGCATGCCTTTTTAGTTTTTTTTGTTGTTGTATTGGCAAGAGCAAAAACAGACCCAGAAACGTGCGAAAGCCTGCAAATTCGACAAAACACATGGATCCACAGCGAATTTGCTGATCCATGTGGTTACCGTCAGTGCTAGATTTTTGGGCCCAAAAATGGATGATAATTGCAGATTTTTCATTGGCGAAAAATCTGCCAATGATTGAATTACCCCCCTAAGATGCATTTTCAGGAGAAAAAGATGCCTGACATACGCAGAGCTGTACAAAACCTGACTGCTCACGTACGCCAGGCATCTGACCGCTGCCTGGCGTACTGAGGCTAGGTTATGAAGATGCTAGATGTACAGTATGTATATAGTCTGATCATCCAGAACATGAAAACCACCTGCTTAATATAATGTAGGTACCCACGTGTCGCAAACATAGCTCTGACCCGTCTGAAGGTGTCCTGTGGTATCTGACATTAGAAGTGAATCAGCTCAGTCCTGTAAAATGGGACCACCATGGCTTACACCTGTATTTCCAGAAATAGATAGATAGATAGGAACATGTATTAATTTCTGAGACCAGGGGTGACGTTTAATAAGATAAGACAATCAGAAAGTGAGAGATTTGGTAAGACATCTCTAGTTTTTTAAAGCGGCAATCATTTACACTGCAAAAACAGTTTGATTTTGAAGTGTAAATGATTGCTGCTTTAAAAAAAACTGGAGATGTCTTACCAAATCTCGCACTTTCTGATGCTCTCATCCTGTTACATTTCACCCCAGCAGAAAACCAACCAACGCATTTCGCCTGAGAGACAACTCCAACAGGTTTACCCACAAGTCTCGCAGGTCCCATCATTCCCTTCTCGGGAACTCTGTAATCTTTCTGCCTCTCTTCGTTTTGTGCGATATACCATTATCTCATTCTCATCACTCATGCGCTAGTGCAAGGACATCATATGCAGATTACTTACATGATGGACTGTTGATGTATTTGGCATTAAACCATAGCGTATTTTTCGGGACTTTTTGCAATGAATGTGTCTGCCTGCGCCTCACAGTCTGTCTGTCTGTCCAGGGAAAGATCATGTCTGCAGATTTATTGGCTGTGGAAGAAATGAGAAGTTCAACTACGTGGTGATGCAGCTTCAGGTAACGATAAGTCCGTGTGTGCGACAGCCGGCGGTGCGGGTGCTTCCTAGCAACTACAGTCTAGTTACATATCGGTGACGTTGGGTCCAATTCAGATATGGACGCAGCAAGCACAGCAGCCGCAGCGTCTTTGGATGCAGCCGCTGTGCCAAATGTGCAAATGATGCACCAGGCATCGTATGCTAAGCGGCGCCTCTTGCACGCTTTATGGTCTGCTGCTGCGTCCATAGACACAGCATCACATTACTCTACTCTATATGAGCGGTATACGATCTTTAGGTTGACACGATTAAGGTCCACATGCATTGGCTATCGACCTTCAGTGGTCGACCCATACCCATCTGAGTAGCCCCCAGGATGGACAGGGAATTCACGCTGCGGGGACTGGTAAATCTGCTTCTCCTGTTTGGGAAGAGGGTATAAAGCCGGGACCCCCTCTAATACTGGTGATCAAGCACATGGGATGCCTGCCATATACAGGGCCAGGTGCACTAAGCTTCACAAGTGATAAAATGGAGAGTGATAAACTACCAGCCAATCAGCTCCTGCCTGACATTTTTCAAACACAGTCTGTGACATGGCAGGTAGGAGCTGATTGGCTGGCACTCTCCATTTTATCACTTTTCAAGCTTGATACATCCGGCCTAAAAGCATTGAAAGACATGTGGTGCCTGATGCACACTGTAATATTAAGCTCTGGTATCTCATATAGAGCAATAAATTAAGGTTCTTGGAATATTTGTTGGCCAAGAAATACTGGCCCACCAACCGCGTCAAAGTAACCTCGTACATTTTCTGGTGGGCCCCTAATACTAAGTTTGAACTCAGATATTGTGTACTTAGTACACCTGAGGGTTGGGACTCCCTCACCTTGAAGTAGCACCCCGACCACCTGATCTAAATGGTATAACCAGTCTGGTCCCTGGTATCCACAGACTGCACATTGGAACCAAAGGCACCATTAAGGTGAGTCCTGAAAGTTTGTACATTGTGCCAGTTTTGGGGAGGGATTAGGGGCGCGGCTCCCTTTTGGGTTGGCATGGCTGGGTTGCCTTGGGGTGGCACACCGTGACATTTATTTAGCACTATTTAGTTATTTTTCCACTAATTATACTTTCTAGTATTGTCACTTATGTATCACTTTTTAACCCCTAGCTATTGCTTCTTTCTTATTAACCCAATAATACCTTATCAATTCACTTGTGCGCTGCCCTGAGGTGTCTGGCTTTTTTGGGGTGCTGCGCCCCAGGTGCCACCAGAAAATTTACGAGGTTACCCTGACGCGGTTGGTGGGCCAGTATTTCTTGGCCAACAAATATTCCAAGAATACGAGTGTGTGTTAATATTATAAAGTCTTTCTTTGTAGAACTACAGGTCCCAGCATGATAGCACCTCATATTACATGTATATTATTAGGGTGTGTGCATTTCAAGATTCCCCTCCCCCCCTTGCCCATTTACTAACGTGTGAGTGATGTTGCCCATCCCATCCAATCAGATTCTGCAGTACTTATCATTTATCTAGCAGCTAGAATCTGATTGGTAGAGTTACTCCTGACTCTCCCTGTCACATGATTCAGGAATCAGTGGACCATGTTTATTTATAGCTTATTGTCTCCTGCGGTTTCTGGTTGTCTTCCTCCCTCCGTTTCCCCTTTATATACTGAATTTGCAATATGTGTTGGAAGGAACGGTCACAGTGAGATACGGTCATATTGCACATAGGAATATATCCAAGGATGAGGACAACAAGTGAGAAACATTCATGATATAATTCAGCAGTCTGGTGTCAGGGGGAATTAGGACGGTCACACCCGTATAGACAGCACAAGAATACAGAGGAACACACTTTGCCGGCTTGCAGATTGTCCTGACTGCGCTTGATACAAGCTGCTCGTACGTGTGTCACATTACATTAGGAGCTGTCAGCCCAATGCGGGGGGGAACCAGGCCACTTCTTCAGAGTCTAGCGCCAGGGAACCGGCAGGCTGCCAGCAGTTATGTAACCACAAACCAGCTGAGTAATGCCGACGGTGTGCTCCTGATCTTCATCTGTTACCTTACAGGGTCGGAACCTGGCAGACCTGCGCCGAAGTCAGCCGCGTGGCACCTTCACCATGAGCACCACCCTGCGTCTCGGCAAGCAGATCCTGGAGTCCATTGATTCCATACATTCTGTGGGGTTCCTGCACCGCGACATCAAACCTGTGAGTGCTGCGGTTATTTCCATACTGGTGGTAATGACATCACTGTGGGGTGGGGCGGGGCGGGGGGGGGGGTTTAGACAATCTACAGTGTGAATTGTTTCTATGTTTATTCTGTTATATGCTATTAAATATAATTCCAGCGCCTCGACTTTTCTGCAGCGCTATTGGCCGGTTTCACATGAGCTGCTTTCAGTGAGCGGGGAAACATTCGGGAATGACGCTCCTGATCGTATCAGTGCGGTCTCCCAGGAGCCGTTTCTTTGCGCATGTGACAAATGCAGGACAAATGACAGCGGGACTCTAGCTGGTCCTAAATCTTTGATGCCAGGGCAGGAAATCTTTCCTTGTGACACCAATAAGATAAAAAAAAAACTTTCACAGAAATATCCGACCACATTGGGCCTGATTCTAAGCCGCCCGCTGTTACAACCACTTTAGACCTTTTGCCGTACACGTTGATGTTACTATTTGCATAATTCACATACGTACATAGTAGTATTCACAACTGCCATTTTGAAGGCTTTGGAACTGCTAATATTAGCAAGTAAAGCTGCTGCCCATAAAAGAGAATAATCGCCCTCCGGAACCATCGCAAACTCATTTGCAACCGCGTATAAACACCCAGCCTATACAAGAATGAGGAACTTAGACTGCAAGGGTTGCCCTATAGCTATGCAGACTGGTCGGGGCAGGAGCGACGCTGGCGCCATGTTTTTCTCGCAGTTGAAGCCGTATGCAATCCCATTAAGGGTTCCTTTCTGTCACTCTCAGTAAAATTCTCAGTACGAGTGCAATCGCAAAGGCACCTTGGTACGGGCACAGTGCGTTCTGCCCTCTGACGCATTCCATACAAACATTGATTAACCCCTGTGTGATAATATTAATATCAGCGCTCTCCCCAGTACATTCATGCATCTGACTGTGGGCCAGATGCACTAAGCTTCAAAAGTGATAAAATGGAGAGTGATAAACAGCCAGCCAATCAGCTCCTGCCTGCCATGTCACAGGCTGTGTTTGAAAAATGTCAGGCAGGAGCTGATTGGTTGGCTGTTTATCCCTCTCCATTTTATCACTTTTGAAGCTTAGTGCATCTGGCCCTGTATAAGGACGGAGGTGCCCTCTCTAAGTGTCTTCAGACTGTGTTATACCACTTGGTGTGTCTTTAGAGGTCACCGTAGTTCCCATATTCAAACTTCCAGCAGCCCTGTGGCGCAGTATGGCCTTCAGTATGAACGACTAAGGGCCCAAGTACACAACCACTTGGTAACACTCACCACATGTGCATAAGATGAACCATTCCCGTGTGTCTGAATAACCAAATCCCAGTCATAGCCCAGGAATGGCCAACATTTCCAATACATTTCTGATACCGCCTGTATTAGCTGCAACTGCTCCTCTCTGCTTAAACACAGTGGGGTAGAGGTTTAAAATGGTGAAAAAGAGTGGAGAAGTGACCCAATGGAGACGTTGCCCGTGGCAACCAATCAGTTTTGAAGTAAAATTTATCAAGCACATTCTCTAAAATTATACAGAGCAGCTGATTGGTTGCCGTGGGCAACCTCTACTCCTCCACTCTTTTCACTGCTTCATACATCCATACCCTCCAACATGACCCATTCCATTAGGCACAACATGCTCTGTTCCTGGACTTCCCTGCCAGTGGCAGTTGCAGAGGTGGGGCTGCAGCACAGTCCAATATTCAAAAAGGGGAGCCACACCTACTGCCACCTCAAACATCACTGTCCTGGACTCATTGGCAGTTGATGTGACCCCCCCTCTTTGAATTTTGGACTGTGCTGGAGCCCCACCTCTGTAACTGCCACTGGCAGGGAAGTCCAGGGACTGAGCACTTTGTACCTAATGGAATGGGTCATGTTGGAGGGTATGAAACATCTGATCCCTTGCGTAACACAGATTTTAGGGAATTTCATGCACGAAATCAGTCAACTCCAAAAACCTTAGCATTGGCCCAGTATCATTCATGTCAGCCATTTGTTCCTGGAACATACTGTAGCATGACCCATACATGGACAATGACTGGCAATTATTCTGAAGGACCCCACGCACACATTCTCCAGACACAGTGGAATTAATACTGATGTGTTGGTTTGCTCCGCAGTCTAACTTTGCCATGGGACGCCTCCCCTCAACGTACAGGAAGTGCTACATGTTGGACTTTGGTTTGGCACGGCAATACACTAACACCACTGGAGAGGTGCGACCGGTGAGTGATGGAACGAGACCGAGACAGAGGAAATAGGGCATCAAGTGCTATTGCGAACCCCAAAACTGTAACCACCGACGTGAGTGTTATTGTCATCCAAGTGACAGATAGGAGATAAAGCTCCGTCATGGAAGACCTTCTGCCGCCCTTTGCCGCTGACCCTGCCAGTTGAGGTTCCATTCCTGGGTTTCACGTGACATAGTCCTCACCCAATGGGGGGTTGGGTCGTTTTATTATTGTTCATTTGATTCAATGTTTTGTTTCCATTATTTTATGCTTTCTGTTTTTCAGTTTATTTTTCAAGCTGTTGCTCCGCAGTTTAGTTTTGGCGACTGGGATGCGCAGTGTGAGTCTCCATCCTTCATCCGTTTATTTTATTTCTGAAAATGTTTTCATTTGTAGCTGTTGTGTCTATGCCGGGCGCGGGAGAGGGGGCAATCCCAATGTGTTCAATACCTTCACCACCTCAGCAATGATTAGCAGCTGTTGATAAATGACTATATGTTATATTATTGATTCTATTGGTGCTTCGCTAGACCCCAGTCTTTGCGCTCAGCACCCAGTGGGACATTGTAAACCAAAAAATAAATTAAGGAATCACCTCTTCTTAACATTGGACGTTTTGACACAACTGTTACTTTCCTCTTTAGCTTATATTATTATTATTATTATTATTATTATTATTATTATTATTACTCATGTTCAGTTATTATTTGTTTTATTATATTTTATATTTAGTTTTATATCCATTTGGGTTTTCATCTGATAGAAGTATCCATTGGTGGTTTACTAATTATTGGTTGTGGACTGTGATTTATTGTATACCACGGGGCATATAGATTATAGCCAACAATGCCTGTTATATGGTCATCTTTAGGATCTGGTACAATATATATTTGGGTACTTGTGTATTTTGGCGGCGCCCATCGCATACCATAAGGCATACGATGGTATGCGATGCGATATCGCGCGATATTGTACAATGCCATACAATGCGATGCGATTAAACATTGTATAAGCACCCTAATGGGTGCTTACAATGTTAAATGCACCCCCACGCCACCCCCCCACTATAAACGTGAACCACACTTTCTATTCTCAACTCCACGCCGACGTGGATAGTGGGGGTATGAAAAGGTCGGAGGACGCGTACCGCCGCCCCTCGCGGGCTCGCTGCGCTCGCCACGCTTCGGGTTCACGTTTATAGTGGGGGGGTGGCGTGGAGGTGCATTTAACATTGTAAGCACCCATTAGGGTGCTTAAAAGCACCCTTTAGGGTGCTTATACAATCTTTCATCGAATAGGGGGCAAAAATTGCATCGCATCGCATGCCATCGGGTGCATGGCATGCTATGTGACGCGATGTACTCATCGCGCGATGGACATTGGGGGCGCCACCAAAAATACACAAGTACCTATATTTGACATATAGATAGTGGCAGGTGCTCAGTTTAGTTTGATAATACCATTCAGGTGCATGGAAAGGAGGGGTAATACTGAGTAAGTAACAAGACATGGTTTCCCCCAGCTCACTGAGTGGTATTAGTAACCAGTCTAGAACACTACATGATAATAGAATTCAGAGATATTGGTTACATATACCTGCGCAGTTGTATGACATGCCCCCAAGCCATCGTCAAGGCTTCTCTGTATATTGGGGTCCCTAGCGCTATATCTAGGTGCAGGGTGCGGCACCCCAAAAAACCAGCATAAGCTAGAAAGCCCAGAGCAGCACACCTGTAAAATACTATATATATATATAGAGAGAGAGAGAGAGAGAGAGAGAGAGAGAGAGAGAGAAAAAATAATGATGAAATGTAATTAATATATTAAAGAAATAGTGTTAGTAATACATATTTGTAAGGCAGCACAAACTATACAAGGTGAACATAGAATACAGTAAATGGTATAAGAGTATTAATACCATACAAAATGGGAGACCAAAGTACATAGTATAATACATTAATATCACACCATAGACTGGGTAGCACAAATAATAGGATCAGGGGTAAGGCAATATAGGTTGTAGCATACAGCGGCGAGTCACGGTAGGGAATCAATTTATTGATACGTTTTCCTGTACCCAACTTTTGAGTGAGTCAGGGAAATAGAGGACTAGAGAAACTGGGGTCCCGGATAGTGCAAGGGAGGAACAAGAAGGTGGGGGCCTAGAGCCCCCATACCCATACTGCACTATGGGGAATGGGTAAACAGGTGGGCGGGAACTATGGTGGCAGGGGTAGAGAATAGTGACTAGTTATTTTGGGGCACAGTTGTCATTATCGGATTCAGTATTGAATCCCGGCAGTCGGGATCCCGGCGTTCAGAATCCCGACGCCGTAATCCCAACAGCCGAAATGCCGACAAGGGGGGGACGTGGATCGCCCCCCCTTGCGGGCTCGCTGCACTCGCCACGCAGCGGGCCCGGTGCCTCGCTACGCTCGGCACACTAATTTATTCTCCCTCCAGGGGTGTCGTGGACACCCCAGGAGGGAGAATGTGTTGGCATTTCGGCAGTCGGGATTCCGGCGTCGGGATTCTGAACGCCGGGATCCCGACCGCCGGGATTTTAACTGCATCCCGTCATTATCCCCCAATTACCAGACATTATCAGTATTTGAAACTGGACCCCTTCTCTTGTACTGCGCCGACCCCCTTTATAGACCCCCTTCTTGTTCTACTAGATAGTACAGTCTCCGACATCTATAATGACAGTTAAACACTTGCGGAACATGATGTACTTGGGGGTACAGCCCCTAACATGCCATAAGAGATACCCACCTGACGCCTTTTATACACACCACCATTGAAAGGAGATACCCCTAGCAACTGTACTATTGGTCTGGTGGTAACTTTCATCACTATATATAATAGTGTAAGACTATATACATATATATATATATATATATATATATATATATATATATATATATATATATATATATACTACAATATAAATTAGTTGAACAAATGGTGATCAGGTGGCCTATTGTCTCCTACAGACATGTGCTGTATCGCGTTATAGCTATATGTCTTTAGTACAGAACCTACAATTAACATGGGTCACGGGATGGTCTGGAGACTAAGGTGTAGGCTGGAACAACCACCTCACAGCTAGTGATCACCCAGGACACGAGTAGTCCTCTTGCTCTGTGCAAGGCTGGTGTATGAACACAATACAGGGACCACCTACAGACTTATACCCATCACTAGCAGAATTATTAATCCCTGTCTGCCTCCATTCACAGCCTCGCAATGTCGCCGGCTTCCGTGGGACTGTCCGCTATGCATCAGTCAATGCACACAAGAACAGGGTAAGATCAGCTACAGCCAAGCACCACGACATTGCTGTCTTATGTTACATTTTCAACTGCTATTTGTGTCAAAGTCCTTTATACTTGCCATTATCCCGGGTCTTACTACTGTATGTGCCATTGTCCATTATATCTGCCATGATCCTCCACTACTGTCTCATTGTCCAATATACCTGCCATTATCCCTTATCTTATGTATGTGGTATTACCCATTGTATCTGCCATGATCTTCCTTGTACTTCATGTGCCATTGTCTTCTATATCTGCCATGATCTTCCTTCTACTATTTGTGTCATTGTCCATTATAACTGCCATGTGCCTCTGCTACTATATGTGTCATTGTCCACTATACCTGCCATGTTCCTCCACTGATGTATGTGCCATTGTCCAATATATCTGCCATGTTCCTCCGCTACTGTATGTGTCATTGTCCTATATTACTGCCATGTTCCTCCACTACTCTATGTGCCATTGTCCATTATATCTGCCATGATCCTAGGGGTGTGGTATGGTGGTCCGACAGGGGGGATCCCGACGGTTAGTATCCCGACTGCCGGTTTTCAGACAGTTGGGCGAGTGCAAAGAAGCCCCTTGCGGGCTTGTGGCTCCTTTCGCTCACCACAGGTTCTATTCTCCCTCTATGGGGGTCGCTTTCTTGCCCTGAGGAAGCGATCTTAGCGAAATGCGCGCCGCACCATCAGCCGCGCGGATCTTCTCTGTGTCTCTCTCCTGTCTGATTGATATATATGCTCAGTGCATCTGACTCTCAGCCCTTATAAGGGCTCTGATGCACTTAGTTGCCGGGTGCCTCCTGTATCCCTTGCCGTACAGCCGCTACGATGCCTGGTTGAGCTCACAGTGATATATGTGAACTTACTACGCAAAAAGTGACACTGCAATCTATGGCTGCTGCCGCTATTTATTCATACTATAATAGTTAGCTCATTTACCATTGATTATTGTGTGGTGCATTAGCACGCTTACAGTATATTATTGACTCATTGAGCACTGTCAGTGTCATTATACCTCATGTCAATAGAGATAAATCAATTTACTTAGCACCAATCAACCTAAGTGGATCACCCTGTGGCTGGGGCAGCATCAAAATAACCAGTAAATAAGGGTTATTTATCTTTGATGCAGATACAGTGTAAAAAGATCTACATTGATCTAAATTACATACAGCACCTCTACTCTGCACCAAAGTACATTCTCATAAAAGAAACTCGTAACATAAGCACTCAATTCATCCTATTAAAGAAATTCTGATTGATGGGTTACACAGCAAGGGAACCTGCATGCTTTTCCTTGAATGAATGAATATATATATATATATATATATATATATATATATATATATATATATATATATATATGTATTCATTTTTGTACATGTACAGAGAAAAAGATCAAATCCAGCAACTCGCTGAATTACCACATTAAAATAGGAGAGTACCACTGGACACACAGCCTTTCCGCACGTGCTGTTTTTTTAACATGCGCCACTTGCACTTTGTCTGTCTTATATATGTGTTTCTTGTCTATTGCACAGTTTTTAAGGAATCAATAAAGGTTACATTTTATTGTAATAAATTATTTTTTCTGGTGCGCCACACCCAGACAAACTCTTTCCTTTCTCATTTAACTAATGATCCTCCCCTAGAGTGTGTGTCATTGTTCATTATACCTGCCATGTTCCTCCGCTTTTGTATGTGTCATTGTCCATTATAGCTGCCATTATCCTCCGCTACTGTATGTGTCATTGTCCATTATACCCGCCATGTTCCTCCGCTACTGTATGTGTCATTGTCCTATATACCTGCCATGTTCCTCCGCTGCTGTATGTGTCATTGTCCATTATACCTACCATGTTCCTCCACTGCTGGATGTGTCATTGTCCTATATACCTGCCATGTTCCTCCTCTACTGTATGTGTCATTGTCCATTATAACTGCCATGTTCCTCCGCTACTGTATGTGTCATTGTCCATTATAACTACCATGTTCCTCCGCTACTGTATGTGTCATTGTCCATTCTATCTGCCATGTTCCTCCGCTGCTGTATGTGTCATTGTCCATTATAGCTGCCATGTTCCTCCGCTGCTGTATGTGTCATTGTCCATTATAACTGCCATGTTCCTCCGCTACTGTATGTGTCATTGTCCATTATAACTGCCATGTTCCTCTGCTACTGTATGTGTCATTGTATATTATACCCGCCATGTTCCTCTGCTACTGTATGTGTCATTGTCCATTATAGCTGCCATGTTCCTCTGCTACTGTATGTGTCATTGTATATTATACCCGCCATGTTCCTCCGCTGCTGTATGTGTCATTGTCCATTATAGCTGCCATGTTCCTCCGCTGCTGTATGTGTCATTGTCCATTATAGCTGCCATGTTCCTCCGCTGCTGTATGTGTCATTGTCCATTATATCTGCCATGTTCCTCCGCTGCTGTATGTGTCATTGTCCATTATACCTGCCATGTTCCTCCACTACTGTATGTGTCATTGTCCATTATACCTGCCATGTTCCTCCACTACTGTATGTGTCATTGTCCATTATACCTGCCATGTTTCTCCACTACTGTATGTGTCATTGTCCATTATACCTGCCATGTTCCTGTTCCTCCACTGCTGTATGTGTCATTGTCCATTATATCTGCCATGTTCCTCCGCTGCTGTATATGTCATTGTCCATTATAACTGCCATGTTCCTCCACTACTGTATGTGTCATTGTCCATTATAGCTACCATGTTCCTCCGCTGCTGTATGTGTCATTGTCCATTATAGCTGCCATGTTCCTCCGCTACTGTATGTGTCATTGTCCATTATAACTGCCATGTTCCTCCACTACTGTATGTGTCATTGTCCATTATAACTGCCATGTTCCTCCACTACTGTATGTGTCATTGTCCATTATAACTGCCATGTTCCTCCACTACTGTATGTGTCATTGTCCATTATAACTGCTATGTTCCTCCACTACTGTATGTGTCATTGTCCATTATACCTGCCATGTTCCTCCGCTGCTGTATGTGTCATTGTCCATTATACCCGCCATGGTTCTCCGCTGCTGTATGTGTCATTGTCCATTATAACTGCCATGTTCCTCCACTACTGTATGTGTCATTGTCCATTATAGCTACCATGTTCCTCCGCTGCTGTATGTGTCATTGTCCATTATAGCTGCCATGTTCCTCCGCTACTGTATGTGTCATTGTCCATTATAGCTGCCATGTTCCTCCGCTGCTGTATGTGTCATTGTCCATTATATCTGCCATATTCCTCCACTACTGTATGTGTCATTGTCCATTATACCTGCCATGTTCCTCCACTACTGTATGTGTCATTGTCCATTATACCTGCCATGTTTCTCCACTACTGTATGTGTCATTGTCCTATATACCTGCCATGTTCCTGTTCCTCCACTGCTGTATGTGTCATTGTCCATTATACCTGCCATGTTCCTGTTCCTCCACTGCTGTATGTGTCATTGTCCATTATATCTGCCATGTTCCTGTTCCTCCACTGCTGTATGTGTCATTGTCCATTATACCTGCCATGTTCCTGTTCCTCCACTGCTGTATGTGTCATTGTCCATTATATCTGCCATGTTCCTCCGCTGCTGTATATGTCATTGTCCATTATAACTGCCATGTTCCTCCACTACTGTATGTGTCATTGTCCATTATAGCTACCATGTTCCTCCGCTGCTGTATGTGTCATTGTCCATTATAGCTGCCATGTTCCTCTGCTACTGTATGTGTCATTGTCCATTATAGCTGCCATGTTCCTCCACTACTGTATGTGTCATTGTCCATTATACCTGCCATGTTCCTGTTCCTCCACTGCTGTATGTGTCATTGTCCATTATATCTGCCATGTTCCTGTTCCTCCACTGCTGTATGTGTCATTGTCCATTATACCTGCCATGTTCCTGTTCCTCCACTGCTGTATGTGTCATTGTCCATTATATCTGCCATGTTCCTCCGCTGCTGTATATGTCATTGTCCATTATAACTGCCATGTTCCTCCACTACTGTATGTGTCATTGTCCATTATAGCTACCATGTTCCTCCGCTGCTGTATGTGTCATTGTCCATTATAGCTGCCATGTTCCTCCGCTACTGTATGTGTCATTGTCCATTATAGCTGCCATGTTCCTCCGCTGCTGTATGTGTCATTGTCCTTTATATCTGCCATATTCCTCCGCTGCTGTATGTGTCATTGTCCATTATAACTGCCATGTTCCTCCACTACTGTATGTGTCATTGTCCATTATACCTGCCATGTTCCTCCACTGCTGTATGTGTCATTGTCCATTATACCCGCCATGGTTCTCCGCTGCTGTATGTGTCATTGTCCATTATACCCGCCATGTTCCTCTGCTACTGTATGTGTCATTGTCCATTATACCTGCCATGTTCCTCCACTACTGTATGTGTCATTGTCCATTATACCCGCCATGTTCCTCTGCTACTGTATGTGTCATTGTCCATTATACCTGCCATGTTCCTCCGCTACTGTATGTGTCATTGTCCATTATACCTGCCATGTTCCTCCGCTACTGTATGTGTCATTGTCCATTATAGCTGCCATGTTCCTCCGCTACTGTATGTGTCATTGTCCATTATACCCGCCATGTTCCTCCGCTGCTGTGTCATTGTCCATTATACCTGCCATGTTCCTCCGCTACTGTATGTGTCATTGTCCATTATACCTACCATGTTCCTCTGCTGCTGTATGTGTCATTGTCCATTATAACTGCCATGTTCCTCCGCTGCTGTATGTGTCATTGTCCATTATACCCGCCATGTTCCTCCGCTGCTGTGTCATTGTCCATTATACCTGCCATGTTCCTCCGCTACTGTATGTGTCATTGTCCATTATACCTACCATGTTCCTCTGCTGCTGTATGTGTCATTGTCCATTATACCTACCATGTTCCTCTGCTGCTGTATGTGTCATTGTCCATTATAACTGCCATGTTCCTTCGCTGCTGTATGTGTCATTGTCCATTATACCTGCCATGTTCCTCCGCTGCTGTATGTGTCATTGTCCATTATACCTGCCATGTTCCTCTGCTACTGTATGTGTCATTGTCCATTATACCTGCCATGTTCCTCCGCTACTGTATGTGTCATTGTCCATTATACCTGCCATGTTTCTCCTCTACTGTATGTGTCATTGTCCATTATAGCTGCCATGTTCCTCCTCTACTGTATGTGTCATTGTCCATTATACCTGCCATGTTTCTCCGCTGCTGTATGTGTCATTGTCCATTATAGCTGCCATGTTCCTCCGCTACTGTATGTGTCATTGTCCATTATAGCTGCCATGTTCCTCCGCTGCTGTATGTCATTGTCCATTATACCTGCCATGTTCCTCCGCTGCTATATGTGTCATTGTCCATTATACCTGCCCTGTTCCTCCACTGCTATATGTGTCATTGTCCATTATAGCTGCCATGTTCCTCCGCTGCTGTATGTGTCATTGTCCATTATAACTGCCATGTTCCTCTGCTACTGTATGTGTCATTGTCCATTATACCTACCATGTTCCTCCACTGCTGTATGTGTCATTGTCCTATATACCTGCCATGTTCCTCCTCTACTGTATGTGTCATTGTCCATTATACCTGCCATGTTCCTCTGCTACTGTATGTGTCATTGTCCATTATACCTGCCATGTTCCTCTGCTACTGTATGTGTCATTGTCCATTATACCTGCCATGTTCCTCTGCTACTGTATGTGTCATTGTCCATTATACCTACCATGTTCCTCCGCTGCTGTATGTGTCATTGTCCATTATACCTGCCATGTTCCTCCTCTACTGTATGTGTCATTGTCCATTATAGCTGCCATGTTCCTCCGCTACTGTATGTGTCATTGTCCATTATACCTGCCATGTTCCTCCGCTGCTGTATGTGTCATTGTCCATTATACCTGCCATGTTCCTCCGCTGCTGTATGTGTCATTGTCCATTATACCTGCCATGTTCCTCCTCTACTGTATATGTCATTGTCCATTGTATCTGCCAAAAAGGCCCTCATCACCTAGTGCGATCTGACCGTTTTTCCTCCGATTCCAAGCTTACAGCGCAAGGAATCGCATGAAAACTGTCACATTGCAGATCAGAGTCATGACTGCCATGAATATTTAACAGATATTTACTGTATGCAAAAGGCCCGGAGACGATGTATTGTATGTGGTCCAGCTGCCGGGTGATTGAGCGGGTTGTCGCATGCGATACCTGGCACTAGTGGATGGGGGCCTTAAAACTATCTTACTTGTCCCCATTGCCCTGTATAATAGTCTTTATTACTTTGCTTCACTTGCCAACCTCTTTTTACTCTCTTTATCCAGGAGATGGGGCGACACGATGACTTGTGGTCACTATTTTACATGTTGGTGGAGTTTGCAGTTGGGCAACTGCCCTGGAGGAAAATCAAAGACAAAGTAAGTGTCGGAATACACTATCTGTGCCATGACATAAGGGTGGTGCAGTTCTAGCCTGGAGGGTGGTGACCTTCTCGCTCTCTCTCTCTCTGGTCTCCAGGAGCAGGTGGGGATGATTAAAGAGAAGTATGACCATCGGATGCTCCTGAAACATATGCCTTCCGAGTTCCACCTCTTCCTTGAGCACATATCCACTCTGGACTATTTTACTAAGCCAGACTATCAGGTACCTGTGAATCCACCTTCAGTGCATTGTGCCGCTACGCCATACATGACGAGTATACAGAGCGTGTAGTGATTTCTATACCATGTGGTCATCGCACCAGCCTATATGTCACTTATGCTGCATACCCACTGGCCGATAGATATTGGACATTTAATTGAACAGCCGATATATCGCTGGTCCGTCAGCCAGTGTGCGGCAGCGATATGTCTGTGGTCAACGCCATTCACAGATATATAACGTCCGCTGTGCAACACAGCCGATGTGCGATACATCTAATATTACAGTATATGGGCGATCACATGAGCGCCCATACACCCCCTGCACCAGCCAGCAGTAACTGACAGCCCAACTGGGCGAGCACACGGAAATTTCCGCTCAGTTGTGATGTCACTGATCTGGCAGTGTGTATACAGAACATCAATTGATATGCAGATATATCTACAGACGGATCGGGCAGTATGTTCTCCCTACAGCCCGCACAGTGAGCTGTCAATCACCAGCGGCTCTTGTAGCGGCTGTACATGTGGTCAGCTGATCACCCGTACAAACAGAACGATGTGTTGCACACCCGACGCGATATGTCTGTGAACAATGCGCAGTGACCTCTCACCTCCCTTGTATGAGCTGAGTGCCGGCAAGACCGAGTGCCCAGAGTCCAGCAGCTTCGGCGGAGACACTGGCAGCAGCGAGTGATTTCCCCGTACTAGCACAATGCAGCGCTGCCGCCTACGCCTGAGTGTTCCGTGAGGGACGAGACACTGTGTGCGAGCCAGCATCGGGATCCACCTGGGCACTGACTGAGGGAGGGGATGGGGGTGACAGAGAACTGCTGCTGGGGAACCAGCAGAAGGGGAGCACTTTTTTTCACACAGCACTGTGGATTAGATGAGTAAAAGATCTGATCTTCGGTGGCGTGTGGGCCACCTCCCCAATTCAGCTTTGGCACGCGGCTGTCTGACAGTAGCCCGGCATATTCTGCTGCTTCTGCTGCTGCCCGGCACACTAATTGGACTGGCTGACAGCAGCAGGCTGGTGTGGTCCAACTCCCAAGGCGGCAGCGGCAAGGACAGTGGATGGACTGGAGGATGTAGTAGAGGACCGGCTGATGTAGGATCCTACAGATTCTGATCCTGGGATTGACGTCCCTACTCGCAATGCATCATGGTTTGTTACAGATACAAGTTACTTGCTTAATTGCAATCCTCGCTGTTTAACCCCCTCGCTGGCCGCTCGCCGCGGCATTGAATACACCCCAATAAGGTGACTAGGGAGGAGAGCTGCCATCTTTTTTACTATGGGATAAGCAGGAGTAATGTCCAGTATACAGTGAGAACCGTGATATACACAGTAACTGTGGTGGCACTGCTTGCGGTAGGAGGGACAATACCTGTTCTGTGAACACTCTGTGACCGCGTTTCCTTGTTGCAGATGATCATGACTGTGTTTGAGAACAGCATGAAGGAACGTGGGATCACAGAGAATGAGGCCTTTGACTGGGAGAAAGGAGGAACGGACATCTTACTCTCCACCAGCACATCTACACCCCCACAGCAGAACACCCGACAGACAGCTGCCATGTTTGGGTGAGATAAACAATGACTGGGCACCAGTCTAAACTGGTTTTTATTTCCTTCGGTGTCTGCTGAAGAGGGGGCGGGTGCAGACGTCTTGCGGCATCAACCACCCGCCCCCGGCAGGCATCAGCTGGGTCTGTTGAAGAAGTGGGTCTTGAGAGCCCGGTTAAGGTTGTGTTTAGAGGTGTAGAGTCTGAAAGGCAGGGGAAGTGAATTTCAAAGAACGAGAGCAGCACCTGAAAAGTCTTGGAGGAAAGAGTGGGAGGAAGTAATCAGTTGGCAGAAGAGACAGCGTGCATTAGTGGAGTGAAGAGGACGGGTGGGAGTGTATAGGCAGATAAGGTCGGAGATGTATATGGGAGAGGTGTGGGTGAGAAGCATGAATTGTATTCTGAAAGGTAACGGGAGCCAGTGGAGGGCTTGTAGGAAAGGGGAGGAGGATGTAGTTCATTTGGGTAGCTTTATGATCCGGGCTGCAGCATAGAGGATAGAGTGGAGTACAGGGAGTCATTTGTGTAGGCCCCATAAGAGGAGAGGGGGTCCACAGTCCCAAAAGCAGCAGAGAGGTCAAGAAGAATAAGCAGGGAGTAGTGGCCCTTACATTTGGCAGCATTGAGATCATTGCAGACTTTCAGTAGAGTGAAGAGGACAGAAGCCAGACTGGAAGGGGTCAAGCAGGGAGTGGGAGGAAGGAAAGGCAGTAATGCAGTTTTAGACAATACGCTCAATGAGTTAAGAGTTAAAACAGAGGAGAGAGATGGGTCGGTAGTCGGGGAGGGTGTTTGGATCAAAGGTAGGTTTTTAAGAATAGGGTAGACGAGTGCATGCTTGAAGGCAGAAGGGACAGTGCCTGATGGGAGGGAACAGGGAAAAGTGGGGAGGTGGTGGTAGTGGTAGTGGGGTGGAAAGGAGGAGGACCATGATTTCCTCACCAGATACATAGGAGACGATGTCAGCGTTGGTAAGAGGAATGGAGAGGGGAGATAAGGCAATGTAGATGGATGGTTGCTGAAGGTCTGGTGAGATGTGATGTCCTGACGTCTGGAGTCAATTTTGGATGTTAAATCAAGAGCAGAGAGAAAACCATTGTATTTGGAATGTATAGGACACCAATATTTCCTCTGTGACCAGTACATGATGACTGGTTGCTACTGGTTTTTGAACATTCATGTAATTTAACCAGGTAACAAAGAGTTTATATAATGTCACTAGTTGATCTGCTGTGCGGCAATGGAAATGTTTTCCAATGTATAGCGCAACGGAATTTGCTGCGCTATATAAGAAACGATAAGTAAATATATATTCCCATCACCGTGATTGCTACAGTATTAATAATCTATTGTGAATTTTTACTCTGATACGATATACTATTACTAATATTTTGTTAGCTACATGGTATGATATAGGTATAGTATAGTTATGGGGAAGCGGTCATCTATTAGAATGAACTTAGGTCTACAGTCATTAGGTCGACCCCACTAGGTCGACTGGCAGGAAGGTCGACCTGACTTAAGGTCGACATGGGCCAAGGTCGACATGACTTAAGGTCAAATTTGCATAAAGGTCGACATGAGGAAGGTCGACTGGTCATAAGGTCGACAAGGGGTTTTTCTATGTTTTTTGAGCCGACATGTGCCGACAGGCGGTATTTCATGCCCTACCATCCACTAGGGCGTGGAGGAGGTTATTAAAGCTGTGGCGAGCGAAGCGAGCCACCGTGCCCGAAGCATTGCGAGCGATGCGAGGGTCCGATTCTCATTGCCAACTGTGTCCATGTCGACTTTGTCGACATTCGGATAAAAAAACAGTGGAAAACCCATGTCGACCTTATGACCAGTCGACCTTCCTCATGTCGACCTTTATGCAAATTCGACCTTGTCATGTCGACCTTGGCCCATGTCGACATTAAATCAGGTCGACCTTCCAGCCAGTCGACCTAATGGGGTCGACCTAATGACTGTAGACCTAAGTTCATTCTGACAGTTGTACCGATTCCAGTTATGGATATGTATAGGTTAGGTATAGTATGGTATAGTATAGGCTGGGATAGATATGTGATGGTATGATATAGGTATAGTATATATATGGATATGTATAGGTTAGGTATAGTATGGTATAGTATAGGCTGGGATAGATATGTGATGGTATGATATAGGTATAGTATATATATGGATATGTATAGGTTAGGTATAGTATGGTATAGTATAGGCTGGGATAGATATGTGATGGTATGATATAGGTATAGTATGTATATGTATAGGTTAGGTATAGTATGGTATAGTATAGGCTGGGATATATATGTGATAGTATGATATAGGTATAGTATATATATATGTATATGTATAGGTTAGGTATAGTATGGTATAGTATAGGCTGGGATAGATATGTGATGGTATGATATAGGTATAGTATATATATGTATATGTATAGGTTAGGTATAGTATAGGCTGGGATAGATATGTGATGGTATGATATAGGTATAGTGTATATATATATGGATATGTATAGGTTAGGTATAGTATGGTATAGTGTAGGCTGGGATAGATATGTGATGGTAGGATATAGGTATAGTATATATATATATGGATATGTATAGGTTAGGTAAGTATGGTATAGTATATGCTGGGATAGATATGTGATGGTATGATATAGGTATAGTATATATATGTATATGTATAGGTTAGGTATAGTATGGTATAGTATAGGCTGGGATAGATATGTGATGGTATAATATAGGTATAGTATAGTTATGGATATGTTATAGGTTAGGTATAGTATGGTATAGTATAGGCTGGGATAGATATGTGATGGTATGATATAGGTATAGTATAGTTATGGATATGTATAGGTTAGGTATAGTATGGTATAGTATAGGCTGGGATAGATATGTGATGGTATGATATAGGTATAGGATATGTATAGGTTAGGTATAGTATGGTATAGTATAGGCTGGGATAGATATGTGATGGTATGGTATAGGTATAGTATATATATGGATATGTATAGGTTAGGTATAGTATAGGCTGGGATAGATATGTGATGGTATGATATAGGTATAGTATATATATGTATATGTATAGGTTAGGTATAGTATGGTATAGTATAGGCTGGGATAGATATGTGATGGTATGATATAGGTATAGTATATATATGTATATGTATAGGTTAGGTATAGTATAGGCTGGGATAGATATGTGATGGTATGATATAGGTATAGTGTATATATATATATGGATATGTATAGGTTAGGTATAGTATGGTATAGTGTAGGCTGGGATAGATATGTGATGGTAGGATATAGGTATAGTATATATATATGGATATGTATAGGTTAGGTATAGTATGGTATAGTATATGCTGGGATAGATATGTGATGGTATGATATAGGTATAGTATATATATGTATATGTATAGGTTAGGTATAGTATGGTATAGTATAGGCTGGGATAGATATGTGATGGTATAATATAGGTATAGTATATATATGTATATGTATAGGTTAGGTATAGTATGGTATAGTATAGGCTGGGATAGATATGTGATGGTATGATATAGGTATAGTATAGTTATAGATATGTATAGGTTAGGTATAGTATGGTATAGTATAGGCTGGGATAGATATGTGATGGTATGATATAGGTATAGTATATATATGGATATGTATAGGTTAGGTATAGTATAGGCTGGGATAGATATGTGATGGTATGATATAGGTATAGTATATATATGGATATGTATAGGTTAGGTATAGTATGGTATAGTATAGGCTGGGATAGATATGTGATGGTATGGTATAGGTATAGTATAGTTATGGATATGTATAGGTTAGGTATAGTATGGTATAGTATAGGCTGGGATAGATATGTGATGGTATGATATAGGTATAGTGTATATATATAGATATGTATAGGTTAGGTATGGTATAGTGTAGGCTGGGATAGATATGTGACGGTAGGATATAGGTATAGTATATATATATGGATATGTATAGGTTAGGTATAGTATGGTATAGTATAGGCTGGGATAGATATGTGATGGTATGATATAGGTATAGTATATATATATATGGATATGTATAGGTTAGGTATAGAATGGTATATTATAGGCTGGGATAGATATGTGATGGTATGATATAGGTATAGTATATATATATGGTTATGTATACTAGTATGGTAAAGTATACTATACTATACTATAGTATGGTAAAGTATAGGCTGGGATAGATATGTGATGGTATGATATAGGTATAGTATATATGGATATGTATAGGTTAGGTGTATAGTATGGTATAGTATAGGCTGGGATTGATATGTGATGGTATGATATAGGTATAGTATAGTTATGTATAGGTTACATAATGTATAGTTATGTATAGTTATGTATAGGCTGGGATAGATATGTGATGGTATGATATAGGTATAGTATAGTTATGGATATGTATAGGTTAGGTATAGTATAGTATAGGCTGGGATAGATATGTGATGGTATGATATAGGTATAGTATATATATATATGGATATGTATAGGTTAGGTATAGTATGGTATAGTATAGGCTGGGATAGATATGTGATGGTATGATATAGGTATAGTATATATATATGGATATGTATAGTATGGTATAGTATAGGCTGGGATAGATATGTGATGGTATGATATAGGTATAGTATAGTTATAGATATGTATAGGTTAGGTATAGTATGGTATAGTATAGGCTGGGATATATATGTGACGGTATGATATAGGTATAGTATATATATATGGATATGTATAGGTTAGGTATAGTATAGGCTGGGACAGATATGTGATGGTATGATATAGGTATAGTGTATATATATATGGATATGTATAGGTTAGGTATAGTATGGTATAGTATAGGCTGGGATAGATGTGTGATGGTATGATATAGGTATAGTATATGTATATATATATATATATATATATATATATATATATATATATATGTATAGGTTAGGTATAGTATGGTATAGTATAGGCTGGGATATATATGTGATGGTATGATATAGGTATAGTTTATATATGGATATGTATAGGTTAGGTATAGTATGGTATAGTATAGGCTGGGATAGATATGTGATGGTATGATATAGGTATAGTATATATATGGATGTGTATAGGTTAGGTATAGTATGGTATAGTATAGGCTGGGATAGATATGTGATGGTATGATATAGGTATAGGATATGTATAGGTTAGGTATAGTATGGTATAGTATAGGCTGGGATAGATATGTGATGGTATGATATAGGTATAGTATATATATGTATATGTATAGGTTAGGTATAGTATGGTATATTATAGGCTGGGATAGATATGTGATGGTATGATATAGGTGTAGTATATATATGGATATGTATAGGTTAGGTATAGTATGGTATAGTATAGGCTGGGATAGATATGTGATGGTATAATATAGGTATAGTATATATATAGATATGTATAGGTTAGGTATAGTATGGTATATTATAGGCTGGGATAGATATGTGATGGTATGATATAGGTATAGTATATATATGGTTATGTATAGATTAGGTATAGTATGGTAAAGTATAGGCTGGGATAGATATGTGATGGTATGATATAGGTATAGTGTATATATATATATATATGGATATGTATAGGTTAGGTATAGTATGGTATAGTATAGGCTGGGATAGATATGTGATGGTATGATATAGGTATAGTATATATATGGATATGTATAGTATGGTATAGTATAGGCTGGGATAGATATGTGATGGTATGATATAGGTATAGTATATATATGGATATGTATAGGTTAGGTATAGTATAGGCTGGGATAGATATGTGATGGTATGATATAGGTATAGTATAGTTATAGATATGTATAGGTTAGGTATAGTATGGTATAGTATAGGCTGGGATTGATATGTGATGGTATGATATAGGTATAGTATATATATGGATATGTATAGGTTAGGTATAGTATGGTATAGTATAGGCTGGGATATATATGTGATGGTATGATATAGGTATAGTATATATGGATATGTATAGGTTAGGTATAGTATGGTATAGTATAGGCTGGGATAGATATGTGATGGTATGATATAGGTATAGTATATATATGGATATGTATAGGTTAGGTATAGTATAGGCTGGGATAGATATATGATGGTATGATATAGGTATAGTATAGTTATAGATATGTATAGGTTAGGTATAGTATGGTATAGTATAGGCTGGGATTGATATGTGATGGTATGATATAGGTATAGTATATATATGGATATGTATAGGTTAGGTATAGTACGGTATAGTATAGGCTGGGATATATATGTGATGGTATAATATAGGTATAGTATATATATATGGATATGTCAAGTCAAGTCAAGTCAAGTCAGGTTTATTGTCATCAACAGAGGAGAAACTCCCTCTCTGCAGACGAAATGATATCATACATAAAATACCAGTACAGTAAAAGCAATATCCGCATAGATACATACATACATACATACAAAAAGAGGTACATAAAAGATACATAAAACCAAACAAGATGCATAAAACCAAACAAGAGCGTCAAGCATTCAACAACCGTACTGCTGACGGTAGGAAACTGTTATATAAGCGGCTAGTGCGTGCTCTAAGGGTTCTAAACCTTTTTTGCGAGGGTAATAACTCAAATGAGCTAGAAAACGGGTGACTAGAGTCGGCCAGAATGTTTTTAGCACGCTTTCGAATTCTAGAGTTATAGAGCTCTAATAGGGTTGGCAACTGCACTCCAATGATTTTTCCTGCGGTCTTAACAATACGTTCTAATTTTGAACGATCTCTGGCCGTGCAGTTGCCAAACCAGACGATGATGCCGAGAGTCAGGATACTTTCAATCGAGCATCTATAAAAATTTGTCATGGTGGGCCTGCTCACACCAGCAGCTTTTAAACGCCTCAAAAAAAAGAGACGTTGTTGGGATTTTTTTAATTGAGCCAAAATATTACCAGACATATAGGTTAGGTATAGTATGGTATAGTATAGGCTGGGATATATATGTGATGGTATAATATAGGTATAGTATAGTTATGTATAGGTTAGGTATAGTATGGTATAGTATAGGCTGGGATAGATATGTGATGGTATGATATAGGTATAGTATATATATGGATATGTATAGGTTAGGTATAGTATAGGCTGGGATTGATATGTGATGGTATGATATAGGTATAGTATAGTTATGGATATGTATAGGTTAGGTATAGTATGGTGTAGTATAGGCTGGGATATATATGGGATGGTATGATATAGGTATAGTATATATATATATATATATATATATATATATATATATATATATATATATATATATATGGATATGTATAGGTTAGGTATAGTATAGGCTGGGATATATATGTGACGGTATGATATAGGTATAGTATATATATGGATATGTATAGGTTAGGTATAGTATAGGCTGGGACAGATATGTGATGGTATGATATAGGTATAGTGTATATATATATATATATATGGATATGTATAGGTTAGGTATAGTATAGGCTGGGATATATATGTGACGGTATGATATAGGTATAGTATATATATGGATATGTATAGGTTAGGTATAGTATAGGCTGGGATATATATGTGATGGTATGATATAGGTATAGTTTATAGATGGATATGTATAGGTTAGGTATAGTATGGTATAGTATAGGCTGGGATAGATATGTGATGGTATGATATAGGTATAGTATATATATGGATGTGTATAGGTTAGGTATAGTATAGGCTGGGATAGATATGTGATGGTATGATATAGGTATAGTATATATATGGATATGTATAGGTTAGGTATAGTATAGGCTGGGATAGATATGTGATGGTATGATATAGGTATAGTGATGGATATATATATATATATATATAGATAGATATGTATAGGTTAGGTATAGTATAGGCTGGGATAGATATGTGATGGTATGATATAGGTATAGTATAGTTATGTATAGGTTAGGTATAGTATAGGCTGGGACATATATGTGATGGTATGATATAGGTATAGTATATATATATATATATATATATATAGATATGTATAAGTTAGGTATAGTATGGTATATTATAGGCTGGGATAGATATGTGATGGTATGATATAGGTATAGTATATATATGGATATGTATAGGTTAGGTATAGTATGGTATAGTATAGGCTGGGATAGATATGTGATGGTATGATATAGGTATAGTGTATATATATAGATATGTATAGGTTAGGTATAGTATGGTATATTATAGGCTGGGATAGATATGTGATGGTATGATATAGGTATAGTATAGTTATGGATATGTATAGGTTAGATATAGTATGGTATAGTATAGGCTGGGATAGATATGTTATGGTATGATATAGGTATAGTATCATACCTCCCAACTGTCACGATTTTGGAGGGACAGTCCCGATTTTCGGGTCCTGTCCCGCTGTCCCACCCGCGGCAGGCATTGTCCCGCTGCGGGGGGTGACAGTTGGGAGACCCCCAATCCATATATATGGATATGTATAGGTTAGGTATAGTATAGGCTGGGATAGATATGTGATGGTATAATATAGGTATAGTATATATATATGGATATGTATAGGTTAGGCATAGTATGGTATAATATAGGTTGGGATAGATATGTGATGGTATAATATAGGTATAATATATATATGGATATGTATAGGTTAAGTATAGTATGGTATAATATAGGCTGGGATAGATATGTGATGGTATAATATATATATGGATATGTATAGGTTAGGTATAGTATGGTATAATATAGGGTTGGATAGATATTTGATAATTTACCATCCATTTATCCTATACTTCCAATGTGACTACCAGGGTGGTGAACGTGACGCCTGTACCGGGGGACTTACTTCGGGAGAACACAGAAGACGTCTTACAGGGTGAACACCTCAGTGATCAGGAGAATGCCCCCCCTGTTCTTCCTGGCAGGCCAGCAGATCTCACCGGGCAGCTCCCCAACACTGGCTTTAATGACACCGAGGTGTGGGAGGAGACAGACGTCAACCGGAACAAGCTCAGGATCAGCATCAGCAAGGTGCGTGCTCACGGCCGGGAGGGGAGGGGGGGGGACACAAATTAGGAGGAGACTGCTCCAGTTTCAATGTAAACAATACATCAACCTCACCTAATATATGAAACGCCCACAATTATCTAAAATGCAATATCAAAAACACTCACTAACGCCTACGCTTGTATGACAGAGGTACTGTACTAATAACGTGTAAAAGCTCTGATTCCTTGATAGAACATTGTATTTATATTGCAGCACAATGAGAGTGCTATCTCCGATTGGTTATTTCAGACACCCATCCATGGTGTCACTGGCAGGAAATCTGCTGTGCGCAGGAAATGTCTTCCCCCCACACAGTCACACCCTTACCTCAAGTATCTGCAGTGTAGACAACTCCCGTGACTGTTGTATACTGTATCTCAGCGAGTGTTACTGGTAACTGTATATAAGTGTTCCTCGGTAGAACCATCAGTATATTATATCGCCTTCTGACACAATGTCACCTGCTCTATCTATACACACAGGAAGGCCTCCACCACTGAACTGTGTTCTCTCATTATTCCTAGGCCATTATAACTTATAGTAATTGTGTGTGCGCGGCCTATCTTCACAGACACAGTGCCTAATGGAGGATGACCACAGTCGGCATGGGTGTCCCAGTTCTCCTGTCCGAGCCCCTCCTGAGTCTCCTACTACACAGGCTCGCTCGCTGCGTTACCGACGTATCAACAGCCCAGAGTCTGACCGATTGTCGACGGGTGATAGAGCTGAGCTTCCGGAGAGAAGGTGAGGTCATGTCCTTTGTAATAAGTGCCCAACGCAGAGGCTGCTATAGCCACCACATGTCTTTCATAGGGGGGAATTTACTAAGATGGGAGTTTCTGTTTCACATGGGATGTTGCCATGGGCAACCAATCAGATACTATCTTTTATCTTCTAGAAGGTGCTAAATAAATAAGTAGGTTCTGATTGGTTGCCCAAAGCAACATCCCATGTGAGATACAAGTCCCATCTTAGTAAATTTCCCCCATATTGTGGTCAATACATCTTCCATCCAAATGTAAATGTCTCTTCCAGATGTATTTACGGGAAGAGTTATATCATTGTTATTATATACAGGTCGGGTCTCCCTTATCCGTGTATTCCAAAAAACCGAAATATTCCGAAAGCTGTGGTTTTCAGAACATTTCGTTTCAACAACCCCCCCACATCCCTTTTTTTCATACTTCCCTTGTCCCCCAATGTCCACGGCGTCCTTCAGGATATCACCAGTGGACCAGGTAATTATGGGAATAAAAAATATTCCAAAATCCAGAAAAATCCCTTATCCAAAATGCTTGTGGTCCCGAGTATTTCGGATAAGGTACACTCAACCTGTATATGTTCTTATATATAAGGGACAATAAACAGTGACAGGATATTTTGTATCTGCCATTACAACCTGGTGTCTTATAGTCTATTGGTGGGAATGGACCGTGGCTCCTGGGGTTTCACTCTAAGGTCCTCATTTAGAGTTAGACATACTTTAGGAGAGGTGAATTAAGGTGCGTGGAAGTAAAAGTTGAGTACATTAATGACTGGTACACATGAGATGTGCCCGACACCAGGTACAGTGTCCTAACAACATGTAGACACATCTCCATCTTCTAATTCTGTAGTGTGTAGCGATCAGAGGCCTGGCGAGAAGAACTGTGAGGGTCATGATCTCACCAACAGCACTGTCTTCTGATTGGCAGTTTGCATATTGACCCCTCTGACAGCATTACACCCATAGCATCACTGCTGTCTTTTTAAATTACTTAATTGTCCAAAATGATGCACTGGTTTGAGTTGGATGCAGATTTAAGTTACCTGATACTCAACATATATTCACCAGACTGCAATTCTTATATGCAAGGAATGCGTTCAACTCTTGATGAAGGCCCTAAGAAATAACAGGTTTGACGCCAACTCCTGCAGAACGTAGTTCCTGGGCATGACACAGTCCACATACTGTAGTACTATTACCTGAATAGCGATGGAGGCCAGGAGACACTAATACACTGCTGTCTGCATCACCTTCTACACAAAACTGGAATCTACTGACTTCACCGCATGGGTTTTCCCTGGACAACATCAGCACATTTCCCACCTCATCCAGAGGATCCTTCTTTCGGATTGTCCATTCTGGACCGGAGGCTCTAGAGGGGAAGCTTCCCATTGACAGAATACCGACGGAAGATGAGTTGCATAGCCACACAAAGATGCCAGTTGTTAACTGTTGTGAGAACCCAAGGGAAAGACGAAAGTTGTAAAACGACCTGTATTTGGTTATGTTTAAAATGAAAGGGTACACACCACATCTCCATGTCATACCGGCTACAGAAGGTACAACATGGAGTATACAGAAGAATTACGTCTTGATAAAGATGGAATAAGATAAGCGCTTTGACTGCTGTTGGAGAAAGAGCACTATATAAATAAGATTTCTATTGGTTGAAAATGTAAGGATTGCTCACATAAGTACATTGTCTTGTGTAATGTGATAAAAGGCTCCCTGAGTGGGTAGGAGGCTTTTTTCACCACGAAAAGTGCAGCTCCAAACCCCAAGGTTTTATCTTGTGTAAGCAAGAGTCACACTACAGCCTCCACTATGTGCAATAGGTCTAGTTGTAGATCAGACACCCCAATATTATGTCCATTGGAAGATACCATGGTGCATTAGCAATGTGGGTGGTGTCTTAGGATCTTATTCTTGTTCACTCTCAAAGGCAAATTCCTTCTCAAATGGACAAAACCATGTGCACTGCAGGCGGGAGATCTAACATGTGCAGAGAGAATTCGATTTGGGTGAGTTATTTTGTTTCTGTGCAGGGGAAATACTGACTGCTTTATTTTTACACTGCGATATAGATCTCACTTTGAAGTAAACCCCACCCAAATCTAACTCTCTCTGCACAAGTTACATCAGCCCCACCTGCAGTGCACATGGTTTTGTCCATTTGAGAAGGAATTTGCCTTTGCGATTGAACCAGAATAAGGGCCTGAGTACCAGACCTTTCTGTAGCTTGCGGACAGCCAGCGATGGCTAGCCATCACCGGCTTCATTTGCAGAGGGACCTTACGCATGTGCACAAAATACCATGCACGGTCTATCGATAATGGTCAAGCTGCGAAGACCCAGCTCTGTGAATAGGTCTGAATTGGGCCCATAGTTCTCTTTACAACCTCGGAGGGGTAAACCACCTTATATTGCTCCACACAATGCTCCATACAAAAGAGAAAATAGCATTACATGAGCCCTTTTTCAAACATCTAAATAACTTTAATCTACTGTATGATGCTGTAGGGGCTAGAAGATCGTTTAATTGTAAGACATGGTCTCAGATAATATTGAATGAGTTGACTATTTATAGGGACATAAGTGATTTTAGGTTTTAGTATTGTGACTTTAATAATGAGGCAATATGAGTAATGGGTACTTGTGTAGTTTCACGGCACCACTAGATAGGATACTAGATAGGATACGATTTAGTATGCGATTTGACATAAGATATTGCATAAGATATAGTATAAGATTTACTATCCATTTCATTACCCCACTATCCACTAGGGCGTGGAGTTGATTTTTTATAGCATGGCGAGCCACCGAGCCCGAAGCGTGGCGAGCGGACACGGATGTTGTTTCAAAGCAAGTCATCAATATCGCATGCCATTTGCATGCAATTCCATAAAATACATTCCGTGTACCCTCGCGGGGCTCGCTGCACTCGCCATGCTTCGGGCTCGCTGCACTCGCCACGCTATATAAAATCAACTCCACGCCCTAGTGGATAGTGGGGTAATGAAATGGATAGTAAATCTTATACTATATCTTATGCGATATCTTATGTGAAATCGCATACTAAATCGTATCCTATCTAGTATCCTATCTATCCTATCTAATGGCGCTGTGAAAATACACAAGTACCGAGTAATGTGGCAGATTGCGAGTCCGATGTACTGCCGATGTCAAATGCAGTTGAATGATTTGTTTTTTGCGGCACAAGCCCCTAGAGTCTGGGAGTCACAGTTGTAATCAAGAATCACAGTCTTGTAAATGTCTTGAAGAAACATTGGGTGTTCCTGGGTGGTAAGTGGGAAGTGGCTACTGTATGTTGACCCATTGAAATGTTCCTAATTATGAGGGTGTTATAAGAGTTTCACAGATGTATCACGGAACTGGTTGCGAGCTCAGAGACCTAATCACGCTCATTGGAGTCCATTCTCTAATGCAGGGGTTTGGAACCTCAGGCCCGGGGGCCGTATGCGGCCCCCGTAGCTGGTTTGAGTGGCCCGCCCAACCCACCCTGCGGCTTTGCCGGGAGTCAAGTACAGGGAAATTCTCGTGAGAGGTCGGGAGTTCTCACGAGATTCCTCTTAATCAACAGCAGCGGGAGACTGTCAGTCCTATTCAGCAGCAGCCGCTGGAGCGTGGGACGGCTGCAGCAGGACAATTTGTAAGATGCGTTTTTACATATGGCCCCCGAAGGATTTTTTCCCCATACAAACGTCCCTTGGCACAAAAAAGGTTCCCCACCCCTGCTCTAATGGATAATTTGCACCGAGCATAGGCGGTTATTTTGGTTCACTCTTTCTGACAAAATCCTTTTTAGATGGACAAAACCATGTGCACTGCAGGGGGGCAGATGTAACATGTGCCGAGAGAATTAGATTTGGGTGAGTTATTTTGTTTCTGTGCAGGGAAAATACTGGCTGCTTTATTTTTACACTGCAATATACAGTATATCTCACTTTGAAGTAAAACCCCACCCAAATCTAATTCTCTCTGCACAAGTAACATCTGCCCCACCTGCAGTGAACATGGTTTTGTCCATCTAAGAAGGATTTTGGCAGAAAGAGTGAACCAAAATAACCACCATAGTGCTAATGCAAGTTTCCATGATGCCACCAAGGGTTGCATCTAAACATGTACCAAGCAGTATTGATGTATGGGAAGTAGCGGTATTGTAATGTTGCAGGCGCTACACCTGTCAAAAGCCGTAGTCACAAGTCTTACTTTATAAGGCATTAGTGAAGGAAAGTTAAACGGCTCCTTCATTCAGAGAGCTTGCGAAATACTGACTTCAACATTAAAGCCTAAACTCCATGGAACAAATAGCAATAACTTTTTATTCCTTCCTTTTTATTTTTGTTCATGGCCATATTGTCTCCTGTTGTTCTATCGTTACTTGTTTGTCTTCTCGCCTTTAGATCCCGCATGGACCTCCCTGCATCTCCTTCACGACAGGCGTGTTCCTCGCAGCCGGCTCAGATGTACTCCATTGATACAGGGCAGGTTGACCGACAAGCCAGTGGCCGCATGGAGGTCTCGGCATCTGTAGAGCACGAAGCCTTGAGTAATGCCTTCCGCTCTGTGCCACTAGCCGAAGAGGAGGACTTTGACAGCAAAGAATGGGTTATCATTGACAAAGAGACTGAACTCAAAGACTTCCACCCTGGGGCAGAGCCTACCACCTCAGGGACAACAGACGAAGAACCCGAGGAACTTCGACCTCTGGATGATGGAGAGGATAGACGGAAGCCTGGTGGAGCAGATGCAGCCGTCAGGCCTAAGGTGCATGATGTTAGGCCTCGTGCCATGCAAACTGTAGCAGAGGAAGAGACTTCTTCCCGACACGAGGGCTCCGAAAGCAGGCCACTTCCACAACCTGCAAGCCCGTCACACTCCCATTCAACATCAGCAACTCGGCAGCGAAGGAGAGAGTCTGATCCCACTGGACCCCAAAGACAGGTAAGAAAAGAGCTGATGTAAGACACGGCTGTCATTCTTTACCAGGTGAAACGGAAAGGAATTATTCACCAACACATACAAAGGAATGATGCTACAAGTTGGGGTAATAGGTGAGGTAAAGGGCAGGCTAGATGGGCCAAGTGGTTCTTATCTGCCGTCACATACTATGTTTCTATAAGGTGAACGCCAAACTAAATATATACATCTCCACAGCACGACAGAATGGGCGTGCACTCCAAGGGCGGAAAGGGAACGGGGTGTGCTGTTAGTGTACACATAGTACTGAATTGTCATATTAGCTTATTAAGAGATTAAAACAAAGGAAATGAGAAGGGTGGGGTAGGAATGGGCCTTGGACTGCATACCATAAATCTAAATATAATGAGAGGTGAACACTTTAAATACCAAACACTGCTAACCATAATAATTGTAATAAACTCTGCAATAATAACATAGTGTCAATTTCAGGTGCTTAGAATAATGTTAACCAAAAATATCAGCCAACCATGACCAGGTGACCTCATCTGTTGGGTCTCTAATATTTAGGTTCAAGTCCAGGGCATGGGACCCTGCAGGACAGCACAAGTCAACCGCGCCCAAGGCAGTACACTAGTTAGAGGTTTTAAGTGTTTGTCCAAGAACAGAGCCTTATGGGACCTTAACAGATAGGGAAAGGGCTGCAGAGGCAGCCACACTGAATGAGCACTTGGATTCGTAGGAAGTGACCCAAAAACTCTGCCATAAAGCCCAGTGGAACAAAAGATAGGCAAAGCAAGAGATTGAGCAAAAGTGCCGAACGTGTCATTGTTGTCCATAAGGATGATGACAAACAAGTGATCTTCAGACTGGAGGTAGATCATTGATCACTCGGGCGGGGACAGTCTCAGTGGCCTATTCAACAGTCAATACATAATACTAACGCATTGATATCATTTCAAATACTTCTTAAGTATTTATCTGCTTTGTTAAAATGCTTCAACGTTTTCCCCAGGACCTGTGGAATTGATTTAATAAGAAAGGACTTCTATCGAAGATGGGATGTTGCTAGAGACAACCAACCACAGTCTATTATATTCTTGAAGGTGCTAGATAAATAATAGGTAGATATTGCTCGGTTACCCATAGCAACGTTGCATCTTCAACAGAACTCCGTTCTTATAAATAAACCCCTTTGTCAAAAGAAATCATTTCCATTTTGGGACACTTCTTTTTTTTTTTTTTGGAGCCCAAAAGCATTTTTCCTGACTGCGAGGCTAATTTGGAGGCTGTCACACTGGGTTTTATTTTGTCTTCTTCTGGATAGATGGATTGACCCTGAAGGGCATGTTTCTATTTTCCGACTACGTTTACTGTTTTCTTTACTTTTATGTCACTGTTTTCATCCCTGGCAGAAGCTCCACCGACTGGTGAATGAAGTAAGAGGAGAGAAAGGGAGATAAGAAATTTGTATGCAAGCTTCTCGGGTAGTTAGTAAGGGGGTAAGAATGGCTGGGAGAAGAGCTGGTTTCTCCTCATGGTGTGGATTTGGGTGCCAGAGCATGACAGACCATGAGGCACATCTGAAGGAGCCTGTGGCAAAAGTGCGGGAATGCTGAGATGGAGATGAAGTAGATGTGGGACACATGGTAAGATGTGGTATCCACTGGGGGAGATTAAAGAAGGAAGCACAAATAATGGGGTTGTTAATGGGGATTCTAAATTACCTAGAGTGAGCTATGGCATGGTGTGATAGGGAAGAGGTGATCAGCCATGGTGTGATAGGGAAGAGGTTATTAGCCGTGGCGTGGTGTGATAGGGAAGAGGTTATTAGCCGTGGCATGGTGTGATAGGGAAGAGGTTATTTGCCGTGGCGTGGTGTGATAGGGAAGAGGTTATTTGCCGTGGCGTGGTGTGATAGGGAAGAGGTTATTAGCCATGGCATGGTGTGATAGGGAAGAGGTTATTAGCCGTGGCATGGTGTGATAGGGAAGAGGTTATTAGCCGTGGCATGATGTGATAGGGAAGAGGTTATCAGCCGTGGCATGGTGTGATAGGGAAGAGGTTATCAGCCGTGGCATGGTGTGATAGGGAAGAGGTTATCAGCCGTGGCATGGTGTGATAGGGAAGAGGTTATCAGCCATGGCATGGTGTGATAGGGAAGAGGTTATCAGCCATGGTGTGATAGGGAAGAGGTTATTAGTCATGGCATGGGATGTTATATGGAAAAGTTGCTCAGCTGTGGCAAACAATCCGTGCTGTGAATTCCTGGTAGATGCCAGGTTTTCTCCCACTCTCTGTATGAAAGTAATCCGATCTGCTCTTGTGAGAGGTGATATCATTGTTGAACCATCCCACTAGTGGTATTTAGTGGTGGCCATTCCAGTAGAGGTATTTAGCGGTGCGCCATTCAAGAAGTGGTATTTAGTGGTGGGCCATTCTGGTAGTGGTATTTAGCGGTGGGCCATTCTGGTAGTGGTGTTTAGTGATGGGCCGTAATGGCATTTAGTGGTAGGCCATTCTGGTAATGGCATTTAGTGGTAGGCCATTCCGGTAATGGCATTTAGTGGTAGGCCATTCCGGTAATGGTATTTAGTGGTAGGCCATTCCGGTAGTGGTATTTAGCGGTGGGCCATTCTGGTAGTGGTGTTTAGTGATGGGCCGTAATGGTATTTAGTGGTAGGCCATTCCGGTAATGGTATTTAGTGGTAGGCCATTCCAGTAGTGGTGTTTAGCGGTGGGCCATTCCAGTAGTGGTATTTAGTGGTGGGCCATTCCAGTAGTGGTATTTAGAGGTGGGCCATTCCGGTAGTGGTATTTAGCGGTGGGCCATTCCGGTAGTGGTATTTAGCGGTGGGCCATTCCGGTAGTGGTATTTAGCGGTGGGCCATTCCGGTAGTGGTATTTAGCGGCGGGCCATTCGGGTAGTGGTATTTATTGGTGGGCCATTCCAGTAGTGGTATTTAGTGGTGGGCCATTCCAGTAGTGGTATTTAGCACTTAGTATTTAGTGGTGGGCCATTCCGTTAGAAGTATTTTGTGGTGGGCCATTCCGGTAGTGGTATTTAGTGGTGGGCCATTCCAGTAGTGGTATTTAGTGGTGGGCCATTCCAGTAGTGGTATTTAGTGGTGGGCCATTCCAGTAGTGGTATTTAGTGGTGCGCCATTCCAGTAGTGGTATTTAGTGGTGGGTCATTCATGTAGTGGTATTTAGTGGTGGGCCATTCCATTAGTGGTATTCAGTGGTGGGCCATTCCAGTAGTGGTATTTAGTGGTGGGCCATTCCAGTAGTGGTATTTAGTGGTGAGCCATTCCAGTAGTGGTGTTTAGTGGTGCGCCATTCCAGTAGTGGTATTTAGTGGTGGGCCATTCCAGTAGTGGTATTTAGCGGTGGGCCATTCCAGTAGTGGTATTTAGCGGTGGGCCATTCCAGTAGTGGTGTTTAGCGGTGGGCCATTCCAGTAGTGGTATTTAGTGGTGGGCCATTCCAGTAGTGGTATTTAGCGGTTGGTCATTCCGGTAGTGGTATTTAGAGGTGGGTCATTCCGGTAGTGGTATTTAGTGGTGGGTCATTCCGGTAGTGGTATTTAGAGGTGGGTCATTCCGGTAGTGGTATTTAGTGGTGGGTCATTCCGGTAGTGGTATTTAGCGGTGGGCCATTCCAGTAGTGGTATTTAGCGGTTGGTCATTCCGGTAGTGGTATTTAGAGGTGGGTCATTCCGGTAGTGGTATTTAGTGGTGGGTCATTCCAGTAGTGGTATTTAGAGGTGGGTCATTCCGGTAGTGGTATTTAGTGGTGGGCCATTCCGGTAGTGGTATTTAGTGGTGGGCCATTCCGGTAGTGGTCTTTAGTGGTGGGTCATTCCAGTAGTAGAATAATGTTCTATGTTTACAGATGTGTCCTAATACATCGAGCCTCAATACACCATGCACCTTGAGATGTCCGGCGGGAGTGAGCCGGCGGTTCTCAGGCAACTCTGATAGTGTCAGTCATCTATTTTTGTATATGAGGCTTCATGTCCTGATGCAGTATACCGTATATATGTGAGACAGACTTCAGTGGACAGGTCTAGTAACACTGATTTATTGTTATTTAAGCCTACCAGTGATTAATAAGAGAGCCTGTTCCTCCTGAGACGTTCTATATTTCCAACACTCGTTGCTCACTAACCAGCAATATGACTCAGCCGGCCCTCATCCAGTCTGTGTGGGGAAGATTGACAGCTTATTGCTGAGACCCATAGCTGTATAATGGCAGATATATACTTTTTATGCTCACTGTTAAGCTGTGTAATATGGCTTTATTTTTCACCCTGGCTACTGTACCTCCTCCCATACCGAGTCACAATGTGTGGTCTTTGTGTGGAGTATGTAATGCGATGCATCAAATGCACATCATCCTATAGGAACTGCCACAATTCCCCTGCACTGCACATCCCCGCTACCAATTGTCATAGAGGTACTGACGACATTCTCTGCACTGTACATTATCATAGAGGTACTGCCACAATTCCTCTGCACTGCACATCGTCATAGAGGTACTGCCACAATTCCTCTGCACTGCACATCATCATAGAGGTACTGTCACAATACCTCAGCCCTGTACATCATCATAGAGGTACTGTCACAATTCCTCTGCACTGCACATCATCATAGAGGTACTGCCACACTTCATCTGCAGCGCACATCATCATAGAGGTACCGCCACAATTCCTCTGCAATGCAAATCATCATAGAGGTACTGCCACAATTCCTCTGCACTGCACATCATCATAGAGGTACTGTCACAATTCCTCTGCACTGCACATCATCATGTAGGTACTGTTACAATTCCTCTGCACTGCACATCATCATAGAGGTACTGTCACAATTCCTCTGCAATGCACATCATCATAAAGATTCTGCCACAATTTCTCTGTACTGCACATCATTATAGAGGGTATTGCCGCACTTCCTTTGCACTGCACTTAATAATAGAGGTACTGTCACAATTCCTCTGCCCTGCACATCATCATAGAGGTACTGCCACAATTCCTCTGCACTGCACATAATCATAGAGGTACTGTCACAATACAGTACCTCTGCACTGCACATAATCATAGAGGTACTGCCACAATTCCTCTGCAATGCACATAATCATAGAGGTACTGTCACAATACCTCTGCACTGCACATCATCATAGAGGTACTGCCACAATTCCTCTGCACTGCAAATCATCATAGAGGTACTGTCACAATACCTCTGCACTGCAAATCATCATAGAGGTACTGCCACAATTCCTCTGCACTGCACATCATCATAGAGGTACTGTCACAATACAGTACCTCTGCACTGCACATAATCATAGAGGTACTGTCACAATACCTCTGCACTGCACATCATCATAGAGGTACTGCCACAATTCCTCTGCACTGCACATCATCATAGAGGTACTGCCACAATTCCTCTGCACTGCACATCATCATAGAGGTACTGCCACAATACCTCTGCAATGCACACCATCATAAAGGTACTGCCACAATTTCTCTGTACTGCACATCATTATAGAGGGTATTGCCACACTTTCTCTGCACTGCACATATTTATAGAGTTACTGTCACAATTTTTCTGCACTGCACATCTAAAGCACTGCCAATTGTCATAAAGGTACTGACGACATTCTCTGCACTGTACATTGTCATAGAGGTACTGCCACAATTCCTCTGCATTACACATCATCATAGAGGTACTGCCACACTTCCTCTGCACTGCACATCATCATAGAGGTACTGTCACAATACCTATGCACTGCAAATCGTCATAGAGGTACTGCCACACTTCCTCTGCACTGCACATAATCATAGAGGTACTGCCACAATACCTCTACACTGCACATAATCATAGAGGTACTGTCACAATACCTATACACTGCACATCATCATAGAGGTACTGCCACACTTAATCTGCACTGCACATCATCATAGAGGTACTGCCACAATTCCTCTGCACTGCACATCATCATAGAGGTACTGCCACAATTCCTCTGCACTGCACATCATTATAGAGGTACTGTCACAATTCCTCTGCACTGCACATCATTATAGAGGGTATTGCCGCACTTTCTCTGCACTGCACATCTATAGCACTGCCAATTGTCATAGAGGTACTGACGACATTCTCTGCACTGTACATTGTCATAGAGGTACTGCCACACTTCCTCTGCACTGCACATCATTATAGATGTACTGTCTAAATTCCTCTGCATTACACATTGTCCTAGAGGTACTGCCACATTTTCAATGCACTTTGTCATAGACTGTAAGGTTCTTTATAGAGAAAACATATATATATATTGATGTTAGGGTGCATCTAAGGTGGAGATGTATCAAACATTATATAGATAAATGAAGTGAAAATGTTTAACCGAAGCAGCTAACCTGCATCTAGAAGCTGATTAGTTGCTATGGGCAACTTATCTACATGATCTCTCTCTCTCTGCAATTTGCTACATCTTCCCCCAGGAAACAGTTGCCGGGTGATAATTTGCTTTGTGGAAGGGAACCTGATGCCGCTAACAGTGTGATCTTCTCACCCTTCTCCCTGTAGCCTGACGCTGCTTCCGCCTGCCAGTATTAACCTGTTAGCAGCCACTCGCTGGCTGGCAGGATGGGAGTACGGTGACTGCGGCCCTGGTGTACCCTTAGTCCCAAGGAAAACCCGCATGTGTCACACCTGGTACTCCTGTGCTACTGATGTGTGTGGTGGGCTGGCTGCGGCCTTTTGTGGTTTTATACTCTGTAAATCTGACTGCACAGTTGACTTCAGCAAAAGCCTCTCCTCAGACGCAACCTCCTCAGCGCAGGGCACTGACTAAGCAGCAGCTGTATCCCTCCGTCAGGGCAGCCCATTGGGGAGGGGCAGGTGGTGCAGGCTCATGACACAGGGGGGGATCCCCGAAGACGCCCACAGCATGCACTTAGCTAGAAGCAGGAAGCAAGTCTCTTCATTGCCTGACTCCTTTCCCTCCGCTCTTCTTGATGTTTTTCAGCTGGAGGAGGACAGGCTCTCCCAGCACCCCCTGCCGAGGTACAGCCCCCTCCGTAGACTGGCGTCTTCCGTCTTCTCATCCTCTACACTGGAGACAGAACATTACCCGCACTCTGCAGGCGCCTTCATCCAGCGGAGCCGGTCTGCCGAGAGCAGTCCCATCCGCCTGCCTCACCGCCGGCACCCACCGCTACAGTCCGGCAACCACAGACTTGTGCCCTCCGTGCTGCGGATCTCCCGCTCCCAGCTCCAGCAGGTGTGGGCACGCTTCACACACAAAACATAGTTACGGAGGATAATCTAACGGGGAGGCGCGAAGGGCCAGAGGTTGGATGAAGATACCACGAGATCACTCAGAACAATCATATAAAGGCTGTGCCCGGGCATCGACATCTCAGAGCTTCCCTCGTCATCTTCCTACGGAGATGTCCTTCTTCCTTCTTCCTCCGAGAAATGAGATCTCATCGGCTCATTGCTAGAACTCCACAAAAAGCTGGTTCTGTACACTGTCTGCCTGCGCCAGGGGCCTCCGGAAGGTAATTCACTGTCTGTTTCGGAGTAGGACCTGTGCAGAGGTGGCTGGAGACACCACCTGTTAGATCCTGTAGCAAGACAGTTCCTCTGTACACTGCAGACTGTTCCCCGTCCACCACCCTCCCTTTACCAGCACAGAAAAACTATTTAACGTTATGGAACTGTCTCACCTGCGGCTGCGTCAGAGAGATGACGGTGATTGGACGCCGCAAGTCACAGAAAATTTTACTCTACCGTTTTACAGTAACTTCCTACCTGCAGATGGATGGGGATTCTACTAGTAAAGGATACAAGCCAGCCCCTCCCCCCTGACGTGCAATGTGACAGAGTACGGAGTCTTCTTTCAGTTACTGGTCTCTGGGAGACCACTTGCACTGCGGAAGGAAGATATAACTGAGCACAGGAAACTGCATGTCTCACCTCCCAAGCCTGCGCCACCTGCCTGCCCCTGTACTACCAATCCTGCTGTGCCTACCCGCTAATCCCTATATGCATTGTAAGCCCCTATATATAAACAAAGGGCTCTTTACAAGAGAGGTGCTTTTGACATGTATGCATACGGCAGCATATAGTCTTACTGAGTATTACTGCAAGGCTGACTTTACTAAGTTACTCCGGGTGCCCAGATCTTCTTGTTCAGACCACGATCTATGGTATTATTCGCGCCATTTAAGTCCTGCCCCCTATCCGCGGACCCAGTTCAGTAAAGCAAAAAAAAAAAAGCATTTTGTGTCTGGAACGCGCCATGTTGCATTGCAAAGGGGAGCAAATGCATCTATATTGTTTATCTGCAGGGTAAATACTGGCTGCTTTTGCATGCAGACCACAGATGTTATAAAGCTTTATATTTGCACTACAATTTAAATTTCAGTTTTAACACACCCCACCCAAATCTAACTCTCTCTGCACATGTCACATCTGCCCCCCCCCCCCCTGCAGCGCAACATGGTTTTGCCCATTTGCCTGCTTTTTATTCCCTCTCTCCTCCTCCTTTCCCTATAAACCAATGAGATTCTATCTATTATCTACTAGAAGGTGCTAAATAAATACGTAGATTCTGATTGGTTGCCCGTAGCAACATCCGATCTCCCGTAGAACTTCCATCTTTGTAAATAATCCACTTTGTCAGTCGCTTCCTCTGAACACTCACTGGGGTGAATTTTCTAAGATGGGATTTCGTCCATAGCAACAAATCAGATTCCACTTCTTATTCTATCAGCACCATCTAGAAGATAATGGATAGAATCTGATTGGTTGCTACGGCAACATCCCATCTTTAATATAACTCCCACTCTGCACAGTAATAGGCCAGAGGAAGAAGGGCTCAGTGACCCATTCACGTTGGCCGCCGCCCGCACCTGCGTTCTTCTCTCTCTCTCCCCCCCCCCCCCCCCCCCCCCCCCCAAATATTTGTTAACCACCACCCACTTTTTCGGTAATACCTCCCTGTACATTTTCTCATAATGGACCAGAAATACTAATCTTTAAAAGGTGATAAAGTAGAGAGTGATAAACTACCAGCCAACACTGCCTGAAACATGGCAATTAGGAGCCGGTTGGCTGACAGCATATCACTCCCTACTTTTTCACTATGCGAAGCTTATCCCATCTAACCCTTCCCTGTAAATCCAACCATTATATATAACCCCGTCACTGAAATTCCTCATATTCTATGTAACGCCACCCATTCTATATAACCTATCCATGTAGTACCTCCTGTTTTTCTGTAATCCCTCCTATTACCCTAGAGCAGAATGGCCGCCATATGTGTGGTCAGTGGAGTGACTGCTTTGGTGACAGGGAAGTAGTGGGTAACGGGGGGGATGGCGAAGGGTGACAGGATGGATGGCAGAGGGAGTTTACTTAATACGTTTTCTCCTATCTCCCCTCCACAGACACATTAGCCTGACGGTCAGCACCCCCGTGCTGAGGTGGTTTGGACCCACTTTAGGGACGGGACCCACAGCTTGAGAACCTCTGTCCTATTCCATCCCTCCTATTACCTAATATAACTGCTCCCTGTAAAATACTTTTAACGCCTCCCTTTCTATATAACCCTATGCTTTAACATCTTCCATTCTATATTACCCCTCCCAATCTATATTATATCGCACATTCTTTAAAACCCCTCCCAATACCCCATCTAACCTCCCCCATATTAGCGCACGGGGCCTGTGACATGTGACCTGGCGGAACCTCCTGCAGGGGGTATACTAATAACAGCAGTGCTTGGTATGACTATAAGCTGCGTATGTTCATTTTGCAGATAGTGGGAGATCTGAACACGGAGCTAGACACTGCTCCGGCCTCACACGGACTGTATGTAGGAGACGGGATGCCGGAGTGTTGTATGATCACACACACGCAGACCTCACTTTAGGAGGGGAGACATCGTCTGTAACCCAGAACTCCCCTCGTTGAGCTAGATTATAAATTGATGCTGCTGTTAAAAGTTATGGGGTCAGTGGTACTCGCCTCTGTTGTGGTAAGGAGATTTGATATCATGGTGGCCTCCTCTTAGTGTGTGCCACTGACCCGCTAACTTTTATTTAATGTATGATCTTATGGAGAGAAAATATGTGCACTTGAGTTTATACTGTGAGCTACTGTACTATCCCCCCCCCCCCCCCATGGAATAATGCTGAATGGAACGTTCCAATGTTGTTTAGAAGAGGTTCGGTGTTTCCATGACAACATTCTGAGCCAACTGGAGTGACTGTATCTGAACGTATGATGCATGCATCGTTCCTATTGGAAGATCTACTTCATGTGCGATACCTGAGTAAAGGATGTGAATTCAGGTGGTGCTGCATTCACGCCCCTAGGCTCTGGTCTCAGCGTTATGTAATGGGGACTTACAGTATTTTTTTTTTTGTTTTTTGTTTTTTTAATTATTTAGTAGAATTTTTACAATATCCAAAGGAATTAATTAGTTCTGTCGGCAGACGTGATGCTTCCTCGCGGACTCTAAAAGATTTTGGACGCAATCAGAGGAAAAATGTATTGTATGCAATAATAAAAAGTGCAAAGATTCCAAGTGTACTGATATATACGGCAGATCCAAACCACAAGCCACACGTTCTTTTCTCCTAATCAGCTACAACACAGGTTATCATTCTATGTCACATGATCACACAAGCCACTCCTCCGTATCATGCAGTTACACAAGCCACTCCTTCACATCATGTGATCACTTAAGCCATTCCAGCTCATCCTTTGTTAATCTAAGCCACACCTCCATGTCATGTGATCACATCTACACATCATGTGATCACTCAAACCAGAGAATGAATAAATTGGGTGGGGATTAATTATCTGACCACGCCCATTCCGCCAGAGTGCCACCACACTGCCATAGCATAGCACAGTGGTAGCCAACCCTAGCCCTCGAGAGATACCAACAGTGCACATTTTCCAGACAACCTAGCTGCTGCACTCATTAATCACTGACAAATTTTAAAAGATACACAGATGGAGCTAATTAGCTCACTTGTGATTCTGTGAGGAGACCTGCAAAACATGCACTGTTGGTAGCTCTCGAGGACTAGGGTTGGCTACCCCAGGCATAGCACTTATAACTTTTTGTCTCATATTAGTTATTTTTGGTATGGGGCTCAGATGAGCATTAATGATGATATATGACATTATGTTGTGTGTTCTTGTCCTAGGATCTGGATAAAAAAGTGAGGCTGTCTGCAGCACTGCAGCTTGTCATCGTTAAGTCCCGCCCCCATTCCTGTAAATGCTGGGATTCGCGGCTCTTTGGGGAGGGGGTGGTACTAAATGATGTGATTTGCTTCATTTTAGCCCCGCCCCCTCCCCCAAAGAGCCACGAATGCTGGTATTTGACCAGCAAGAGGGGGGTTGAGGGGGCTGATGCTGGGGCCCCGCTAAATGCGGGAGGCTTGCCCATCCTTCTGGGGGGGGGGGGGGGGGGGCGGCAGGAGGGGATTTTCAGGACCCTCCCGGCCATTCCAGGAGGGTAGGTAAGGATGTGCTTTATACATTTGCTCCACTGATTAATATTGCACTGGTGTAAAGATTTATTAAACATGTTAACTTTACTGGGGGGGGGGGTCAGATTCAAATCATCTCCACCTGTGGATCTTTTAAAATGAGTCACCTGAATACTGAGTACACCTGTGCACCTGCCGGGTGACCAGGAAAATGTGAACTGTTGGGGGTACTTGAGGACCAATGTTGGCAACCACTATTATAAGACACAGTTTCTCAAACAAGGGGGGAGGGGGTATTCAGACATTTATTAATCTTGCATCCCAGGGTTTCATTTCTGTTTACAGCTCTGTGCTGCTGCTCAGCGTTCTGTCTGCTGGTATTCCTCTCGGGTGTGGTATGACGGCCGACAGTCAGGATTCCAACGGCCAGTATACCGACATCGGAATCCAACTGCTGGAACTCTAACAAGAGGGAGAATAGAACCTGTGACAAGCGCAGCAAGCACGCAAAGAAGCTTCTTGCTGCGCTTGTCACAGGTTCTATTCTCCCTCTGTAGGGGTTGTGTATCACCACGAGGGCAGGGCCGCCGATGGGGGGGGTACTAACTACCCGGGCCCAGGCTTGCTGGAGGGGCCCTGGTCCGACTCCCCCTTTCCCCCTCCGTCCCTCCCGGGCAGCATCAGCATACACCTCTACAGCATGTGGTGTGCTGACAGCAGTGTTTTTTTCACCCACCTCTAAACATTTTGGGGGGCATGGCCTAATTGCTGGAGGTGGCCACGCCCCGGCAATTAGGTCATGCCCCAAAAATTTTACCGGAGCCCGGTATACCTCTCGGCTGCCCTGAACAAGGGAGTATAGCCCCTGTCAGTTGGTATCCCCGCTGTTGGGCAGTTGAACAGTCGGGGAGCTGACTGTGGGAGCGTCATCCGGCACTGATTCCTCTCCCATCTCCGTTTCACATCCGTATATCCGTGCAATGTATAATATGCTCCATGTTACTGGCTTGGTGTCATCAGCAGAGGTGGAGATCTTACTGTCTGGTCCTTCTACACTCATTAGTAAAGAGATGGAAACCTTCTACTGACATAGGGCGGTATTCAATGAGAATACCTGCGAGGTGCAGCGAATCCTTTTTAGGATTCGCTGCACATTCGCCATGTTCCGGAGCCTCGCTGGCTCCGGTATTCAACGAGTCAGGGGCTCTCTGCCCCTGACCGGCGAATATGAGCTACTGCGGCGAACGCCGCAGGGAGCCTGAGGACGGTGGCAGGCAGAGAGATGGAAGTCTCTCTGCCTGCCCCAGAACGTTTGTGGGGGGGAGGTGGGCTCCCCGGGTGCCAGGCAGCACAGGCTGCCCCCCCGGGGTACCAGCAGGGGACCGCATATATTCACTACACCCGATCGTAACGATCGGGTGCAGTGAATATATGAATATCTAATGAGCGGCTCGGCTCCGGCGCCCCCTGCTGGCTGCTGTGTAGAAAAAAAAAATATATATTTTTTTTAAATTAAATATATATTCATGTGCTTACAGCACATGAATAAAAGTAGCATGCCCCTCCTCAGAATAAAATTCCTGATTTTTTTACACCAAATGTAAAAAACAAAACACTTTATTTTAAAAGTTCAAATTCCACTTCTCCATAAAAAGATAGCGATTGCTACTCGGTGAATCATGGCGAAAAAACCTTCAAATGTATTCGCCATGTGGTCATTGAATAGGGTGATTTACCGTTTTAGTCAAAAATTCGCCAAACAGCACAAATTCGCCATAAAAACATGGCGAATCAGGCTCATTGAATACCGCCCATTGTATCTACTCACCTCCTTCTATTGTGTGGACATCATCAGGGGAACCACCCTGTCTATTACACAGCAAACCCCTCTGACACAGCTGGGACCTGTGTTAGTACAAGTGGCCACAGACCATAGACTGATGGAAGACACAGTTATGTTTTACCAAGTAGCAACATTGCGGGTAATAGGACCTGGTGGGAAAGCCGGCATAAGCAAGTGCCCACAAACATGCTGATACCGGAAGATATACGGACGAGGGATGTCTTCAATGCAGGACCCATAGAGGATATCGCTGATGATACGAACCAATGTACAGGATCTGATGACATATCATCTAGTGTCTACCGAGTTTACCAGTGGATGGGGCTGAGATATCGTATGAACTCCCATGTGTATGACATCACGGGACATCAGGAGTATATACATGCGATAAGTGAGCCCTTCGAGGGAGCTGCTGGGGGAGCTCACCGGAAATAGGATCCGACTTGTGTAATAGAAGATGTAGAGACATATCTGCATGTGCCGACAGGCAGTATTTCATGCCCTACCATCCACTAGGGCGTGGTGGGAAAATAAAACTGCATTGTCCAGCGAGCCACACGAGGGGACGTGGTGTTACGGTGTGGTGTCGACACCTTTTGACTGTCGACTTTCCCCACGTTGACCTAATGCTTGTATTGACCTTCAGTCATTTCATCCTTCTGTGGTGAACCTAATGCTTCTCGACCTAATGCTTGTCTATCCAATGATCCATACCCCTGGAGTCCCGGGCCGTGACAGAACAAGGGACCCGCACTTGGGTCACAGCAGTGGTATATTCTCAGGATCCGACGGGACGGTATCCCAGAGCCCCCCACATTGCTGCAAACATTGCACTGACCGCCGTCTCCCTGCTTTAACGCAGTAGGTGGAGTTTTGCTTGTTGAGACGGAGACAGCTTTGTCTTGGTAGCAAAGGCCATTTGAGTTTTGATAAAAATAACACACAGCTAGGAGGTATGGGTAATAACATTCAGTGGCGTCAGAGATGACTTCATTGTCTGCAGACTTTACAGTTAATTATGAGCCTCATTAATCAACGAAGGTGATAACACTGGTTGCATAAGATAAATGCAGTTCCTGCTAACTCATAAATGGTAGAGCTGTTTTTCTATAATCCAGAAGCGCTATTGAGTTGTATCATGCCCACCTATATGTGGCGACACAGTGTCAGCAAGGGAGCTGCCTATATTCTCAGTGCAGGGCTCCACAACTGATGGTAAACATACCAACTGCACTACTGTTCTTGGAGTAGAGCCGTACTTGCCTAGCTGACCCTCTCCATGAGGGAGAAAATGCTCTGTTCCTGGACTTCCCTGGTAATGTATGATTGCCATAACCTGTGGGGAGCTAGGTAATTGATAAGAAAGGTGTCACAGGTGATGGCAATCCTACATTACCAGGGAAGTCCAGGAACAGAGCATGTGGTATATAACTACTCCTTACCTCTCTGAGATGATGTCTCGCCCCTTCGTCGGACCAAATGACTCCTTTGTAAAGTTCAAAGTGAAAGTAAAAACTGTCACAGCTGAAAGTGAAAATACATTGCCGAGGCCATCATTTTGACTAGTTGTTGTATATTTTGTATTCAGTCCCTTCACGTATTATAAATGATCCTTTACCTCTCTGTGGTCTTTCACGCAGGTCCTCCACCTGAAGCACTTTGATCTCAATGAACTATCCAAGGTGGTGCCTTTAAGTTTGTCCTACCAAGACTTCAAGAAGGACATCTCCGATAGCAAGGAAATGCTGCGTGTTCCACACAGGATAAAGAGAGTGGACTTTTCCAGTGTTCTCCTGCCTGCTCTGCATGCCCCTGAACCCCACATAATCATTAATGGTCGGTCTCCACGAGAGGAAGAGACAGAAGATGTTGAGTGTCTGGGACAAGACCTAGACCTCCAAAGCAAATCCAGCAGCGACGCTAGTCAGAAAAGCACAGAGAAGAGTCAGGAAGGAGCTCCCTCTACACTTTTGGCAGACGACCAGAAAGATTCGAGAGGGAAAGCCTCCATGGCAGAGAATGACCTAGAACTAGAAGAAGGTTCAAAGACCTTAGTGCTGTTTTCTCCTGGAGACATGAAAAAGTCACCAGTCACCAACGAACTGATGCCAGATATTGACCTGGGAACTCTTGCCGTGCTGACACCTCAGGCAGAGAAGCCCCAACCCACAGTCAGTCAGCTAGATATGTCAGAACCTGGAACTTTATCTTCCATACTTAAGTCAGAACCAAAACCACCTAGCACAGCTGCTGCGGCCACAGCCTCTTCCCCCTTTACCAAAGTTGAACGCACATTTGTTCATATTGCTGAAAAGACGCACTTAAACGTCATGTCTTCCACTGGGCAGTTGATAAGACTAGAGGAGCATATTTTCCCAGGCCTATTGGAAGAGCCGATTTTTGAGGAAGATAATGAAGAGTTTGATCTGCAGAAAGTGAACGGCACCATTACGTCTGCCGTAGAAATAGGCGAGATTGACAGCTGTGCAATGTCAGCGAGTAATGGTGAGGTTGGGGTTGAGGTTCAGACAGACCATCATGCTGCTAATGGAGTCATTGAAGCAGAAGAACCGTTTGAAGCTGTGGACCTTGATTTCAAAGACACTGAGCCAGAAAAGATTGTGCTTTCCACCAACCGCCTTAAGGAATCTGAAGATGGCAACAGCAAGGGTTCAACCCAGACCACTGGGCTTCGCTTTAGAAGTCGCATTCCTGTGTTCCTGTCAGAGGAGGACACAGGGTCAGATAGGTCTATGTCAAACTCTGCCAAAGAGAGGTTTCACAAGAGGACAAAGCAATTAGACTTAGCCCGACTTGTGATGGAGAAGAGACAGTATCGGCTACAGAGGTTGGCCTCAGCAGGGTCTTCTTCTGCTTCCTCTAGTGATGACAGGAGGAGAACATCTGAGACGTTGTCCACCACGGGATCTGAGGAAGATACTCCTGAGGTGCATGACTCAATCCAAAAGAAGGTTTCTAAGGAGAAAGCACCCTGCACAAGGAAGGATGATAATGTAAAGAGCAGAATTCCTCGTCCCATCACACCAGTTAAAGATATACGTTCACCAGTCCCACCATGCTCAAGTGTTAGCAAGCTTAAAGACTCTCCAGCTGCTCAGAGGTAAGAGTGTATAGTGCCCTGGTGTTTATAGCTAGAGAGACTGTTACAGTAATGTCATGTGACAGTTCTACAGCCTCTATGGTAATGTCATGTGACCGATCCTACAGCCTCTATGGTAATATCATGTGACCGATTCTACAGCCTCTATGGTAATGTCATGTGACGATTCTACAGCCTCTATGGTAATGTCATGTGACCGATTCTACACTCTCTATGGTAATGCCATGTGACAGACACCTGCAGCAGACTGTAGAGTAATGCCATGTGACAGAGACCTGCAGCAGACTGTGTAGCAATGCCATGTGACAGACACCTGCAGCAGACTGTATAGTAATGCCATGTGACAGACACCTGCAGCAGACTGTGTAGTAATGCCATGTGACAGACAGGTGCAGCAGACTGTGTAGTAATGCCATGTGACAGACACCTGCAGCAGACTGTATAGTAATGCCATGTGACAGACACCTGCAGCAGACTGTATAGCAATGCCATGTGACAGACACCTGCAGCAGACTGTATAGTAATGCCATGTGACAGACACCTGCAGCAGACTGTGTAGCAATGCCATGTGACAGACACCTGCAGCAGACGGTGTAGCAATGCCATGTGACAGACACCTGCAGCAGACTGTATAGTAATGCCATGTGACAGACAGGTGCAGCAGACTTTGTAGTAATGCCATGTGACAGACACCTGCAGCAGACGGTGTAGCAATGCCATGTGACAGACACCTGCAGCAGACTGTGTAGTAATGCCATGTGACAGACAGGTGCAGCAGACTGTATAGCAATGCCATGTGACAGACACCTGCAGCAGACTGTGTAGTAATGCCATGTGACAGACACCTGCAGCAGACTGTGTAGTAATGCCATGTGACAGACACCTGCAGCAGACTGTGTAGAAATGCCATGTGACAGACACCTGCAGCAGACTGTATAGCAATGCCATGTGAAAGACACCTGCAGCAGACTGTATAGCAGTGCCATGTGACAGACACCTGCAGCAGACTGTATAGCAATGCCATGTGACAGACACCTGCAGCAGACTGTATAGCAGTGCCATGTGACAGACACCTGCAGCAGACTGTATAGCAATGTCATGTGACAGACACCTGCAGCAGACTGTATAGCAATGCCATGTGACAGACACCTGCAGCAGACTGTATAGCAATGTCATGTGACAGACACCTGCAGCAGACTGTATAGCAATGCCATGTGACAGACACCTGCAGCAGACTGTATAGTAATGCCATGTGACAGACACCTGCAGCAGACTGTATAGTAATGCCATGTGACAGACACCTGCAGCAGACTGTATAGTAATGCCATGTGACAGACACCTGCATCAGACTGTATAGTAATGCCATGTGACAGACACCTGCATCAGACTGTATAGCAATGCCATGTGACAGACACCTGCAGCAGACTGTATAGCAATGCCATGCGACAGACACCTGCAGCAGACTGTATAGTAATGCCATGTGACAGACACCTGCAGCAGACTGTATAGCAATGCCATGCGACAGACACCTGCAGCAGACTGTATAGCAATGCCATGTGACAGACACCTGCAGCAGACTGTATAGCAATGCCATGTGACAGACACCTGGAGCAGACTGTATAGCAATGCCATGTGACAGACACCTGGAGCAGACTGTATAGTAATGCCATGTGACAGACACCTGCAGCAGACTGTATAGCAATGCCATGCGACAGACACCTGCAGCAGACTGTATAGTAATGTCATGCGACAGACACCTGCAGCAGACTGTATAGTAATGCCATGCGACAGACACCTGCAGCAGACTGTATAGTAATACCATGCGGCAGACAGGTGCAGCAGACTGTATAGTAATGCCATGCGACAGACACCTTCAGCAGACTGTATAGTAATGCCATGCGACAGACACCTGCAGCAGACTGTATAGTAATGCCATGCGACAGACACCTGCATCAGACTGTATAGTAATGCCATGTGACAGACACCTGCAGCAGACTGTATAGTAATGCCATGTGACAGACATCTGCAGCAGACTGTATAGTAATGTCATGTGACAGACACCTGCAGCAGACTGTATAGTAATGTCATGCGACAGACACCTGCAGCAGACTGTATAGTAATGTCATGCGACAGACACCTGCAGCAGACTGTATAGTAATACCATGCGGCAGACAGGTGCAGCAGACTGTATAGTAATGCCATGTGACAGACACCTGCATCAGACTGTATAGCAATGTCATGTGACAGACACCTGCAGCAGACTGTATAGTAATGCCATGTGACAGACACCTGCAGCAGACTGTATAGTAATGCCATGTGACAGACACCTGCAGCAGACTGTATAGCAATGCCATGCGACAGACACCTTCAGCAGACTGTATAGTAATGCCATGCGACAGACACCTACAGCAGACTGTATAGTCATGCCATGTGACAGACACCTGCAACAGACTGTATAGTCATGCCATGCGACAGACACCTGCATCAGACTGTATAGTAATGCCATGTGACAGACACCTGCATCAGACTGTATAGTAATGCCATGTGACAGACACCTTCAGCAGACTGTATAGTAATGCCATGTGACAGACACCTGCATCAGACTGTATAGTAATGCCATGTGACAGACACCTGCAACAGACTGTATAGTAATGCCATGTGACAGACATCTGCAGCAGACTGTATAGTAATGTCATGTGACAGACACCTGCAGCAGACTGTATAGTAATGCCATGTGACAGACACCTTCAGCAGACTGTATAGTAATGCCATGTGACAGACACCTGCAGCAGACTGTATAGTTATGCCATGTGACAGACACCTGCAGCAGACTGTATAGTAATGCCATGTGACAGACACCTGCAGCAGACTGTATAGTAATGCCATGTGACAGACACCTTCAGCAGACTGTATAGTAATGCCATGTGACAGACACCTGCAGCAGACTGTATAGTTATGCCATGTGACAGACACCTGCAACAGACTGTATAGTAATGCCATGTGACAGACACCTGGAGCAGACTGTATAGTAATGCCATGTGACAGACACCTGCATCAGACTGTATAGTAATGCCATGTGACAGACACCTGCAGCAGACTGTATAGTAATGCCATGTGACAGACACCTGCAGCAGACTGTATAGTAATGTCATGTGACAGACACCTGCAGCAGACTGTATAATAATGCCATGTGACAGACACCTGGAGCAGACTGTATAGTAATGCCATGTGACAGACACCTGCATCAGACTGTATAGTTATGTCATGTGACAGACACCTGCAACAGACTGTATAGTAATGTCATGTGACAGACACCTGCATCAGACTGTATAGTAATGCCATGTGACAGACACCTGCAGCAGACTGTATAGTAATGCCATGTGACAGACACCTGCAGCAGACTGTATAGTAATGCCATGTGACAGACACCTGCAGCAGACTGTATAGTAATGCCATGTGACAGACACCTGCAGCAGACTGTATAGTAATGCCATGTGACAGACACCTGCAGCAGACTGTATAGTAATGTCATGTGACAGACACCTGCAGCAGACTGTATAGTAATGCCATGTGACAGACACCTGCAGCAGACTGTATAGTAATGTCATGTGACAGACACCTGCAGCAGACTGTATAGTAATGCCATGTGACAGACACCTGCAGCAGACTGTATAGTAATGTCATGTGACAGACACCAGCAGCAGACTGTATAGTAATGCCATGTGACAGACACCTGCAGCAGACTGTATAGTAATGTCATGTGACAGACACCTGCAGCAGACTGTATAGTAATGCCATGTGACAGACACCTGCAGCAGACTGTATAGTAATGTCATGTGACAGACACCTGCAGCAGACTGTATAGTAATGCCATGTGACAGACACCTGCAGCAGACTGTATAGTAATGTCATGTGACATACAGGTTCAGCAAACTATGGTAATGTCATGTGACATACAGGTTCAGCAAACTATGGTAATGTCATGTTACATACAGGTGCAGCAGACTGTATGATAATATCAATAATGTCATGTGACTCACATAACCAGCCCCCCCCCCCCCCATCCCTGTAAGACTACAGCTCCCCCTAAGTAAGACCCTCCAGTCAGTATGATGTATGATACTGTACAAAGCAATCTCTGCCGAGTGTCCCATTCTCCTCATCAGTGTCTGCCTTATTTTCCATTTCAGGTACCAGCTTCCACGAACATCTATTTGTGGTACTATCGGCCTCTCCCCTGACCACAAACCCAAATCTCTACACATGAGGCTTCCACCCCTGTCCAGTCCAACCCCCTCCAGAACAAACGTACGAAGGCTCATTCGCGGGCCGCCCAAAAGTCCGGTTGTCCCTGCACGAACACTCAGCGCTTCCTCCCGAAGCCAGTCCCTCTCCAGGACCGAAAGCCCATCTCCATCCCGACAGAGAAGAACAGTTTCCACGACTGCTCGCCTCCACCCAACTCCCAAACTCCAACACCGAGCCCAGGTCCCCGGGGAGTGTCCTGCGACCCCCGCCGTAGCAAGGAAGGGACAAAAACTAAAGGTCCAAGTGCCGAGTCTGGCAACCAAAGCAAAGCAGGGAGCAAGTGATGGGAGATAATGACTGTCTCCGGGTACTTTCCTGTACAGCCTGCGCTGCTGTCATTGCCGCTCAGTTAGGGAACGCTGCGCTTAATTCAACCTGTCTTACGCAATATACACAACCGGGGAACAGGATCCTGCAAAGAGAAAAGAGCTTTACAACGGTTCCCTTTTATTCGCAGATGGGACAGTGTATCACTAGGATTAATGTAAAGTTCCCATTGCAACAATTTTCAGAATGAGGCCGGACCACATATTACCAGCCCTGATTCACTGTGTAGGACCCAACTATACCAATAACCAGCTAGTGATTGGGGGTCTGCGCCGACTCTGACCGCAATACCTCCCGCGTCCCTTACTCGCTCGCACGCCATGGGCCTGTGGGCACCGTATTACCGCCAACAGGCTACATAGACTAAACACACACTGTATGTAGACATGTATATGGTATGTGTTAATCCTATGCACACATACTGGAGTGAAACTCTCACCAAAGAGTTTCAGGACTCGCTGAGAACTTGTTCTAGCTGACATAGTTTTCCATATAAATGACTATGGGGTGTAAGGGCTGAGCACAGACACTGTTGAGCATAACACATAGCTGTGACCACCGCATACACAACTCACATTATGTACAGGGCACCACAGTGTAACACAGCGCAGCACAATGATTCTACATAGAGAAAAGCCCGGACTGAGCGGGATTACGTGGGGTCCAAAAACTGTTTACACACTGCAACCAGAATGTATCATCTTCGGCCGTGTCCTGGCCAAACCTGCATGCATGTCATGGGGGCGGCATTGCAGGCAGAAGAAGAACCGGCAGCCTGTTCACCTCCTATAGCACGAAAGACTTTGGGGAAGAGCAGAAGTATTTATCGCTTCTTATTTAATTAAACATCCCATTATATCATCAAATAAAGCCTGCTATCCAAAGGCCGGACTCGTTTTTCAGCTGCCGGTGGTGAGCTAGTGGCGTATACAGTTGGTGATTGGGCAATGAGTGATTAAAGAGGTGTAAGGGGTGAGTTACGTTACATTACAGACTTTCTCGTATTATGGGTGTACTGTATGTGAGGCAGTGATTTTCAAACTTTTTCCATCCCCCCACAGGAAAAAAAAAAAAATCACATTAGCCCCCACATAGAAAAAAAAATCACACTGTTCCCCACAGAGCAAAAATATGAAACACAATGTACTCTAGATAAACACAGTAAAGTACAGTACAGAGTCTGTCGGGCTTATCTACTTTCAAAACACAGGAGAGACCTTTGGCAATGCCAACAGTTTTCAATATAGAGTCCCAAGGGTGTACAGTCGAAAATGCATCTCTGGAGGCACACTTGAGAACTAATCACACTGAAAAACGCTGATATGAGAGGTCCTGTTAGATGAGAGGTCTGCACTATACTAGACTAATGGGCCCCATACATCAGCCATCACAATTAATGGTTTTCCAGATCCAGTGATTTTTTGGCCAGATAAATGGTTTCTACAATCTATTTGACTTGCCCACACATTACAGATTTATTTCAGTGATCGGCAGATTTTTCCCATCTAAAGATTGCATCTTCATATCTGGAAAGTGCCCATACATCACCTCAATCGATTGTCATTTCAGATGTTTTACTTCTTTTCATAATGTAAATAGAAGAAGATGACGAAACGGGAATGCCCATACATATAAAAAACAACCGCAGATAATACTAGATTATTAAACATGTTTAAAAATCTGATTCAGCAATCGATTGGCCATCCCGATCAATTTTTGATCAGGATCGCCAAAAAGGGGAGCCCACACATTAAAGATTAATTGTGACAATCATCTCCAGATCTGAGGATTGTCACAATTAATTGCTGATGTATGGGGCCCATTAAGGTGCCCATACACTAGTAAGATTTATCTTCAGATCTGCCTGGTTGGAACAAAAACATGGTTATGGATGAGTGACAGTTTGTCAGTTTTCCAGCATTTCCAAGCAAATGGTCAACTGTCATTTGCTCTCATCCATAATCATGTTTTTGTTCCAACCAGCCAGATCTGAAGATAAATCTGCGTGTGTATGGCCACCTTAAGCTAAACACCAAACTCTCAACACCAGAATGCTGGCGAATCGGAGCTCTGACACAGAGGAAGCAGCTGCAGCTGCCAGGGGCAGGTAAGTCACTGCTGGACTGCCGGTGACCATAAGTTGACATTTAAACATTTCAATCCAGTAATGACCCACAGGAACATCAGGCCTAATTCAGAAGTGGTCGCAGGGCACATTTTGTTTGGAAATGGGAAAAAACCATGCTGCACTGCAGCTGGGGTAAATGTAACATGTGCAGAGAGAGTTAGATTTAGTATCGTATGGGGCCTGAAACATAAGAATTTGTAATGGTTCATCAGGTGGTGGATGTTGAACCTGGGTAACAGCTTTCTGGTGAGGCCAAACAAAATGTCACAGTCCAGGATTCCACACGGTTACACACTGTACCCCAAACGCGTTTCATCTACCTCAAAGCCTCCCTCAGCAGTAGAGACCTTGATGTTTATTAATATTTATACTACCAATTAGACACACCTACTTCCTCTTTTGGGGAGGAAGTAGGTGTACAGTACTCTACTTCTGTACACCCTGAGGAAGGCTTTGAGGTAGCTGTAATGCGTTTGTGGTACAGGAGAGTGTGTAACCGTGTGGGAACCTGAAAACAGAAGGAGTGAATCAGTCGGTAGCGCACACAGCTGCCAATAGGTCAATATTCCTATAGGTCCCTCAAAAACCTACACCAACACGACAAGAACAGAAAAGTGGAATACAACTTATCAGGCGCTTAGGATCTTGAATACTCTGGAATTCCTCCCATGTAGTTGATGATATATAAAAAGAAATGAAAATAAAATATAGTGAAGTACGTTTCACATAAATTCCAATTTAATGATAACCTTCACAAAACATTAAAACAATGACATCACAAGACAGTTAAAAACTTGATGAATAAAATGCATAGCAATTAGCTATGCAATTAGCATTTTTGGAGAGAGCCTTGTTAGCAGGCACTCTCCAAAAAGTGCGGAGAATGGTCAATCCATGAGCAAGCAGAGATGAATAATTACCGGATTTTTAGGAACTGGGTTTTAAGCATGTCACACGGTCTCACAACGGCATTTCAGCTGGACCTCCTGTGAAGAAAGCCGGGAGATATCCAAGATCTTATGCGCCTGATAAGTTGTATTCCACTTTTTTGTTCTTGTGGTGTGGGAAGTTTGTGCTTATTTTGTTTCTGTGCAGGGTGAATACTGGCTGCTTTATTTTTACACTGCTATTTAGATTTCAGTTTGAACACACCCCACCCAAATCTAACACTCTGGCCGAACAGAGAGGCGGCCTAAGTAGCAGCAGTGTTGATTGGTGCAGCCAGGCAGAGACAGTGCCAGTGGCAATTTAAACACAGAGCCGATTATGAGCCAATCAGGTCTCAGATTGACTTGCAGTCAGCTCCAAATGTGAAGTTCTACCAACACTGTCTCTACCTGGCTGCAACCCAGCGCTCCAGCTGGTGCCACCTATCCATCGCAGGCAGACGGGTACTGCCTAAATTGTCTGTCTTGGGCCAAAAAATTTCTGAGGGCAGCCCTTATTGTTACCATCAATAAAGAACCAGTAATGACCAACAGGAACATTGTTACCATCAGTACAGATACAGTGATGGCCACAGGAACATTGTTACCATCAGTACAGGTCCAGTAATGACCCACAGGAACATTGTTACCATCAATAAAGAACCAGTAATGACCAACAGAAACATTGTTACCATCAGTACGGATACAGTAATGGCCACAGGAACATTGTTACCATCAGTACAGGTCCAGTAATGACCCACAGGAACATTGTTACCATCAGTACAGGTCCAGTAATGACCCACAGGAACATTGTTACCATCAGTACGGATACAGTAATGACCCCAGGAACATTGTTACCATCAGTACGGATACAGTAATGACCACAGGAACATTGTTACCATCAGTACGGATACAGTAATGGCCACAGGAACATTGTTACCATCAGTACAGGTCCAGTAATGACCACAGGAACATTGTTACCATCAGTACAGATACAGTAATGGCCACAGGAACATTGTTACCATCAGTACAGGTCCAGTAATGACCACAGGAACATTGTTACCATCAGTACAGATACAGTGATGGCCACAGGAACATTGTTACCATCAGTACAGGTCCAGTAATGACCCACAGGAACATTGTTACCATCAATAAAGAACCAGTAATGACCAACAGAAACATTGTTACCATCAGTACGGATACAGTAATGGCCACAGGAACATTGTTACCATCAGTACAGGTCCAGTAATGACCCACAGGAACATTGTTACCATCAGTACGGATACAGTAATGGCCACAGGAACATTGTTACCATCAGTACGGATACAGTAATGACCACAGGAACATTGTTACCATCAGTACGGATACAGTAATGGCCACAGGAACATTGTTACCATCAGTACAGGTCCAGTAATGACCACAGGAACATTGTTACCATCAGTACAGATACAGTAATGGCCACAGGAACATTGTTACCATCAGTACAGGTCCAGTAATGACCACAGGAACATTGTTACCATCAGTACAGATACAGTGATGGCCACAGGAACATTGTTACCATCAGTACAGGTCCAGTAATGACCCACAGGAACATTGTTACCATCAATAAAGAACCAGTAATGACCAACAGAAACATTGTTACCATCAGTACGGATACAGTAATGGCCACAGGAACATTGTTACCATCAGTACAGGTCCAGTAATGACACACAGGAACATTGTTACCATCAGTACGGATACAGTAATGGCCACAGGAACATTGTTACCATCAGTACAGGTCCAGTAATGACCCACAGCAACATTGTTACCATCAGTACGGGGTCCAGTAATGACCCACAGGAACATTGTTACCATCAGTACGGATACAGTAATGACCCCAGGAACATTGTTACCATCAGTACGGATACAGTAATGACCACAGGAACATTGTTACCATCAGTACGGATACAGTAATGGCCACAGGAACATTGTTACCATCAGTACGGATACAGTAATGACCCCAGGAACATTGTTACCATCAGTACGGATACAGTAATGACCACAGGAACATTGTTACCATCAGTACGGATACAGTAATGGTCACAGGAACATTGTTACCATCAGTACGGATACAGTAATGACCCCAGGAACATTGTTACCATCAGTACAGATACAGTAATGACCACAGGAACATTGTTACCATCAGTACGGGTCCAGTAATGACCCACAGGAACATTGTTTCCATCAGTACGGATACAGTAATGACCCCAGGAACATTGTTACCATCAGTACAGATACAGTAATGACCACAGGAACATTGTTACCATCAGTACGGGTCCAGTAATGACCCACAGGAACATTGTTACCATCAGTACGGATACAGTAATGACCACAGGAACATTGTTACCATCAGTACGATACAGTAATGACCCCAGGAACATTGTTACCATCAGTACAGATACAGTAATGACCACAGGAACATTGTTACCATCAGTACAGGTCCAGTAATGGCCACAGGAACATTGTTACCATCAGTACGGATACAGTGATGGCCACAGGAACATTGTTACCATCAGTACGGGTCCAGTAATGACCACAGGAACATTGTTACCATCAGTACGGGTCCAGTAATGACCCACAGGAACATTGTTACCATCAGTACGGATACAGTAATGACCACAGGAACATTGTTACCATCAGTACGATACAGTAATGACCCCAGGAACATTGTTACCATCAGTACAGATACAGTAATGACCACAGGAACATTGTTACCATCAGTACAGGTCCAGTAATGGCCACAGGAACATTGTTACCATCAGTACGGATACAGTGATGGCCACAGGAACATTGTTTCCATCAGTACGGGTCCAGTAATGACCCACAGGAACATTGTTACCATCAGTACAGGTCCAGTAATGATCCACAGGAACATTGTTACCATCAGTACATCAGTGTTGCGGGTCTGCGTATGCATATGGGAAAATATGCATATGCAGACCTGCTGTCCCTTCAACGAGTATCACACTCAATGAGGTGTTCGCATTTAGAGGTGTGGATAGTCGGCCACAAAAAGAGTAGGTGCACCCAGGAAAATGCTGGTGGTCCCCCTGCAAACCATCAGTGACCATCAAATTATGTGTAAGCACACACAGGGGGGCAGAAGTGTAATGGAATTTTTGGTACTCTTTACCTAGAACGGCGCCCATCGCGGTGATCGCGACATCGCGGGCAGTACATAAACGGCCGCGACGCGATGCCCGCGATCACCGCGATTTTCCCATAGGGAACAATGTTAAAAAGCCAGATTGACCGCGATTTTGCATTCAATGCCTCAATGCCCGCGATTTTCACATAGGAATCAATGTTAAATGGGCTACAGAGCCCAAATAGGCAGAATTAACCCTTAAATGTCCCCCCAATTTTTGTACGCCACCCCACGATCCACGCGAACCCGAAGCGTGGCGAGCGCAGCGAGCCCGCGAGGGGCGGCGGTACGCGTCCTCCGACCTTTTCATGCCCTACTATCCACGTCGGCGTGGAGTTGAGAATAGAATAGTGTGGCGAGCGCAGCGAGCCACCGAGCCCGAAGCGTGGCGAGCGCAGCGAGCCCCGCGAGGGGACGCGGATACCTTCACAGGTAAACGCGTCCCCTCGCGGGCTTCACAGGTGTCCGCTTTTCGCCACGGATACCTGTGAAGCCCGCGAGGGGACGCGTATAACTGTGAAGGTATCCGCGTCCCCTCGCGGGGCTCGCTGCGCTCGCCACGCTTCGGGCTCGGTGGCTCGCTGCGCTCGCCACACTATTCTATTCTCAACTCCACGCCGACGTGGATAGTAGGGCATGAAAAGGTCGGAGGACGCGTACCGTCGCCCCTCGCGGGCTCGCTGCGCTCGCCACGCTTCGGGTTGGCGTGGATCGTGGGGTGGCGTACAAAAATTGGGGTGACATTTAAGGGTTAATTGTGACTATTTGGGCTCTGTAGCCCATTTAACATTGATTCCTATGTGAAAATCGCGGGCATTGAGGCATTTTAAAGTAAAATCGCGGTCAATCAGGCTTTTTAACATTGTTCCCTATGGGAAAATCGCGGTGATCGCGGGTACACGATTTTTATGTACCCGCGATTTACCCGCGATGCCCGCGATTTTTTACCCCCGACGCCCGCGATTCTAATCGCGGGCGCCGTTCTAGGTAAAGAGTACCGAATTTTTTGTGATGTGTATCTTATTTCAGTTGCAGCAATGCACATAGAGAAATGTGTCCGCTTTTCGCCACGGATACCTGTGAAGCCCGCGAGGGGACGCGTATAACTGTGAAGGTATCCGCGTCCCCTCGCGGGGCTCGCTGCGCTCGCCACGCTTCGGGCTCGGTGGCTCGCTGCGCTCGCCACACTATTCTATTCTCAACTCCACGCCGACGTGGATAGTAGGGCATGAAAAGGTCGGAGGACGCGTACCGCCGCCCCTCGCGGGCTCGCTGCGCTCGCCACGCTTCGGGTTGGCGTGGATCGTGGGGTGGCGTACAAAAATTGGGGTGACATTTAAGGGTTAATTGTGACTATTTGGGCTCTGTAGCCCATTTAACATTGATTCCTATGTGAAAATCGCGGGCATTGAGGCATTTTAAAGTAAAATCGCGGTCAATCAGGCTTTTTAACATTGTTCCCTATGGGAAAATCGCGGTGTTCGCGGGTACACGATTTTTATGTACCCGCGATGCCCGCGATTTTTTACCCCCGACGCCCGCGATTCTAATCGCGGGCGCCGTTCTAGGTAAAGAGTACCGAATTTTTTGTGATGTGTATCTTATTTCAGTTGCAGCAATGCACATAGAGAAATGTGTCCGCTTTTCGCCACGGATACCTGTGAAGCCCGCGAGGGGACGCGTATAACTGTGAAGGTATCCGCGTCCCCTCGCGGGGCTCGCTGCGCTCGCCACGCTTCGGGCTCGGTGGCTCGCTGCGCTCGCCACACTATTCTATTCTCAACTCCACGCCGACGTGGATAGTAGGGCATGAAAAGGTCGGAGGACGCGTACCGCCGCCCCTCGCGGGCTCGCTGCGCTCGCCACGCTTCGGGTTGGCGTGGATCGTGGGGTGGCGTACAAAAATTGGGGTGACATTTAAGGGTTAATTGTGACTATTTGGGCTCTGTAGCCCATTTAACATTGATTCCTATGTGAAAATCGCGGGCATTGAGGCATTTTAAAGTAAAATCGCGGTCAATCAGGCTTTTTAACATTGTTCCCTATGGGAAAATCGCGGTGATCGCGGGTACACGATTTTTATGTACCCGCGATTTACCCGCGATGACCGCGATTTTTTACCCCCGACGCCCGCGATTCTAATCGCGGGCGCCGTTCTAGGTAAAGAGTACCGAATTTTTTGTGATGTGTATCTTATTTCAGTTGCAGCAATGCACATAGAGAAATGTGGCGCCAGCAATGTTACTGCCGTGGCAGTCTCCAAAGCTTCAGGTCAACCCTTAAGACATTGCTCAGATGGGTTTTCCCCATCGGCTGAACATACAGGTCATTGGCTAGATAGCTGCAGCAGGTCCCGGTGACATCACTGGACTATATCGCTTACCGAAAAACAGACATTTCTCAAAGTTGGCCAACTCAATAGTGTCCATGTTCAGTCCAACTCGGAAAGTTTCATACAACTTGGCCAATGTAATCAGAGACAAGTTTGTAACTCAAAGGGGGCGAGTCCACCAAATCCCACCTACACAGTAACATCCATTCGCAGGCCTGGGGGACCCACCCACATCTTTCATTGGTCATCAACCATTGAAAGATGTGGAAGGTGCAATATGTAAGGTTGCTCTGTGCATGCATGCTGGGAAGGAACTGGGCTGGCAGCTAACATCCGGTGATGGATGATCAGCCACCTGCACCCGTGTCATGGCCTCATGTATCAGGACTGGTGTCTTAACTTTGCGTATTCCCTGTACGGGAAGAGGGATGGCAGCTGACATCCGGTGATTTCATCTGCCCGCCTCCGGCAGCCGCGGCACTGCCTAGTGACCATGGGAATGCCCAGCGTTTTCATGGGCACACTCATGAAACGCTGGGCATTCCCATGGGCATATCCTGTTGCCCCCACTCCCGTCCGCACTGGTAGGTGAGAACAGGGTGGAGAACTTGCCCATTCGCACCCAGTGTATGCACATGTGCATTAGGAAAACATCGATCCCCCGTCCTACATTTCCCCCTCACCCCCATTCTACACTGTGACATAACGGGCAGCTTTTCCACGCCACGGAGCACATTATACCGTACATTGCTCAGGCTGCATCCTTGTCCCTTATATAAGATGGAGTGGTGCGGCCCAAGGTCGCGTGTCTAACCTCAGACAGATAATCAGATAACGCTAACAAAGCCCTCATTCATGGTTGGGCGCTGCGTGCAGTCACATGGCATCTAAGGGGTTAAACACACACACGCACACAGGCTAATGCATGGAGTGTATAACATGATACACAGATTTGTGTGATCCTGTTGCCTATACCTTCCTTCACCTGGATGGTTGGGACAATGACAGCTAAGTATAGGCAGAGCGTGTTTGTGCAGAATGGCCTCATATAACCATTATCAGCGGGCAGTCATGGACATGTGCCAATGCAGGATGGTGGTAATCACTGGCACTAGCAAACTGCTTATGATTGGCTGTTGGCAAATCTTCCACTGACACTGATTGGTGTTTTCGTGATCACCTGCGTACAGATGACATATTGGTGAGCGATCGATGGTTGCATACTATGCGATGGATGACCATTGACGGTTTTACTTATCGTTGGTCATCCATTTTCTTTGACTGAGTGGCCCGTCGGCCAATCAGAACCTGGGGGCAGGGCTGCATCAGTGCGGGGGGTGGAGCTATGTTCTATGTGTCCCATCGATGTAGGGAAGCCATCTGCTTCTCCCCCCTTGATGGCAAAACTATTCTACATCGACCATAAACCATCATTGTTTGCGCATATGAAATGGGAAGTTGCCTCTGCCGTCTAAGAGGGTGTCTGCAATTTAGCTTATGTGTCTCTTGCACCATATGACGTAATCTACTGTAGATCTAGATTTGGACACTCTCGAGGAATGAACAGATGAATTTGATATCTAGTGCACCTCTCCCGGACAGCCATAGATGCCTGGTACAGATGGCTCTCCGATACAACAATCTGCTCAGATTTGCATCTCTCAGTCTGTTTCCTGCTTTACAATGACAGTAACATTTGGATTGTATAGGGGCGGGGTCATGGTGAGGCAATCATGGTGAGGCACCGCCCACTTAGCCGAACCGCCCCCCCTGTAAGTTACAGTCCAGATGCATCTATTACCCTGAACGGATTGCATACTGGGTTATGGATCGGGCCTACATACCCTGTCACACCAGTTTATCTGTCCCTGTGAGCAGAACAGCACGGCGTCGGCAGGAGTTACATTGTGCAGTGTAATAAGTGGAAATCAGGATATAAAAATGACAAGTTTTGTTTGTTTTCTGTTGTTATATAAACGGAGTCTAAAAAAAGATTCCCCAAAAGTATTCTAAGGTCACAGACAAAGGAGCGAATTGTCCAGCAAAGGCGGCAGAACATTGTGTCCTGCTGGAAATGCTAAAAAGAGAGAAGACGTCACAATCCCAACTCCTCCTCCTGTCTGTATTACACGTGTCCTGTGATAACGGGGTCAGAGTAAGTAACATGATGTACTGGCCATTGCCGGTGCTAGGGTGATCGGCGCCCTCCTGCAAACGATAAATTTGCACCCTTCTATGCTTTACAAAGGGACAGCGCATGGCCACACAATAGTATCCCATTACAAATTACACCACACACTAGCACAGTGGTTCCCAAACCGTGTGCCTAGGCACCCTGGGGTGCCTCAAGACACTTGCAGGGGTGCCTTCATTTGGTGGACCAGGACCAATTCATATTATAAATGGTCAATGTAACAGGCAAAACCAGTGCTGGTGGCTGCCAATCATAATATATGTGGACAAACAGAAGCAAAGCCTGTCCCTCACCAGATAACTGTGACATATAAACACAATGTACTTCATTTAATATTTTTTTTCTGAATTTATCGATGAGAAGCATTTGGCCTAGGGGCGCCTTGAAAATGTTTTGATGCTCTAGGGCGCCGTGATTCAAAAAAATTTGGGAACCACTGCACTGCACCGTATCCCTACATAACACCCACACCAGTTGCCGACAGTAGTAGCGTTGTCTATACATAACACCCACACCAGTTGCCGACAGTAGTAGTACATAAAACAGGGAAAGGGGTTTGGGATTTTAGTTCTGCACAAGATAAATGGGAAAAAAGGTTTGTCGGAAAGCCCCAATATTAAGTTACCGTGTTGAGGCTACAATTAATATATGACTGGGGGTGCTGCCAAAGACAATAGTGGTCATACAGGAAACAAAAAAGAAAAGGATTGTCTTTGTTGCTGGCGCACTGAAGAAGAAGAAAATTGTTGAGAAATTGTTTTGTATTAAAATTTAACTTTTAATTCTTTCTAATAAAATAAGCCATTAAAGTGAAATAAGGTTAACATACATGACTGACAAAAACATTGAACAATAGTAAAAATGCACGTGCAGTTTGTGTGTCGTTAATCTGATATATAATTCAAATTATAAGTGTTATTGTTGGCAAGAAAAGATACTTCAATATGGTACACAAAGTGCCCGTATCCGCCGTGAAGGTACACGAATGTTTGCGGTCCAATATTAGGTGTTGTGGGTCGCTTGTAACAATGGTCCAATATGGTACACAAAGTGCCCGTATCCGCCGTGAAGGTGCACGAATGTTTGCGGTCCAATATTAGGTGTTGTGGGTCGCTTGTAACAACGGTCGTATGGGTTGCCGAACGTTCGGTCGTTGTTTGGCTCCTCTATTATTTACGACTGTGTGTCTTAGTAGGTACACAAGTGTATACGGTCCAATAAGGTGTTATAGGTCGCAAGAGACAAGGGTCGTATGGGTGGCCGGACGTTCAGTCGTTGTCTGGCTCCTCTGTTAGTTGCGACTGTGTGTCTAGATGATTGGTTTAGTTTTTATTTTTATTATTATAAGGTGGTTAATGTCCCATGTCCAATATACAAGTCAAGCTTATGACAATTTGATACGTTGAAGTTATGTATCTTATAAGATTTGTACGTGTTTAAGCAGGTAGGTGTAATTCTATGTCCTGCGTACAAGGGATGTTGACAGGCTCGTATTGGATCTTGTCTGGTTGTAATTTTAATGATATGTTGCATGGGTAATTCACCAGTAATTACACTGATTAGTCCCTCTATTAAACAACAGTTATATTGAGATCTGTATACAATCAGATCAATAGATATGGCAGACAAATATAGTTATGTAGCCTGCATAGGTATTGATTGGACATATTGGGTACATAAATCATTAATTGCTGTTTGACAGCATATTGGAAGAAAGTTGCATGGGCGGTCTGACAGTAAGTGTACTAACCAGATCCCTCTATAGTATCACAAGTGTAAAAAAATGGATTACTCAGAGCGCGTGTGATTTTCTTGCAAAAAGGGGGGGATTTGGCATTTAATTGGTCCAATAAGTTGAATGGTGTGTATGTCACCCCAAGATCATACAAAATGTTAGTAAGGTTAGTAAGACATACCAGATCAGGCAAAATACATCATATTTGTATGTCACAGGCGTGAAAGAATGGATTTTAGCACTTTTATCACCACCAACCAATTGTATGGTGTGTATGCCACCCTACGGCTTTGCAAACAACAATTTCTTTAGATGAACTAAACCGATCAATTAGGGCAAACTATATTTTCATAAGTAGAACGTACCAATACGGCGGCTGTGTGGCGTACCCACTAGCTTTTGATAAGCCGGTTTTAGGATGGATTTCACGTTTGTGATGGTCCAACAAATTGTGTAATGTGTATCATGCCTCAAGATTGTACAAAACTCGACATGAGCATTTGGACACAAAAATGGTATATTTTAAATACACAAGCTTGAGCTTATCCAGCATCAATTTATTTAGTCAGTTGGACCAATCGGTATTTTCATAAGTAGAACGTATCAATACAGCGGCTGTGTGGCGTACCCACTAACTTTTGATAAGCCGGTTTTAGGATGGATTTCACGTTTGTGATGGTCCCACAAATTGTGTAGTGTGTATCATGCCTCAAGATTGTACGAAACTCGACATGAGCATTTGGACACAAAAATGGTATATTATAAATACACAAGCTTGAGCTTATCCAGCATCAATTTATTTAGTCAGTTGGACCAATCGGTATTTTCATAAGTAGAACGTACCAATACGGCGGCTGTGTGGCGTGCCCCCTAACTATTGATGATGTACTAATATTGTGGGACGGTCAGCAGGAGGACTTGAAAAAATTCATTTCCATTTTGAATACCAACAAGCTCAATTTGAAACTTACGGGGGAGGAAAGTCAGAGTGAGGTAACCTTTTTAGACCTCACAATTAAAATTGAAGAAGATGGGCAAATCACCACCGATATTTTCAGGAAAAAAACGGCAACTAATAACATCTTGCACGCTTCTAGCTCCCACTTACCGGCTACCATCAAGGGCATCCCCAAAGGGGAACTTTTAAGAACAAAACGCAATTGCTCGCAACCCCTGGACTTCCACATAAGACAGACACAACTATGTGACCGATTAAAACAAAGAGGGTACAGTAATACAATTATTAAGACAGCTAAAAATGAAGTGAAAAGTTACCCACGAGAATCGCTCCTGGTCCCTAAATCTAAACCGAAACGAGAAGAACCCATCAGGTACATTGGGACCTTTAACAGTCGATGGCGAGATGTCACCTCAATTCTCCAGAAACATTGGACAATTTTACATACTGACCCAGACCTCAAAGAAATATTGCCAGCCAGAGTTGAAACCAGTTGGAGACGCTCCCCCAATCTGAGAGATAGAGTGGTTCAGAGCCACCTGGCATCCCCCAAAAAATCATTATATACCAAAAAAGGCTCTTATCAATGCAGACAATGCAAGGCATGTCAATATATGACACCGACCACACACTTTGTGGACAGATATAACAAGAAATGGACAATCGACACTTACATCGATTGCACCACTGTGGGAGTCGTGTACCAACTGATCTGCCCATGTAATAAAATCTACATAGGCAAGACAAAACGACAGCTGAAAGTGAGAATCTTGGAGCACATTGGCAGTATAAGAAACTCCAAACAAGACAAACTTAGATTCAAGACCCTCACACCAATAGCTAACCACTTTTTACAAGCCCACAATAGTGATCCCAAGCATTTAAGAGCCTTCGGAATGAAAAACATCAGAATGAATACACGTGGGGGTGACATTGACAAAATCCTACTCCAACAGGAAACAAAAATGATATTTTTAATGAATAGCCTGCAACCGGCAGGACTTAATGAAACGAATAGTTTTTCATCATATTTATAGATAATCTGTATTCATGTTTATCTGACCACCATATAATCAAGAATGGTAAAAATAATAAAATACTGTCTGTCATGACAACCATAACCCCTTCCCCATCACCTTATCACAGGTATTTTCACCCATGGAATCACGTCCAATATCCTCATCATATCCCCTACACTTTATTCCCTTTCTTCCTTTTATTCCATTCCACCCTTATGCCCAATCACTAAAAGACATACATTACCATCTTATGGTACTTTATCTTATCTCCTGATTACCAATTGAAGAACACAGGAATTTATTTCCCTTCCCACCATATTTTCACGTTTGATACTCACCTTTTTATTGCTGTGGTTTTGTTCACTTTTTTCTTCTTTCTCTCACTCCACTCCTGAAAAACAAACAACAAATAATAATAACTAATAGAAACACTCCCTATATAATCCTAAATATATAAAAACCAATAGTTATATCACGGTATATAATTCATATAATCATAGTAAGGTCAGACATCCATGTAATATACAATCTTTATCCTTATTTTTAATTTAATTTTTATTGTCATTACAATTTATTTTTATATTTATTTATTTTTATTTTTATTATCATTATTTCTATTATATTTATTTCATGATTAATTACAATCCGGTTTTTTAATTTATATTCGTTTAGCAGGGATCATTTTTGTCAATAATAGATTTATGGACTGGCGTTAAGGCAAGATACACAAATCTGTTCAACACAAGATATAAGAGGATGACATCATCGCAGGTCCTGATTGACTAGACATCAGATGACTGCAATCCAGCACCCGATTGGCCCAAATATCTGACTTATACCCACTGACATGGCTGTTCTGATCCAGCCTTGAAAAAGCCTATGTGAAACGCGCGTTGGCCGTATGCACGTGCAGTTTGACATGTGTCTCACATAATACAATGTTTATTTATTAATAATGTGTTTAAATGATGTATTGAATGCTCAGATAGATAACTGGACATTTAGCGGTAGACATTGGAATTTATACCCTAGTACTGGTCCACTTAACTTTAATGCACGCTGCGATCTGTACCTGACGGGAGCAATAGCACACTGAAGCCGGTGCTTAACCTCCAGACGCAGGACTAACAGCCCGTAACCTAACGGGCAGCGCATCTTAGTGAGAAGCGGGCGCCCTACTTACAATACAAGCTATTTCAGCGCAATACTATTTTGAATGTGCTGAGCGCTCAGACATTTAAAATCTACTTTGTAGCTACGCGCTAAGATTGGAGGCGCACCTGCTCATCACTTATCTTTAGCCTGTAAAATCGGGCATATATCACGGACAGTAACCGCATGTCCTTTTGAAAATCATTGGTTTAATAACCTATTCTGCATATATCTACAGCCCATGGTCTTATAATTGTGCAATAGGGTTGACAAATCAATAAGCTCAATACACCATTTTTTGTTGGTATATAATTTCTCTAATCCCTGTGCCCCTCTCTGCCCATACAAATAAAATGTGCCTTGATCGATTGGGTCTATTCGACCAATCCAATTTGATAATTGTATAGTCTTGGGGTTCCATACACATGATCCAATTTGTTGGATCACCAAATACACGAAATCCACCCCAAAATTTTGGCACAGATAGGGTAAACAGGTACACTGCTCATCTACCACACGGATACGCTTCACACAAAATAAATGTGACCCATTCCGATTGGTTCAACTGACTAAATAAATTGATGCTGGTTAAGCTCAAGCTTTTGTATTTATAATATACCATTTTTGTGTCCAAATGCTCATGTCGAGTTTCGTACAATCTTGAGGTATGATACACACTACACAATTTGTTGGACCATCACAAACGTGAAATCCATCCTAAAACCGGCTTATCAAAAGTTAGGGGGCACGCCACACAGCCGCCGTATTGGTACGTTCTACTTATGAAAATACCGATTGGTCCAACTGACTAAATAAATTGATGCTGGATAAGCTCAAGCTTGTGTATTTATAATATACCATTTTTGTGTCCAAATGCTCATGTCGAGTTTCGTACAATCTTGAGGCATGATACACACTACACAATTTGTGGGACCATCACAAACGTGAAATCCATCCTAAAACCGGCTTATCAAAAGTTAGTGGGTACGCCACACAGCCGCTGTATTGATACGTTCTACTTATGAAAATACCGATTGGTCCAACTGACTAAATAAATTGATGCTGGATAAGCTCAAGCTTGTGTATTTAAAATATACCATTTTTGTGTCCAAATGCTCATGTCGAGTTTTGTACAATCTTGAGGCATGATACACATTACACAATTTGTTGGACCATCACAAACGTGAAATCCATCCTAAAACCGGCTTATCAAAAGCTAGTGGGTACGCCACACAGCCGCCGTATTGGTACGTTCTACTTATGAAAATATAGTTTGCCCTAATTGATCGGTTTAGTTCATCTAAAGAAATTGTTGTTTGCAAAGCCGTAGGGTGGCATACACACCATACAATTGGTTGGTGGTGATAAAAGTGCTAAAATCCATTCTTTCACGCCTGTGACATACAAATATGATGTATTTTGCCTGATCTGGTATGTCTTACTAACCTTACTAACATTTTGTATGATCTTGGGGTGACATACACACCATTCAACTTATTGGACCAATTAAATGCCAAATCCCCCCTTTTTTGCAAGAAAATCACACGCGCTCTGAGTAATCCATTTTTTTACACTTGTGATACTATAGAGGGATCTGGTTAGTACACTTACTGTCAGACCGCCCATGCAACTTTCTTCCAATATGCTGTCAAACAGCAATTAATGATTTATGTACCCAATATGTCCAATCAATACCTATGCAGGCTACATAACTATATTTGTCTGCCATATCTATTGATCTGATTGTATACAGATCTCAATATAACTGTTGTTTAATAGAGGGACTAATCAGTGTAATTACTGGTGAATTACCCATGCAACATATCATTAAAATTACAACCAGACAAGATCCAATACGAGCCTGTCAACATCCCTTGTACGCAGGACATAGAATTACACCTACCTGCTTAAACACGTACAAATCTTATAAGATACATAACTTCAACGTATCAAATTGTCATAAGCTTGACTTGTATATTGGACATGGGACATTAACCACCTTATAATAATAAAAATAAAAACTAAACCAATCATCTAGACACACAGTCGCAACTAACAGAGGAGCCAGACAACGACTGAACGTCCGGCCACCCATACGACCCTTGTCTCTTGCGACCTATAACACCTTATTGGACCGTATACACTTGTGTACCTACTAAGACACACAGTCGTAAATAATAGAGGAGCCAAACAACGACCGAACGTTCGGCAACCCATACGACCGTTGTTACAAGCGACCCACAACACCTAATATTGGACCGCAAACATTCGTGCACCTTCACGGCGGATACGGGCACTTTGTGTACCATATTGGACCATTGTTACAAGCGACCCACAACACCTAATATTGGACCGCAAACATTCGTGTACCTTCACGGCGGATACGGGCACTTTGTGTACCATATTGAAGTATCTTTTCTTGCCAACAATAACACTTATAATTTGAATTATATATCAGATTAACGACACACAAACTGCACGTGCATTTTTACTATTGTTCAATGTTTTTGTCAGTCATGTATGTTAACCTTATTTCACTTTAATGGCTTATTTTATTAGAAAGAATTAAAAGTTAAATTTTAATACAAAACAATTTCTCAACAATTTTCTTCTTCTTCAGTGCGCCGACAGTAGTAGCGCTGACAGACTTGCGGTGTCCGGGTCCAAGAACTGGGCAGGCAGCTGACGACCTTTGATGTCAGCAACCCACTGCCTGGCAGGCAGGTGCCCGCCTGCGTTTGCATTGGGATGGCCAGTGTTTTTCCAGCATTTTCGTGGGCATCCCCCCCTCCCCCCCATGGCAACTATGCCAGTCGCCGAAGGAGCCCGCACAGAAGCCATGCTCATGTGCCTATGCAGAAAGAAAACATCGGTCAACAGTGCGAACACCCCGGGGGCCGAAGCAACTAGAATCAGACCCTTAATGTAAATTAAGCCCTAAGATTTTATTTGACGATCTGACCACAGGGTCCCTGGTCTATACATGAGCACAACCAACTCAGCAATTGTATTGGAATCTGCAGCGAGCGCAATGACGACAATATCTTCCTACTTAGGGCCTTATTCTGGTTGGTGCGGTCCGTTCCGAATTCTTTTGGAGGGCGCTTTTTAGCCGTCTGCGCATGCGTAGGCAACGCAATGCGCATGTGCCACGCATGGTCTACGTACTCGTTCTCACTAATACCGTACAGAAATGTCCACCGAATTGACTCTGGAAATATGGGCGTCATTCGGACCTACACAAGGGCGTGGTTTCAAAGTGGGCAAAACTGGGCGTAAACATGGGCGTACACGAGGGAGTGCACGAACTCTGGTAGGCGTGCATTCGGACAGCACACCGACTGCAAATGAACCAACACACATGAAATATGCGGTCTTCATAAGCAAGTTTCACTTTGCGGAGAGCACTTGTTCATGCGCTAGGCATTTGGTTCGCCCAATTAGTACGCCCGCACCTGAATCACTCTCAGCTGAACACAATCCACTCCTCTACTCATTAGTGATTAATTACACTCTTTTCATAGCTTCAATTGGAAGCATTGCTGCCTAAAAGGACCATTACTAAATACGCAAATATATGCTGAAAGCACGACTGCATTTTTGCTATTTTACACACATTTACACTGCAAGAAATGGGCATAAGTGTGTCATGTGGCAGATGTATGAGTTCAGATAACAGTCGTGAGTTTTGCGGAAATACCCCGCATCGGTGCGTACGGGCAGCTTCCCGTCCGTTCGGACGCTGTTAGACCGTGCAGAATCTTTTTGTTGCCACCGCACACGCACGGTTTGGTTGTTGTCCGAAAACACACCCTCTTCTTAGAGAGTGAGTCCGTCCGAATGCGGAGGACCTGTGGGCGTTTGTTCTTACAATGTCCGCACAGCGTGGCGTTCGGTCAGCTCTGAAAGAATTCGGGACGGACCGCACCAACCATAATAACCTCCTTAGTGACAGCGATGGTGAAGTGGTTGGGGTTGGGACTCTAATGTGCCCGTTGCATTGTAGTAACAGTCCACTTCTTCAGATTTTACCACTTCTTCTAACTTTAAGTCCTATACGCACGGTGCGATTCATTATCTATTCAATCCCGATTCTTTCGGTATGGAATTGCACGGCGTAGTGCGCACATTTGTTTTGGACTATAAAGTACAGAATGCAGCAACGAATGCAGCTGAACACCATTCGATGTCAAAATCGAATCGAAACCTAACCCTAATCGCAAAATGAGTACGGGGCATTACTGTTAGGGAGGCCAATCCCGGGATCGGGTTCGGCGGGATCCCGGGATTTTGGCCTAAAATTGTCGGGATTTGGATCCCGGGATTGAAGCTTCCAATTCCAGGATTAGTACCCCCATACAAAAATGAACTTTTTGTTTAAAGCCGGGCAGCGATAAGCGATTTAGAATATGGCTCAGACGCTGCCCGGCTGAATGCTCCTTACCCCGATGCTGTTTCGGAGTCGGGACAGTGTGCGGTGCTGAGTCTGACAAGCATGGCGGCACCCAGGCTGCGCAACGTGACCCCTGACATCACGTCACGCTGCGCAGCCTGGCCAACGCTATGCCTGTCAGACTCAACACAGTCACTGTCCTAAACCCGGACAGAGCCCGCTGTGCCGCCCCCAGGAGACAGTCAAACGGTCCTGCTCCCTGCTGCGCTCACCACTGCCGCAGTGAGTGACAGGACAGGGCAGGGGGGTTGGGGAAGGATTGCGGGGAGGGGGGTGCAATTTTTCTAGTGACATTTGGGCAAGGAGCCGGGTTTTTTTCTTATTAGGGAGGCCAATCCCGGGAATCCCGGGATTGAGCATTTTTTTAATCCCGAATCCCGGGATTGAAAAAGTGCCCCGGGATTGGCATCCCTAATTACTGTTTTATAAAATTTACATTTATTTGATCTGTTTATTAGATTTTACCATTGAGCAAGTACACAGAGTTACTGTGATTCCACCCAACAGGGAATCTTATTGGGTAAGGCTGCCACCTCTTAGCCAATAAGCAAACCTTATTATTTATGCAGATGTAACAGGCTGATCACTCTAAATTGTATTTAACATACTGTAGCCTTGATCAGATATTGTTCATTTACTTGTTAAGGAAATACGTAATTGCTCAGATGGATAAAACGCCCCTGACTTCCTCAGCAGGCCCCATGTCCTACTGTGAGAAATGAGTTATATAGCCTTATTTAATCTATCCCTTATGTAAAATACATACTGTACACACTATTCTCTATGGTTAAAACCACCTACAATATTTATCATTAAGGATATTTTCGATCTCACAATTAATTTGGCCAGATATATCAAGCTTCACAAAGAGATAAAATGAAGAGTGATAAACAACCAGCCAATCAGCTCTTACCTGACATTTTTCAAACCCAGCTTGTAACATGACAGGTAGGAGCTGATTGGCTAGCTGTTTATCGCTCTCCATTTTATCACTTTTTGAAGCTTGATACATATGGCCCAATGGACCTAATTCACTAATCGTGATTTTGGCGCTTTTGCGTATGCGCACCTGTGGTGGTGCACTTGCGTTCATATTCCAAAAATTGCAAATGCAGTCAACGCAGCCTTTTTGGCGTGTCAACAAGGGGTCGAGGGCATTCGTGGAGCAGGCCGCTGCAGCTATGTGACGTTACACGCGGCCGCTGCGACCGAAACATTCTAGACTGCGCAGGCAGGGAGCTACTCTTAGGCAAGTTTGACTCTTTTGGAGAGGGCGCCAGTTCAGTGAGGCCATGGGGGCGGATGCATTGCACAACAGGGGGCGGGGCTACAAAGATATGATTCGCGTCATTGTAACCCTGCCCCACAGTGCAATGCCTGAAATACTGCCAATACTGCTTGACAGCGAGGATGTGATCGCACTGGCCATGCCCCCCCCCAAACAGGATGATGCCTTAATTCACTCCGCCGCGGGGGGGGGGGGTTGCAGGAGATTGCCTGCATTCCGGGAGGGGAACCCAATTTCCGGGACCATCCCAGCCATTATGGCAAGGTCGGTAACCCTGCTTTTGAGATGTGGGCATTTTGCTGTATAACAAAGCGTATGCATCTATGCAATGCGATTAAAGTAATTTGCAATCACATTGCGTGTAAGGACCCAGCATACATGGTGGCCTTACGCTTTGCTGGGCGCTAAAGCCCCTTCCCCCCATGCTAGTGACAGCAAGTGTAGTTTTGCAAGGATTTGCAAAAGTACAATTGAAGCTGAATTGGGCCCAATATCTCTATATTATTACCTCTCTGGCAAGAGAGTGTGAACATGATTGTATTGTGGAACTTCTCAATGAACAGTGCACGTGCTCCTTTATTAAATTAAAGTCTCATGATTCCTGAACTTTTTACCTGGGTCTGATGAAAGGTCCTGGGTCCTGCTCCCCCATTACAGGGAGTTGGACTGCAGCGCAGCCTCTCTCCTCAGCTCAGCACAATCTGCTTAGTGATGTGTGCTGAGCTGGGGAGATAAAGAGAGGCAGCTGCAGCACAGCCTCTCTCCTCAGCTCAGCACATGCTGCTCAGTGATGTGTGCTGAGCTGGGGAGATAGAGAGAGGCAGCTGCAGCACAGTCTCTCTCCTCAGCTCAGCACATGCTTCTCAGAGATGTGATTTGAGCTGGGGAGATATAGAGAGGCAGCTGCAGCACAGCCTCTCTCCTCAGCTCAGCACATGCTGCTCAGTGATGTGTGCTGAGCTGGGGAGATAGAGAGAGGCAGCTGCAGCACAGACTCTCTACTCAGCTCGGAGCATGCTGCTTAGTGATGTGTGCTGAGCTGGGGAGATAGAGAGAGGCAGCTGCAGCACAGCCTCTCTACTCAGCTCGGAGCATGCTGCTTAGTGATGTGTGCTGAGCTGGGGAGATAGAGAGAGGCAGCTGCAGCACAGCCTCTCTCCTCAGCTCAGCACAAGCTGCTCAGTGATGTGTGCTGAGCTGGGGAGTTAGAGAGAGGCAGCTGCAGTACAGCCTCTCTCCTCCGCTCAGCACATGCTTCTGTGATGTTGGTTGATCTGGGGAGATAGAGAGAGGCAGCTGCAGCACAGCCTCTCTCCTCAGCTCAGCACATGCTGCTCAGTGATGTGTGCTGAGCTGGGAAGATAGAGAGAGGCAGCTGCAGCACAGTCTCTCTCCTCAGCTCAGCACATGCTTCTCAGAGATGTGATTTGAGCTGGGGAGATATAGAGAGGCAGCTGCAGCACAGCCTCTCTCCTCAGCTCAGCACATGCTTCTCAGTGATGTGTGCTGAGCTGGGGGGATATAGAGAGGCAGCTGCAGCGGCAGCCTGTCCTCTCTCCCTGCGGTGGTGTGCATGCCTTCCTGGTGGCCACGGTCCTTCATTTTACAGAGGGGCCGTTAACTTGTCGGTGCCCCTGGGTAAAGATCCCGTGTTTCATCTAAAACACATACACACTGGGGGTGATTCAGTAGTAATCGGACGGGGCTGAATTGGCCCAGTTCCGACGGTGGGGGGAGTCTGCGCAGACCCCCTGTGTAAACGCCTTTGGTGAGTATCACACTTGCCACGTCATTCACATGGGTAAGGGAAATTCTGAAAATGCTGGGCGTGCCCCGGGTAAACGCACCCGGGTATTTTAGATCACACAATGAGCCTAATTCAGCTTCAGCTGTTAAAGTGTGATTACATAATTCTGCAATCGCATTACGTGGAGGGAACCGGCATGCCCTGCGCTGGGCACCCAACCCCCCCCCCCATATGCTAGTGACGGCAAGTGTAGTTTTGCAAAAATCTGAAAACTACAATTAAAGCTGAATTAGGCCCAATATTTTGTTATAAATTAGATTTTATGCAAACAATTACCTATCTTGCAAGAGAGTGTGAACATGATGGGATTGGTCGTGTTCTGCGGAACTTCTCAATGAACATTGCACGTGCTCCTTTATTAAATTAAAGTCTCATGATTCCTGAACAGGGACCTCGCTCTCACTGCCGGAATTGAGCTAATTGCAAACAGTGTACAGAAATTAGTAAATTTATTTTGCATATATTCCTGTAAAAACACACCCTAGTCCTAATTCGAGACGTGCTGCTCTCCATTCATACTCACTCGTACATTTCAACTTCATGGTCGCACGGACTCTCGAGGCTTGTGCAGGATGAAGTTTGAGGATGTCCTCTCAGAAGCCGGCGTCTTCGGCAGATTTCAGAAATTGTCCCTTCTAATCCTCTGCCTCCCAAGAGTCATTCTTCCTCTACACTTCCTATTACACATCTTCATCTCAGCTGTTCCACCCCATCACTGTACCGTTCCCAACCCGGGGAACCTGAGCCAGGAAGACCTTCTTCTCATCAACATCCCCAGAGAGGCCGATGGGACCTTCAGTTCCTGTACCATGTATTCCCAGGCACAGCCTCACCTGCTACTGAACAGATCCCAGAAGATGGTCAATGAGTCCCAGGTGCAGGGATGTCACCACGGCTGGACCTATGATGTCTCCACGTTCTCCTCCACCACCGTCACAGAGGTAGGACTTTACTGTAGATACCACAAATGTGCAAAGTTTGATTATGTTATAGACTAAAAATATCAGAGGTAGTGCCAATATTCAAAAAAGGAAAAAAGGAAGATCCCGCTAATTACAGACCCGTTAGTTTAACATCAATTGTGGGTAAACTATTTGACGGATTTTTAAGGGATGGTATCCAGGAATATTTAGATCATCACCGTCTACTCAGTACTAACCAACATGGGTTCGTGAAAAATCGTTCATGCCAAACTAATCTACTAGGGTTCTATGAAGAGGTTAGCAAAAACCTCGATAATGGAAATGCTGTAGATGTGATTTTCCTAGATTTCGCTAAAGCATTTGATACTGTCCCACACAAGAGATTGATTAATAAAATGGAGAACCTAGGATTGGGTGAAAATATCTGCAGATGGGTAGGGAATTGGCTATGTAATAGAGAACAAAGAGTGGTTGTGAATGGTGCCGTATCAGATATGATACCGATACTAAGTGGAGTGCCACAGGGTTCGGTTTTGGGGCCCATTTTGTTTAACATATTTATTAACGATATTGGGATAGGGTTACTCAGCAATGTATCCATCTTTCCTCTACCTCCCCATGGCAGCCGAACACATGGGTTTCCTCCCTTATAGGTAGACATCTGGAAAGGAAAGAAAAGACACTGCCCCTATATAAGGTCCGCCCACCTAAGGCTCTGTGTCTTTTTTTTCCTTTCCAGGTGGACAGGAGGCTTACCCTGTGAACAGCTGCTGGTCTTCCCCACTGCCTAGTGCAGCAGGGGTTTTAGACCTATGGTGAGGTAGAGGTGGCCCGCTACCTAGTGTGGTTGGGAACCTGGTCTGCTAGGCGGCCCGCTGCCTAGTGCAGTAAGGGCCGTTCTTTGTGTTTTTGCCCCATGTACTGACCGCTTGTAGTAATACCGGGCGTCCGGTATAATCATGTGCCTCTGTGAGCCAGGCGGCTGGCGCGTGCAGCGTCTCCCCCTCTGTGTAGCGCGGATGCAGGCGCTTCCTGCCGCGTGCGTGTCTGGAGTGCCGGGGGCGCGCGCGCGCGTGTGCCGGCGCTTGATGATGACGCGGCGGACGCTGCGGCGTCTGACGTCGGGCGGAGGGGAGGGGACGCTGGAGGGGGCTGCGGCGGTGACGCGGGCGGGCGTCCGGCGTCATAAGAGGGCGCCAGGACAGCCTGGCCTGCGTATCTGGAGCGCACGGAAGTGGAGTTCTGAAGGGACAAAACGGACTGAGTTCTATTGGAGGGGCTGTATCCCTGCACTGCAGAAATAAGAATACTTTACAGCAGACTGGTAAGGTCCCTTACAGCATGCGCTGCAGGGACTTCTTCTCTCTATATTACTGTGGCTGATTGGTGTTGTTTTTACAGTACTATATAATGGAGGAAGAGAGAAGGCAGCCATCTAAGTCAGGGTAAGCCTAAGCTGGATGCTTTTTAGTTTTTGGCTGATTTTTACTGGGCTAGTTTATGGTAGTTGTGTTCTATTGGATTCTGATGGTATATTGCTGTATACTTAGGTCTGAAACTGGCAAGGAGAAAGCTGAGGCCAAGGCAAAGCACAAGAAAAGGACTGCTAAATGTGTCCTCTGTGATAAAGACCTGCCAGAGAAATGTACAGGGTCTGTGTGTGAGAAGTGTAAAAGGCCGCCAATGCTGGGGCCGGATCAAATGAAGGACCTGGTGTCCATGTTGAGAACCTCCTTGGCAGATACCTTTGTCACAAAGGATGACCTAGCCAAGATGTCCCTGAAAAGACCCAGGGAGGTGTTGTCAGAGGATTCGGATGGATCAGAGGGCCCGGCAGCAGGCCATGATGATGAGGTTATAGAGGAAGGCGAAGTCGTACAGGAAAAACCAGATCCTGGGTTTAATCCAGACCTGCTGGAAAACTTGCTGGGTTTAATCAATAAATCCCTGAACATAGAAGACCCCCCTGAGGAGGGCAAGTTGCAGGACTTGTTGTTCAAAGACAAGAAGAAAAAAGCCAAAGCTTTTCCCTTGTCTGAGGCATTAAAGGAGGTAGTTGAGGAGGAATGGGCCAACCCCGATAAGAAGGTTGCGGCCCCAGTCAGGGTGGCAAAGATGTACCCTTTCGAGGATAAGCTTGTTAAGCATTGGGAAGCTGCTCCCAAAGTGGACGCGGCTATCGCGAGAATATCAAGAAAGACTACTCTCCCATTAGAAGATGCCAATATCTTTAAAGATAGCATGGAGAGAAAAATGGAGATTACCCTGAGGAAACAACATGTGACATCAGGGGCGGCCATTAAAGCATCCTCAGCTATTGCGGTGACTTCACGGGTTCTTAGGTCATGGTGCCAGGACCTAGAATCTGACTTAATGGATGGCATCAAAAGGGCTGAACTACTTAAAGTGGTACAGAATATGCAAGTAGCCATTGAGTTCGTCTGCGACGCATCTTTGGATGCGGTAAGGTTGTCGGCAAGGGCTAATGCGAGTACAGCGGTAGCAAGGAGAGCTCTATGGTTGAAGCCTTGGGCGGCGGATGCCCAATCCAAGAATAAATTGGTTTCATTGCCCTTCCATGGTGAATATTTGTTCGGTGCCAAACTGGACGATATTATCTCTAAGCTTTCTGGAGGGAAATCAGTATGGCTCCCGCAGGACAAGGCAGCAAGGAAACCTTTCAATAGGTTTCAGCGGTTTCAAACCCCAGACCTTAAAGAGGCCAGAACATATAGGCCAGGTAGGGGGTATAGAAGGCCCTGGTTCGGGAACAGAGGCTCCTTTCGAGGGCAGCGTAGCAAGGAGGGCAGGTTTGGATTCCGTAACCTGTCCCAATGACGCCAGGTGCAGGGTCGGAGGCAGGCTATTGAAGTATCAGCAGGCTTGGCTCCGCTCCACACAGGACAAGTGGGTGCAGGAGATCGTTTCCAGCGGGTATCGGATAGAATTTGTCAAACCGCCAGGGAACTGGCAAGAAGCTTCTCCCATGCCAAAGTGCCTGCAGGAGAGAAAAGCTCTTTTAGACAGCCTAAAGACAATGATGGCCCAAGGAGTGGTGGTGAGAGTCCCGGAGGATCAGGAAGGCCGGGGGTGGCAGTCACGGTTCTTCGTGGTGAAGAAAGCCTCGGGGGGCTTCAGGACCATTCTGGACCTGAGGAGGTTGAATTCTTTCGTGCACGCAAAAAAATTCAAGATGGAGTCTATCCGGTCCATTCTACCGGATATAAGGCAAGGCTCTTTCCTCACCACCATAGACTTAAAGGACGCTTACCTGCACATACCCATACACGCAGATCACCAAAAGTTCTTAAGGTTCTGCCTAGGGGGAATTACGTATCAATTCACAGCGCTTCCATTCGGACTCTCCACGTCCCCAAGGACTTTCACGAAGGTTCTGATAGTGCTCATTGCCAACCTCAGGCAAGAGGGGATAGCAATTTGGGCGTACCTGGACGACCTTCTGATAATGGCCAGTACGAGAGAGTTAGCCTTGACTCATACACAAAGAGTGATACATTACTTAGAAAAGCATGGCTGGATTGTAAACGTGGAAAAAAGCCAGCTGAGACCGTCAAGGGTGGTAAAGTACCTAGGGGTCGTGATAGACACCGGACTAATGAGGATCACCCTGACGGAAGAGAGAATAGAAAAATTGAGAAAAGAGATAAGGAACCTGCTGGTAAAGCATGCAGTAAGATCAGCGGACTGCATGAAAATTCTTGGCCTAATGGCGGCAGCTCAGGACACGGTCGGTTGGTCTCGGTTCCATACAAGGTCCCTACAAAACTGCTTCCTGTCCCAATGGGACGGGGACGGAAAGAACCTGAATCAAAGGATCACACTATCAAGAGGCGCGCTGGCAGACCTAAAATGGTGGTCAGAGACAAGCAAATTTCGCCAAGGGAGATCCTTCGTAGAGGAAAATCAGGTGGTTCTCACAACCGACGCCAGCAAGACAGGCTGGGGAGCGCAACATTTTTATTGGTAAGCTGCTCAATCAGAGGTCTGTCATTCAGGTGCCAACAGGGAGGGGTAAATCTGGTTAGGAAAGAAAAACAGTTTGTATCCCTATTGCACACTGAATGAGAAATATACATATAATAATCAGACAATACAGAGATCTTGGTTGCATATATCTGCAGATATAGGGTTAAGCCCCCAGGCCGTACGTCAAGGCGTCTCTGTCACTGGGGGTCCCTAACACTGGGTATGGGTCTGGGGTGTGGGCCCCCAACATGCCGACACAGGCTGACTACTCCAGGGCAGCACACAAATGAAAATTAGTAAGTGTTAAATAAGAAGCACATAAGTGCTATGTAGGGAGGTGAAGGTGTGATTAAAATAATACATACAATAGGGAAAAAACATAAATGTTAATAAAGTGTTAGGGTGTGCTACCCTGGAGCAGACCAGCCATACCAACAAAGGGGGAATCACACTCCCAAACCCATCCCATGCACAATAACAAATTTATGGGCCTAATAGCCCAGTGTAAGGCCACATGATAATGGCTTACAACATCTGAGAGCCAGCTTACCTGGAGATACCCCTGGCTTCTCCAATGGCACTCAGGTGTCAGCAATCCCTCCTATTGCTGACCCATCTATGCCTCTCAACTGCACAACATTTTTATTGGTAAGCTGCTCAATCAGAGGTCTGTCATTCAGGTGCCAACAGGGAGGGGTAAATCTGGTTAGGAAAGAAAAACAGTTTGTATCCCTATTGCACACTGAATGAGAAATATACATATAATAATCAGACAATACAGAGATCTTGGTTGCATATATCTGCAGATATAGGGTTAAGCCCCCAGGCCGTACGTCAAGGCGTCTCTGTCACTGGGGGTCCCTAACACTGGGTATGGGTCTGGGGTGTGGGCCCCCAACATGCCGACACAGGCTGACTACTCCAGGGCAGCACACAAATGAAAATTAGTAAGTGTTAAATAAGAAGCACATAAGTGCTATGTAGGGAGGTGAAGGTGTGATTAAAATAATACATACAATAGGGAAAAAACATAAATGTTAATAAAGTGTTAGGGTGTGCTACCCTGGAGCAGACCAGCCATACCAACAAAGGGGGAATCACACTCCCAAACCCATCCCATGCACAATAACAAATTTATGGGCCTAATAGCCCAGTGTAAGGCCACATGATAATGGCTTACAACATCTGAGAGCCAGCTTACCTGGAGATACCCCTGGCTTCTCCAATGGCACTCAGGTGTCAGCAATCCCTCCTATTGCTGACCCATCTATGCCTCTCAACTGCACAACATTTTTATTGGTAAGCTGCTCAATCAGAGGTCTGTCATTCAGGTGCCAACAGGGAGGGGTAAATCTGGTTAGGAAAGAAAAACAGTTTGTATCCCTATTGCACACTGAATGAGAAATATACATATAATAATCAGACAATACAGAGATCTTGGTTGCATATATCTGCAGATATAGGGTTAAGCCCCCAGGCCGTACGTCAAGGCGTCTCTGTCACTGGGGGTCCCTAACACTGGGTATGGGTCTGGGGTGTGGGCCCCCAACATGCCGACACAGGCTGACTACTCCAGGGCAGCACACAAATGAAAATTAGTAAGTGTTAAATAAGAAGCACATAAGTGCTATGTAGGGAGGTGAAGGTGTGATTAAAATAATACATACAATAGGGAAAAAACATAAATGTTAATAAAGTGTTAGGGTGTGCTACCCTGGAGCAGACCAGCCATACCAACAAAAACAGGCTGGGGAGCGGTCTATGCAGGAGAGGCCGCTCAGGGAGTTTGGAGAGGTGCAGCAAAAAGGCTACATTCCAACTTAAAAGAGATGAGGGCAGTCACCTTGGCCTGCAAGCATTTCCAACATCGCCTATACCAAAAAAATCTGTTAGTAAGGTCAGACAATCAAGTTGTCGTGGCCTATATAAACAAACAGGGAGGCACGAGAAGCAGGAGCCTCATGAAAGAAGTGGCAGTACTGCTGCAATGGGCCGAGACATGGACGAAGAGTCTGAAGGCAGTATTTATAGCCGGAGAGAGGAATCAGCAAGCAGACTCTCTGAGCAGGGTATTATTAAAGCCAGGGGAATGGGAGCTGCGCCAGGAGGTCTTCAACAGGATAGTTCACAGATGGGGCTTACCATCAGTGGATCTGATGGCGACCAGCAGGAATGCGAAGGTGCCGAGATTTGTGTCAAGACACTGGGAGCCTCGAGCGTGGCAAGTAGACGCTTTGTCGGCAGAGTGGGGGAGAGGTCTGCTGTACGCCTTTCCACCATTCCCTGTGATTCCTCGGGTCCTCAGCAAGCTACAGAGGGAACAAGCCACTGTAATAATGATTCTACCGTTCTGGCCGAGGAGATCATGGTTCTCCAGGGTGACGAGGATGGCTGTAGAAGGCCCATGGTTTCTGCCTCAGGAACAAGATCTACTGAGGCAAGGGGAGTTCGTCCAACCACAGCCAGAGCACTGGAGATTAGCGGCGTGGTTACTGAAACCAGAACCCTGAGGGGTGAGGGGTTCTCAGTGAGAGTTGTGAACACTCTGTTGAAAGCTAGGAAGAACTCGACATCAAAGACCTACTACAGGATCTGGGAGGCTTATGTGCGGTTCTGCAGAAGTAAAAACAGGAATCATCGGGACGTCTCTACGATCCTAGAGTTTCTTCAAGAGGGCCTGGATAAAGGGTTGTCGGTAAGCTCCCTAAAGGTACAGATCTCAGCGATTAGTGCCATGCTGGATTCCAGGATAGCGGAAAACCGCTACGTGCAGAGGTTTGTGCAGGCTATTAAGAAAATCAGGCCGGTGTTTCACAACCCAATGGCACCCTGGGATCTCAATATGGTGCTGAATGCTCTGATCGAGGAGCCTTTCGAACCTTTGGACAAGGTGCCCATGAAGTTCCTTACGGCGAAAGTGGCGTTCCTGGTGGCCATCACATCGGCCAGGAGGGTGTCTGAGCTCCAGGCACTCTGGGCCGAGGAGCCTTTCTTAAACTTCTTCGAGGAAAAGGTGGTCTTGAGGACAAATCCTCATTTTCTGCCCAAAGTGGTATCCCAATTCCACATAAATCAAGAGATCGTTTTACCCTCTTTCTGCAGCAAACCAAGTAACACCAAGGAAGCCAAGCTTCATAAACTGGACGTTAGCAGGGCCTTGAAGATCTACCTTCAAAGGGTGGAATCAGTGAGAAAAACCAAAAGGCTATTCGTAATTTCAGAGGGTAGAAATAAAGGACTGGGAGCCTCCAAAGCCACCATTGCAAGGTGGATCAAGAACTGTATCATAGAAGCATATAAGATAAAGGAAGTGGAACTCCCAAAAGGCCTGAGAGCTCACTCCACCAGAGCTGTCGCTTCATCCTGGGCCGAGAAAGAAGCGATTTCTTTGGATGAATTATGTAAGACAGCTTGCTGGGCCTCGGCTCACACTTTTACTAAACATTATAGGGTGGATGTGGGATCCTCAAGCGATGCCAAAGTAGGCAGAAGGATCCTTAGTGCAGTTATTTGAATAAAAGATATAAAGGAGTGGAGAAAATGAGAGAAGGCTGAAGCTCGGCAAAGCAACTGAGCGGAAAAGCGATAAAACGGAGTGAAGTTAACTCCGCGGAGTATCCTTTTTATATGGTTTTGTTTTTCTTCATTAAATCTTCTCTCTCTCTACCTCTTATATCACTTGTATTGTATATGTTCATTGTATTCAATTGAGCGTAATATTATGTTGCCCGCCCAGTGAGTGAAACTGCTAGGGTATTACCCATGTGTTCGGCTGCCATGGGGAGGTAGAGGAAAGTACGGATTCTTACCGGTTAATACGCTTTCCTCTACTCCTCCATGGCAGCATATTTCCCGCCTCTTATGGGACTGTTAGATTAACATTTATTATTGTATTTATATTTTGTGGTTATTATGCTATGAAGAAATAGTGTATAAGCTTTATAATTGAAAGACACAGAGCCTTAGGTGGGCGGACCTTATATAGGGGCAGTGTCTTTTCTTTCCTTTCCAGATGTCTACCTATAAGGGAGGAAACCCATGTGTTCGGCTGCCATGGAGGAGTAGAGGAAAGCGTATTAACCGGTAAGAATCCGTACTTTGCGGACGATACAAAACTTAGCAAAGTCATCAAATCATCAGAAGATGTCACCATGCTTCAAAATGATCTTGCAATTCTAGATGAGTGGGCAAAAAAATGGAAGATGAGGTTCAATGTAGATAAATGTAAGGTTATGCACCTTGGGAGACACAACCAGTGTGCAAGTTACAACCTTAGCGGAGAGGAACTGGGTAATTCCATACTTGAAAAGGATCTAGGAGTCCAAATAGACAGCAAACTGGGATGTAGTGCCCATTGTAATGTAGCTACAAAAAAGGACAACAAAATTCTGGCATGTATTAAGAGGGGAATGGAAACTAGGGACTCAAGGATAGTTATGCCACTATATAAAGCATTGGTGAGACCTCACCTAGAGTACGGAGTACAGTTCTGGGCCCCACACTATAAAAAGGTCATCATAGAATTAGAAAAAGTCCAAAGGCGAGCAACAAAGCTGATTAGGGGAATGGAGAATTTAAGCTACGGGGAGAGATTAAGCAATTTGGACTATTTACATTGGAAAAGAGACGTTTAAGGGGGGACATGCTCAACATGTACAAGTATATCAAGGGTGAATATAAGGAACTGTCACACACCCTCTTTTCTACTAGAAAGGAATCTAGGACGCGAGGGCATGAGTATAGATTAGAAGAAAAAAGATTTCATTCAGCTAGTAGAAAGAATTTCTTTATGGTCAGAACAGTCAAACTCTGGAACTCTTTTCCCAGAGAGGTGGTAACGGCTGGCTCATTAAATGCGTTCAAGGCAAAGTTGGACAAACATTTACTGGAGAAAAACATCCATGGGTACAAATAAGAAATATAATTTGTCAGTAAAATACCAGAACCTACCAAATCAGCAATGGATATCTATACCAGGTTGAACTAGATGGACGCAAGTCTTTTTTCAGCCTTACCTACTATGTAACTATATATTGGGTCTTTCCATAAGGGTTGAGGTCAATCACTCACATGGTTGGATATCACACAAAGGAGGATATGTATCAAACCCTAAAAAAAGGGCCTGATTCAACGGGATACGGCCATTGGGTCACCACCAAGTAGGTCGACACCACTAGGTCGACATGCAGATAGGTCAACGTGAGTTTAGGTCGACAGGGTCATTAGGTCGACATGAGTTAGGTGGACAGGGTCATTAGTTCAACATGGGTCATTAGGCCAACAGGGTCATTAGGTTGACATGGGGTTTTGTTACTGTTTTTTTTTTAACCGACATGTGCCGACATGCTGTATTTCATGCCCTACCATCCACTAGGGCGTGGTGGGAGAATATAATAAAGCGCCAAGCGTAGTGAGGCAGAGTGCCCAAAGCATGGCGAGCACAGCGAGCTATGCGAGGGGACGTGGTGGTATGTTTCGGTGTCCATCTTGACACAACATGTGCCGACAGGCGGTATTTCATGCCTCACCATCCACTAGGACATAAGAATAATAAAAACAAAAAAACATGTCGACTTTTTCACTGTCAACCTTACCCAAGTCGACCTAATGATCCTGTCGACCTTACCCATGTCGACCTAATGACCCTGTCCACCCTATGACCCTGTCGAACTAACCCATGTCGACCTTCCTGCATGTCGACCTAGACATATGTCGACCTAAATGCATGTTGACCTAATAGTGTCGACCTAATGACTGTCTAACAACTTGCTGGTGACCAACGGATCCACATCCGATTCGGCAAGGCTCTCTAAGCACCAGTTGCCCACTGCTTAGCGAGCCCTGAAACGCCGCCCGCTGACGGTTCGCTCCCCAGCCCCAGCCACTGAATCCCCTCGGTACCATGCGAGGGGATGTATGGGAATACATTACCTAGCATGAGGCCAAAGGGGAGAGACATCATATGCTGGTCTCTGGCACCCAATACGACTGGCTGCGAAAAGTGTATGTATTGGATTCCTTGGAGAGGACGAGGCCCTGTTTTCAGTGCTCCAGGAGCCCAGGAGATGCTGGTTGTCCGCAGATAGTGCTTTGGTTGCAGTGCCGGCTCCTTAGCAGCAGGGCCGTCTTTTCGTATGGGCTTAATGGGCACTTGCCCAGGGGCCCCAGGTGTATAAGGGCCCTATACTGATAGCTGAGGGTCCCCTTTTTCCAGGGATACCAGAATTTTTAAAATCGGCCCTGGGGAACTGGAGATATCCAACATCAAAGCAGCAGTCCACATCCGACCTGTTAATTGCACTTCCCAGTCATATTTCTCAGGTTCTGTCTGACTTTGGGCCAGATTTTCTAAGTTTCAAAAGAAATCAAATGGAGAGTGATAAACAGCCAGCCAATCAGCTCCTGTCTGACATTTTTCAAACACAGTCTGTGACATGGCAGGTAGGAGCTGATTGGCTGGCTGTTTATCACTCTCCATTTTATCACTTTTGAAGATTAGAGAATTTGACCCTTAGAGCTTTTCTGAGAGATATTCCAAAAGCTGGGACTCTCCCCTTTCTGACGACACTAGTGGCTTGTCTCTATCATGCCCAGAACTAGAGATATCAGCCTTCCAGCAGCCGGTCTGTGCTCCAGCTCCAAACTTCTGGTGTACCGTTTTATATTTTTGTCAATGGATTGCTCTGGCTCCTGATCTCAGATCCCCAAGTCCCCAGCACCTCCTGAAAGTTGGGACTCTAGGTTTTTATACTATTGAAGGCTAAGAAATTTATTTCCACATAATGGTGATATCTGCAGTCAAACAAGCTGCCCTTCCAACAGAAAATGATGAATATTAAGCCCACTCCATTATCCAACCCTCCCCTGTGTATAAAACACCCCCTACCTCCCTGGAAGTCATTTAGTGTTCCCTCTAAGCTGTGCGCGTGTGCGCACGCACACAACTTGACGAGCGTGCGCACAGACATTACAACAGAGCGCACAAAGCAGCAGTGGTCCCTTTTTGCAGTTGTGGACTCAATGAATGTGTGTTTCACCCATTAACTACATTGTGTGCTGTGTTTTGAATGTTTAAATGTTTAATATCATTTTGAAGTAAAGTTAACACAAATGCTGAATGTCATTTTCCAGTTATATATAAGTGACGCACAAAAATTAAATTTCCTTCCAAAGTTGCACAGCCAAAATCTTTTGCCGCACACAGCCTTCATAAAATTAGAGGGAACATTGCAAGGGACCCTTCATTCAGCTCAGTGCCCCCTTCCACACGTTAGTGTTCACCCTCCCACCACCTGTGCAGTAAAGGAGTAATTAGCAGAAGTTACTGCTCCAGGTCCTACATGTTGAGTGGTAGATAGAGCACCCCCTGCCACCCATGGGACATCAAAGCTGCTGCTGATAGCATCCCCCACCCCTAGGAGGGGAGAATGGGTAAGGGCCCCAGTGCATTGCTTTGCCCAGGGGCCCACACTGTTGTTAAGATGGCCCTGCTTAGCAGTGACGGTGACAGTGCTGCATGTAATGAGACAGAGCGGCACTGGCTCCTGTCATTGTGATGGAGCCGGCATTTTGGTGTTACCCCTCAGCAGGTTACACGGGGGCCGGGTGTGTACCACCCCCCCTTGTGACACCACTGACTGGTTAACTGGTACTTTTATTCCTCCCCAGTTTATCTCTCTCCAAGGTTTGTTATATATAGTATCAATGTGAACGTGAAGTGAACAACAGAGATGAGGTTGGGTGGTCTTCCATATGGCACATCCGCATTGGCGTTGTCTAATCTTGGTGTCCCCACTTTCTCAGGAGTCGTCGGAGTCATTCATGTAAATAAACCAAGGAGAATTATGGGAGAAATACTGTATTGGAAATGTCTGATGTTAAGAAAGTGGTGGCACTGGAGCTGTAGGGTGGTGGAAGCTGCAATGGCTTTTATGTGGCTGTAGCATATATGTATCAAACACTGGAGAGAGAGATAAAGTGGAGGTAGATAAAATGCCACCCCATCAGCATCTAACTGCCATTTTACAAGCCCCTCCTCCCCATCAGTTACTCATTCACCTTTGCTCGGCGGACGCTGGCGTATTACAGAGCATCACTGCAGCATAGAAGAATGAGCTATCAGTAACTGACTTCCTGGTGTTTTATCTCTTCACTCTGGGCCTAATTCAGCATCACTCGGCCCCCAGTGTATTCGCGCCGGGGCCCGATGATGAAGCTCTACGCAGGCATATAGGCGAATATACGCATGTGCAGGGCCACAATACGGATGCCTTCAGTGACTATCACAGTCGGCAGGTTTGTACAGAGGTGCCGGACAGGGGGCTGGCACATGATGCCCGGCATTTCCTGGGCTTGCCCACAAAAAACAGTGGACTGACGGACAGACTGACTTTTATTTGCGAGCCTGCGAAAAATCATTCAATGGTCGGCGACTATTAAAGGATTTTGCGCACATACAGTGAACACATCTATTCGCATGATGCTGCAGTTATATTGCTACATCTGAGAGGAATCTTGTAACATGACTTATAGCCAAATGTAGATGAGCCCCAAAGCAGTTAGTAAGAGCTACTATACTTGTTAAAGTGCTGGGAAATGGTGCTGATGATTCAATGTAAATGTATCTGTCTTTTATTCCTTGTTTCCCCAAAACTGTAATGTGTAATGTGGGCTAGGTGACATGAGGGAGATTGCTAGACTAATGAGAGAGGGAGATTGCTGCTATGTCAGGGAGTCTCCTGCAGAATGTAGGAGGAGAGGTAACTATGATGTAAAGGTGCCCATACACTAGTAAGATTTATCTGCAGATCTGGCTGGTTGGAACAAAAACATGGAGTGACAGTTTGTCAGTTTTCCAGCATTACCAAGCAAATGGTCAACTGTCATTTGCTCTCATCCATAACCAGGTTTTTGTTCCAACCAGACAGATCTGCAGATAAATCTGCGTGTGTATGGCCACCTTAACAGTGTAATGTGGGCTAGGTGACATGAGGGAGATTGCTAGACTAATGAGGGAGAGAGGGAGATTACTGCTATGTCAGGGAGTCTCCTGCAGAATGCAGGAGGGGAGGTAACTATGATGTAACGGTGTAATGTGGGCTAGGTGACATTAGGGAGATTGCTAGACTAATGAGGGAGAGAGGGAGATTACTGCTATGTCAGGGAGTCTCCTGCAGAATGCAGGAGGGGAGGTAACTATGCTGTAACAGTGTAATGTGGGCTAGGTGACATGGGGGAGATTGTTAGACTAATAAGGGAGAGAGGGAGATTGCTGCTATGTCAGGGAGTCTCCTGCAGAATGCAGGAGGGGAGGTAACTATGATGTAACGGTATAATGTGGGCTAGGTGACATGAGGGAGATTGTTAGACTAATGAGGGAGTAAGGGAGATTGCTGCTATGTTAGGGAGTCTCCTGCAGAATGCAGGAGGGGAGGTAACTATGATGTAACAGTGTAATGTGGACTCGGTGACATGAGGGAGATTGTTAGACTAATGAGGGAGAGAGGGATATTGCTGCTATATCAGGGCGTCTCCTGCAGAATGCAGGAGGGGAGGTAACTATGATGTTACGGTGTAATGTGGGCTAGGTGACATTAGGGAGATTGCTAGACTAATGAGGGAGAGAGGGAGATTGCTGCTATGTCAGGGAGTCTCCTGCAGAATGCTGGAGGGGAGGTAACTATGATGTAACAGTGTAATGTGGGCTAGGTGACATGAGGGAGATTACTGCTATGTCAGGGAGTCTCCTGCAGAATGCAGGAGGGGAGGTAACTATGATGTAACAGTGTAATGTGGGCTAGTGGACATGAGGGAGATTGCTAGACTAATGAGGGAGAGAGGGAGATTACTGCTATGTCAGGGAGTCTCCTGCAGAATGCAGGACGGGAGGTAACTATGATGTAACAGTGTAATGTGGGCTAGGTGACATGAGGGAGATTGTTAGACTAATGAGGGAGAGAGGGAGATTCCTGCTATGTCAGGGAGTCTCCTGCAGAATGCAGGAGGGGAGGTAACTATGATGTAACAGTGTAATGTGGGCTAGGTGACACGAGGGAGATTGTTAGACTAATGAGGGAGAGAGGGAGATTCCTGCTATGTCAGGGAGTCTCCTGCAGAATGCAGGAGGGGTGGTAACTATGATGTAATGGTGTAATGTGGGCTTGGTGACATGAGGGAGATTGCTAGACTAATGAGGGAGAGAGGGAGATTGCTGCTATATCAGGGAGTCTCCTGCAGAATGCAGGAGGGGAGGTAACTATGATGTAACGGTGTAATGTGGGCTAGGTGACATGAGGGAGATTGCTAGACTAATGAGGGAGATTACTGCTATGTCTGGGAGTCTCCTGCAGAATGCAGGAGGGGAGGTAACTATGATGTAACAGTGTAATGTGGGCTAGTTGACATGAGGGAGATTGCTAGACTAATGAGGGAGAGAGGGAGATTACTGCTATGTCAGGGAGTCTCCTGCAGAATGCAGGAGGGGAGGTAACTATGATGTAACAGTGTAATGTGGGCTAGGTGACATGAGGGAGATTGCTAGACTAATGAGGGAGATTACTGCTATGTCAGGGAGTCTCCTGCAGAATGCAGGAGGGGAGGTAACTATGATGTAACAGTGTAATGTGGGCTAGTGGACATGAGGGAGATTGCTAGACTAATGAGGGAGAGAGGGAGATTACTGCTATGTCAGGGAGTCTCCTGCAGAATGCAGGAGGGGAGGTAACTATGATGTAACAGTGTAATGTGGGCTAGGTGACATGAGGGAGATTGTTAGACTAATGAGGGAGAGAGGGAGATTACTGCTATGTCAGGGAGTCTCCTGCAGAATGCAGGAGGGGAGGTAACTATGATGTAACGGTGTAATGTGGGCTAGGTGACATGAGGGAGATTGCTAGACTAATGAAGGAGATTACTGCTATGTCAGGGAGTCTCCTGCAGAATGCAGGAGGGGAGGTAACTATGATGTAACAGTGTAATGTGGGCTAGTGGACATGAGGGAGATTGCTAGACTAATGAGGGAGAGAGGGAGATTACTGCTATGTCAGGGAGTCTCCTGCAGAATGCAGGAGGGGAGGTAACTATGATGTAACAGTGTAATGTGGGCTAGGTGACATGAGGGAGATTGTTAGACTAATGAGGGAGAGAGGGAGATTACTGCTATGTCAGGGAGTCTCCTGCAGAATGCAGGAGGGGAGGTAACTATGATGTAACAGTGTAATGTGGGCTAGGTGACACGGGGGAGATTGTTAGACTAATGAGGGAGAGAGGGAGATTCCTGCTATGTCAGGGAGTCTCCTGCAGAATGCAGAAGGGGAGGTAACTATGATGTAACAGTGTAATGTGGGCTAGGTGACATGAGGGAGATTGTTAGACTAATGAGGGAGAGAGGGAGATTCCTGCTATGTCAGGGAGTCTCCTGCAGAATACAGGAGGGAAGGTAACTATACTGTAACAGTGTAATGTGGGCTCGGTGACACGGGGGTGATTGCTAGACTAATGAGGGAGATAGGGAGATTGCTGCTATTTCAGGGAGTCTCCTGGAAGTATTGTAGGGACAGATCTTCTCCAACTGGGATTGTCCTGGTAACTATCAGCATACCAAGAGATAGTGCTCCTCTTGGTTATGGTATAGATCAGGGGTTCTCAACCTCAGTCCTCAAGGACCCCCAACAGTGCACATTTCCAGGTCACCTGACCGATAAACAGGTGCACTCATTATTCACTGACACATTTTAAAAGTTCACAGGTGGAGCTAATTATTTCACCTGTGATTCTGTGTGGAGACCTGGAAAACGTGCGCTGTTGGGGGTCCCTGAGGACTTAAGGTGTGTACACATGGTGCGATCTTGCTTGCTATTCGATCCCGATTCTAGTGGGATCGAATCGGTATTGAATCGAACGGTATGCGAAGTACATACAATTTGTACTTTATAGCACAGATCTGTAGTATATAGTCTCGCCTGCACAGGCTATTTCACGGTTTCATTTACACTAAACGGGAGCGCGCATCGGGATTGAATCGGCATCGATTTCGATGTGATTTTGACTATACAGTATAGTCAACAACTCACCGTGTGTACACAGCATAAGTTGTCACCTAAGAATGGTCGACACTGAATAAGATCAGGATGAGTTTTTTATGTTATTTGGTGTCTAGGTCGATCTATGTCAACTTGGACCCCGACTGTATACTGTGTCCCCTCGCACGGCTGGCTGTGCTGCAGGCATGGTGTCACGCTGCGCTCTGCACACTATAATGTTCTCACTTACGCTCATTTGCATAGTAAAATATGAAAAACCACCTTTAAAAAAAGAAAAGGAAGAAAAACGCATGTCGACCTTATTCAAGTCGACCATGTCCATGTTGACCTTAAGCTTTTGTCTACTTTCTGTCAGTGTCGATCTAGTGCAGGCCTGGCCAATCTGTGGCTATCCACATCTTGTGAAACTACACAGCCCAGCATCAGGATGGCCTACCCTCCCGGAATGGCGGGGAGGCTCCCGAAAATTGGGTCCGCCTCCCGGCTAGCCTGGAAGGTGGGCAAGTCTCCCACTTCCTGGCAAGAGCCTCCATCCCCGCTGGTTCAATTACCGCAAGTCACGGGTCTGCAGAAAGGGGGCGGGGCTAGAATTATGTTATAGCGTTTTATGGCATGGGGGGCGGGAACAAGTGATGTCAGCCTTGCCCCCACCCGCCCATTAGTGGTCGACCTAGGGATTGTTGACTTAGACATTGTTGACCCAGGGAGCGCATACCCTCCTCTCATCATGCAGATATACTCTGTATAGTCTGACTTCCAGGGACAGATCATGTATAAGGGTAGCTGCCGCAACAATGAAGGAAGGGACACTATAGGTGCTAATAAGGGCCCGCTCCCAAGCTCTGCTTCATCTGTTGCAGTGGGACCTGGTTTGCGGACGGAAGTGGTTAAACCAAGCGGCTGCCACCTTCTTCTTTATGGGCCTCACCACTGGGTCGCTGATCTGCGGATTCCTGTCAGACAGGTGAGCTGCAAACACACAATGCTTAATAACATCGTACTGTACTTACTCTCCCCAAATGTCCAGGAGACACCGGGATTGGATAAGAGCAGCGACCCAACACCAACGCTTTTTTCTTTACATAGAAAGTTAAGCACATTTCTTCTTCTTCTTCTAAATGTAATTATCTCCTTTTCAAAACCTCTCTAGGGAAGAGGAAATAGGCTGCCATTCACTCATACACAAAACCGCAGCTAGCAGTATGTCATGCGGCAGCAAAGGGGTGAGGCTCTTATGGTGCGGTCAAAGCTCAAAGGAACATTCCAAAGCCTTGCTGCTCATTACATTGTGTGCAATGCAACTGTGGTTGCCATGGTACTAACATAACACTGTCTCTAACTGATGCATACACCAACTACCAGCCACACATGAGCAGTAAGCTCACAGACGCCAAGCCAGAAAGCAGACAGACAGCATAACCCGGCATGGGCTAATATTAGGGGATACGGTCATTGGGTCACCAGCAAGTTATTAGACTGTCATTAGGTCGACATGCATTTAGGTCGACATGTGTCTAGGTTGACACGCAGGAAGGTCGACATGCAGGAAGGTCGACATGGGTTAGGTCAACTGGGTCATTAGGTTGACATGGGTTAGGTCGACAGTCAAAAGGTCGACATAGGGTTTTTCACTGTTGTTTTGAGCCGACATGTGCCGACGGGTGGTATTTCATGCCCTACCATCCACTAGGGCAGTGGTTCCCAAACTGTGCGCCTAGGCTCCCTGGGGTGCCTCGGGACACTTGCAGGGCTGCCTCGGGTTGGTCGTCCAGGACCAACTCAAATTATTTATGATCAATTATTTCTGGACAAAACCAGTGCTGGTGGCTGCCAATCATAAAATGTGTACAATCAGAACCAAATCCTTCCCTTTACCACATAACTGAACCTAAGAAGCACATATAAACACAATCTACTTTATTTGATATATATCTTTTGGGGCCTAGGGGTGCCGTGGAAAAATTCTGATACTCTAGGGTGCCGTGATTAGAAAAAGATTGGGAACCCCTGCCCTAGGGCGTGGTGGGAGAATAAAATAGTGTGCCGAGCGTGGTGTGGCACCGAGCCTGAACATGCGAGGGAACGTTGTGCACTTTAACCTGGTGTCAAAATTTGTGTAAAAAAACAGTGAACAACCCCATGTTGACCTAACCCATGTCGACCTTATGGCCCTGTCGACTAGGTATGGCCATCGACTATCGATGTTCCCAAAACATCGATGGTCGGGACCTAGTGCTCGATGTTTTGGGCATCGATAGGCGAGGGTCGAATAGTTTGATGCCATCGATGAATGGCATCCGATGGCGATTTATTTTATTTTTTATCCCTGCTGGCTGCTGGCCAGCTGCTTGGCTATACTACCCTCTCCGAGTCCTAGACTGTGACTCATTCTTTCTGAATTGATGAATGATGTCATCAATGCATCATGTCACACGGCACAGCGGCACTGGGAGTCGGGACTGTCTTGAAGTTGTTTGTGCGCATGCGCGCACTGGTGGTGGCCTGCCTGGTCTCTCATTGCAGCCCGAGGAAGTGAGCAGCCGCTGCACCACTCCCCCGGAAACAAGTTGAGCGTGAGACTCCGGAGCAGGAGCCGGCCGGTCGATGGTTCCCACCATCGTCTACCCTGCCCGGGTGCGTGCGCGGCGCTCGAATATACCTTATTATCCAGCACGTCAGGTATAGTTCTATTACGCATGCGTGCACCTCCAGGTGGCGGCGGCCCTGTTCTTCCTCTGCGCATGCTCAAGTAGACGATGGTAGGAACCATCGACGGCTGCCGATTGATTAGTTTATAGCCGAGATAAACTGCCATCGATGGGAACCATCGATTGAAGATGCGTTGATGGCTATCCCTAATGTCGACCTAGACACATGTCGACCTAAATGCATGTCGACCTAATGACTGTATAACAACTTGCTGGTGACCAACTGATCCACACCCAATATTAGAGCCTACAGTATCAGATGGCGTTTGTCTGCTTCCATCTATTGGAGGAGGCTCTCACGGTGCACATGATCTGCTTGCACTGATTGTACCTTATGCTGCCCATACACTTAGGAGATATTGCATACAATCATTTGATTAACCACATGCAATCGCTCTAATGCAATTCGTGGGTGGGGGCGGAGGGAGGGCTTTTGGCGGAGTCGGGTTTGGGTAGAGTGGGCCGAAGGGACTGCTGGAGGTGTCCATCTGAGTAGCTTAGGGCTGTGACAGAGCGCTACCAGATGGCGGGGGTCAGTGATGGAGGCAAAATTTGAAAAAACGGTTTCAAATACCTGGTGACCCTCTGACTGGCTGCTCTCAGCCAATCAGAGGGCTGCCCAGTGTTTTAAACTGTTTTTTTTTTTTAATTCTGCCGCTGACCCCCGCCGCTCACTAGCGCTCCTTCAAAGCGCTAAGCTACTCAGATGGCCGCCGCCCACCCTCTCCCAGCACCCGATGTGCCAGCGCAGATGCCCATACACTGATCAATCACATAAGTGTATGGGCAGCATTAGCTTTAGTCATGAGTTACAGCTGGGATCCTAATCCTGCCCTCAAGATCTACCAAGAGTTCATGTTTCCCAGGCAACCTGTGGATTTATAGTAGGAATGAATGCAGCAGGTTTGAAAATGTGACAGTTAGTAATGACTGCACCTGTGCACCAGCTAGGGGATCTGGGGAATGTGACAGTTAGTAATGACTACACCTGTGCACCAGCTAGGTGATCTGGGAAATGTGACAGTTAGTAATGACTACAGCTGTGCACCAGCTAGGTGATCTGGGGAATGTGACAGTTAGTAATGACTACACCTGTGCACCAGCTAGGTGATCTGGGGAATGTGACAGTTAGTAATGACTACAGCTGTGCACCAGCTAGGTGATCTGGGTAATGTGACAGTTAGTAATGACTACAGCTGTGCAGCAGCTAGGTGATCTGGGGAATGTGACAGTTAGTAATGACTATAGCTGTGCACCAGCTAGGTGATCTGGGGAATGTGACAGTTAGTAATGACTACAGCTGTGCACCAGCTAAATGATCTGGGGAATGTGACAGTTAGTAATGACTGCAGCTGTGCCCTAGCTAGGTGATCTGGGGAATGTGACAGTTAGTAATGACTACAGCTGTGCCCCAGCTAGGTGATCTGGGGAATGTGACAGTTAGTAATGACTACAGCTGTGCCCCAGCTAGGTGATCTGGGTAATGTGACAGTTAGTAATGACTACACCTGTGCACCAGCTAGGTGATCTGGGAAATGTGACAGTTAGTAATGACTACAGCTGTGCACCAGCTAGGTGATCTGGGGAATGTGACAGTTAGTAATGACTACAGCTGTGCACCAGCTAGGTGATCTGGGGAATGTGACAGTTAGTAATGACTACAGCTGTGCACCAGCTAGGTGATCTGGGGAATGTGACAGTTAGTAATGACTACAGCTGTGCAGCAGCTAGGTGATCTGGGGAATGTGACAGTTAGTAATGACTACAGCTGTGCACCAGCTAGGTGATCTGGGAAATGTGACAGTTAGTAGTTACTATAGCTGTGCAGCAGCTAGGTGATCTGGGGAATGTGACAGTTAGTAATGACTACAGCTGTGCACCAGCTAGGTGATCTGGGAAATGTGACAGTTAGTAGTGACTACAGCTGTGCACCAGCTAGGTGATCTGGGGAATGTGACAGTTAGTAATGACTACAGCTGTGCAGCTGCTAGGTGATCTGGGGAATGTGACAGTTAGTAATGACTACAGCTGTGTGCAGCTAGGTGATCTGGGGAATGTGACAGTAAGTAATGACTACAGCTGTGCAGCAGCTAGGTGATCTGGGGAATGGGACAGTTAGTAATGACTACAGCTGTGCAGCAGCTAGGTGATCTGGGGAATGTGACAGTTAGTAATGAATGCAGCTGTGCACCAGCTAGGTGATCTGGGGAATGTGACAGTTAGTAATGACCGCAACTGTGCACTAGCTAGGGGATCTGGGGAATATGACAGTTAGTAATGACCACAGCTGTGCACCAGCTAGGTGATCTGGGGAATGTAACAGTTAGTAATGACTACAGCTGTGCACCAGCTAGGTGATCTGGGTAATGTGACAGTTAGTAATGACTACAACTGTGCACCAGCTAGGTGATCTGGGAAATGTGACAGTTAGTAATGACTACAGCTGTGCACCAGCTAGGTGATCTGGGGAATGTGACAGTTAGTAATGACTACAGCTGTGCACCAGCTAGGTGATCTGGGAAATGTGACAGTTAGTAATGACTACAGCTGTGCACCAGCTAGGTGGTCTGGGTCATGTGACAGTTAGTAATGACTACAGCTGTGCACCAGCTAGGTGATCTGGGGAATGTGACAGTTACAGTAGTAATGACTACAGCTGTGCACCAGCTAGGTGATCTGGGTCATGTGACAGTAAGTAGTGACTACAGCTGTGCACCAGCTAGGGGATCTGGGGAATGTGACAGTTAGTAATGACTACAGCTGTGCAGCAGCTAGGTGATCTGGGGAATGTGACAGTTAGTAATGACTACAGCTGTGCAGCAGCTAGGTGATCTGGGGAATGTGACAGTTAGTAATGACTACAGCTGTGCAGCAGCTAGGTGATCTGGGGAATGTGACAGTTAGTAATGACTACAGCTGTGCAGCAGCTAGGTGATCTGGGGAATGTGACAGTTAGTAATGAATGCAGCTGTGCAGCAGCTAGGTGATCTGGGGAATGTGACAGTTAGTAATGACCGCAACTGTGCACCAGCTAGGGGATCTGGGGAATATGACAGTTAGTAATGACCACAGCTGTGCACCAGCTAGGTGATCTGGGGAATGTGACAGTTAGTAATGACCACAGCTGTGCACCAGCTAGGTGATCTGGGTAATGTGACAGTTAGTAATGACTACACCTGTGCACCAGCTAGGTGATCTGGGAAATGTGACAGTTAGTAATGACTACAGCTGTGCACCAGCTAGGTGATCTGGGGAATGTGACAGTTAGTAATGACTACAGCTGTGCACCAGCTAGGTGATCTGGGAAATGTGACAGTTAGTAATGACTACAGCTGTGCACCAGCTAGGTGGTCTGGGTCATGTGACAGTAAGTAATGACTACAGCTGTGCACCAGCTAGGTGGTCTGGGTCATGTGACAGTTAGTAATGACTACAGCTGTGCACCAGCTAGGTGATCTGGGGAATGTGACAGTTACAGTAGTAATGACTACAGCTGTGCACCAGCTAGGTGATCTGGGTCATGTGACAGTAAGTAGTGACTACAGCTGTGCACCAGCTAGGGGATCTGGGGAATGTGACAGTAACGACTACACCTGTGCACCAGTGAGGTGATTTGGAAAACGTGGACCGTTGGTAGATCTCGAGGACCGGTTTGGACACTCCTGAAGCTCCATACACATGGAGCAATATATTGCAATCATATAGCTCAGTGTCCTGTATTCATCAGCAACCAGAGATGGTCACTGATGAGAAGGAGACAATGCCGGGGAAGCCGCTAGTCGCGGGAGCTGGCAACCGGCAACAGTTGCCCAGCACACACGTGAGTTAGATGATAAGTTACTGTTTCTTGGTAAGTGCCGCCCGTTCTCTGTATATAATATATAGGCGGTATTATATGCCACGTGATAGTGTCTCTCACTCTCCAGGTTTGGGCGCAAGAAGATTCTGCTGGTTTCCTTCATAGTAAGCACAGTGTTTGGAGTGATGTCTGCATTCTCCGTGTCCTACGCCATGTTCTGCATCTCCAGATTGCTCTGCGGTGTGGGGCTTATGGGAATGACGCTTATTTCTATCACCTTAGGTGCGTTATGTATCTATATGTGCATGTATGAAGTGCTTGTAAATAGGATCTCATTGGTGTCTAACCCAGTATCAGAAGAAGACCTAAATCCGATGGAAGTGGGTGAAAATCAGAGTATTGTACATAGGGCCGGATAAATGTTTGTAAGTAAAGCAAGAAAAAACAACTGGGCAAAACTATGCTGCAGTGCAGATGAGGCAGATGCAACATGTGCAGAGAGATTTGGGATCTGGACACCTACAGCAGCGGTATGCAGGGCCGCCGACAGGGGGGTGCCCTGGGTACAGCTGTCCCGGGCCCCGGCCTCTGGAGGAGCCCGGGCAGCTGCCCACAGCCCCCCCCCCCCCCTGCACACAGCCTCCCCCACCCAACGCTGGCAGCCAGGCAAGCACAATACACAGTGCAGCCTGCAGAGCACCGAGTCTAGGACACAGAGGGGCTTGGCGCTCTGCAGGCTGCACTGTGCAGTGTGCGCTCCGGAGGACGTTGCTGTGCCGTGATGGTAAGTAATGGGGACAGGGTAGGGGGATGCGGGGTGCTGGCAGCGGGGCCGGGTGCGCAGGGGGGGGGGGGAGGTATGGCGCTGTGTCACTGGGGGCCCGGACTGTAGGTCAGTCCCGGGCCCCAACATTTCTAGTGGCGGCCCCGGCGGTATGTATGTGAGTGTAATGTGTGTGAGTGTGCTTGTGACTCCCAGTGTGTGTGGACCTCCCAATCTACTCCCCCAGTCCTTGCTTCCTGTGTTATGTCATTCCACCTGAGCAGGGTTGCCGACTTGCAAAAAATCCTCTCTGGGAGAAGCCCGGAGAGTAATCTTTCATTACGAGTTTGGGGCGGGGCTTAACGGTGACGTCATTAAGCCCCACCCCCATTACGGCAAATAGCCGAAATAACTGATCTCCTTGGAGGGGGCGGGGCTAAAATGACACGATTGTGCCATTTTAGCTCTGCCCCCTCCTCTGAGACCCGCGGATTGCGGCATTTAAATGCCGCTATCGGGGGGGGGGGGGGCTCAGTGGGGGTCCCCCTGATTTTGGAAGGGTTGCCCACCCTTCCGGGGGCCGAGAGGGGGACCCGATTTTTGGGAGGGTCGGCAACCCTGCACCTGAGGCAGCAGCTAGGTTTATATAGGGATGCGGCCAGTGGTGGTGCAGGAGGGATTGAAGCAGGGATCAGAGATTCCGGCTGCGGTCCCTCCATGATACATTCGGGTGATACTTAATATTTGCGGCTAACCCCCCGATTTAGCCGCAAATATTGTATGATAAATGGGCACCATGTACTGGCTTATTTTTTACACTACAATTTATATTTCAGTATTTCACTTTACCAAGATCTAACTTTGTGCACGTTACATCTGCCTCACCTGCAGGGCAGCATGGTTTGACCAGTGGCTTGTTGTTGGATTTTTTTTTTGCATTACTGTCAAACATGATTTAGGCCCAAAGGCCCTTATTCTAGTTCACTCGTTCGGATAGGACACATCGGTACTGTGAGCGCACACACGCCTACCGCATCCGTTCGGACGGACTACCACATGAGGGAGTGGCGTCGGTCTGCATCCACACTACCGTGTATGGATGGAACGCAACAAGTTTGCACGGTCTCCCAGCGTCGGAGCGGCCGCACAGGCGACCGAACGCCCTCTGTTGGGTTTTTTCAGAGCACAGCACAAATCCGCACGGAACTAATGCTTCAAACCCATTAAACAATTAGCTAAACTCTATGGTCTCTATTACTTTCAATTACATTCAATTACATTCAATTTAATGCTTCTACTCACAAATTGCAATTTACATGAACCCTTACAACATTAATGTGTATTCTTTAGAATGTGCCAGTTTCAAACCTATACCTGTGCCTCCATTTTCTAGAATGCAATGACATTTACAATACTACAATATAAAGACTTCAAACCACCCATTTATTTTTTTAAACTGCCACAGTTGTGTACACATTATATAATATTTGTATTAAACATTATGCATAATACATTAATTAATGTCATTGCTGAGTAATCTAATATTGTGTCATGCAATGCTGTCACTTCATTATAACTCATGCTTGCCTACTTTTGAAAACTAGTTTCAGGGAGATTATAGTCAGTAGTAGAATTTTCCACAGCACCCCACTGAGGGGGCGTGTCATGCTCCACCAAAAGGCGTGTCTAGTTTCATATAAGGACGGATTGTGAAAAGAGATTGTGAATGTGGCACCTAGAAGCGTGGGTGTGTACTGCTACATCTGAGCGGAATCTTGTAAAATGACTTATAACCAAATGCAGTTAGTAAGAGCTACTATACTTAGTAACGTGCTGGGAAATGGTGCTGATGATTCAATGTAAATGTATCTATCTCTCATTTATTCTTTCCCCAAAAATGTAGCAGTGTAATGTGGACTAGGTGACATGAGGGAGATTGCTAGACTAATGAGGGAGAGAGGGAGATTGCTGCTATTTCAGGGAGTCTCCTGCAGAATGCAGGAGGGGAGGTAACTATGATGTAACAGTGTAATGTGGGCTCGGTGACATGAGGGAGATTGCTAGACTAATGAGGGAGAAAGGGAGATTGCTGCTATGTCAGGGAGTCTCCTGCAGAATGCAGGAGGGGAGGTAACTATGATGTAACAGTGTAATGTGGGCTAGGTGACATGAGGGAGATTGCTTGACTAATGCAGGAGAGAGAGATTGCTGCTATGTCAGGGAGTCTCCTGCAGAATGCAGGAGAGGAGATAACTATGATGTAACAGTGTAATGTGGTCTCGGTGACATGAGGGAGATTAATAGTCTAATGAGGGAGAGAGGGAGATTGCTGCTATGTCAGGGAGTCTCCTGCAGAATGCAGGAGGGGAGGTAACTATGATGTAACAGTGTAATGTGGGCTAGGTGACATGAGGGAAATTGCTAGACTAATGAGGGAGATAGGGAGATTGCTGCTATGTCAGGGAGTCTCCTGCAGAATGCAGGAGGGGAGATAACTATGATGTAACAGTGTAATGTGGGCTCGGTGACATGAGGGAGATTGCTAGTCTAATGAGGGAGAGAGGGAGATTGCTGCTATGTCAGGGAGTCTCCTGCAGAATGCAGGAGGGGAGATAACTATGATGTAACAGTGTAATGTGGGCTCAGTGACATGAGGGAGATTGCTAGTCTAATGAGGGAGAGAGGGAGATTGCTGCTATGTCAGGGAGTGTCCTGCAGAATGCAGGAGGGGAGGTAACTATGATGTAACAGTGTAATGTGGGCTAGGTGACATGAGGGAGATTGCTAGACTAATGAGGGAGAGAGGGAGATTGCTGCTATTTCAGGGAGTCTCCTGCAGAATGCAGGAGGGGAGGTAACTATGATGTAACAGTGTAATGTGGGCTCGGTGACATGAGGGAGATTGCTAGACTAATGAGGGAGAAAGGGAGATTGCTGCTATGTCAGGGAGTCTCCTGCAGAATGCAGGAGGGGAGGTAACTATGATGTAACAGTGTAATGTGGGCTAGGTGACATGAGGGAGATTGCTTGACTAATGATGGAGAGAGAGATTGCTGCTATGTCAGGGAGTCTCCTGCAGAATGCAGGAGGGGAGATAACTATGATGTAACAGTGTAATGTGGTCTCGGTGACATGAGGGAGATTGCTAGTCTAATGAGGGAGAGAGGGAGATTGCTGCTATGTCAGGGAGTCTCCTGCAGAATGCAGGAGGGGAGGTAACTATGATGTAACAGTGTAATGTGGGCTAGGTGACATGAGGGAGATTGCTAGACTAATGAGGGAGATAGGGAGATTGCTGCTATGTCAGGGAGTCTCCTGCAGAATGCAGGAGGGGAGATAACTATGATGTAACAGTGTAATGTGGTCTCGGTGACATGAGGGAGATTGCTAGTCTAATGAGGGAGAGAGGGAGATTGCTGCTATGTCAGGGAGTCTCCTGCAGAATGCAGGAGGGGAGATAACTATGATGTAACAGTGTAATGTGGGCTCAGTGACATGAGGGAGATTGCTAGTCTAATGAGGGAGAGAGGGAGATTGCTGCTATGTCAGGGAGTGTCCTGCAGAATGCAGGAGGGGAGGTAACTATGATGTAACAGTGTAATGTGGGCTAGGTGACATGAGGGAGATTGCTAGACTAATGAGGGAGAGAGAGATTGCTGCTATGTCAGGGAGTCTCCTGCAGAATGCAGGAGGGAGGTAACTATGATGTAACAGTGTAATGTGGGCTAGGTGACATGAGGGAGATTGCTAGACTAATGAGGGAGAGAGGGAGATTGCTGCTATTTCAGGGAGTCTCCTGCAGAATGCAGGAGGGGAGGTAACTATGATGTAACAGTGTAATGTGGGCTAGGTGACATGAGGGAGATTGCTAGACTAATGAGGGAGAGAGAGATTGCTGCTATGTCAGGGAGTCTCCTGCAGAATGCAGGAGGGGAGGTAACTATGATGTAACAGTGTAATGTGGGCTAGGTGACATGAGGGAGATTGCTAGACTAATGAGGGAGAGAGGGAGATTGCTGCTATTTCAGGGAGTCTCCTGCAGAATGCAGGAGGGGAGGTAACTATGATGTAACAGTGTAATGTGGGCTCGGTGACATGAGGGAGATTGCTAGACTAATGAGGGAGAAAGGGAGATTGCTGCTATGTCAGGGAGTCTCCTGCAGAATGCAGGAGGGGAGGTAACTATGATGTAACAGTGTAATGTGGGCTAGGTGACATGAGGGAGATTGCTTGACTAATGATGGAGAGAGAGATTGCTGCTATGTCAGGGAGTCTCCTGCAGAATGCAGGAGGGGAGATAACTATGATGTAACAGTGTAATGTGGTCTCGGTGACATGAGGGAGATTGCTAGTCTAATGAGGGAGAGAGGGAGATTGCTGCTATGTCAGGGAGTCTCCTGCAGAATGCAGGAGGGGAGGTAACTATGATGTAACAGTGTAATGTGGGCTAGGTGACATGAGGGAGATTGCTAGACTAATGAGGGAGATAGGGAGATTGCTGCTATGTCAGGGAGTCTCCTGCAGAATGCAGGAGGGGAGATAACTATGATGTAACAGTGTAATGTGGGCTCGGTGACATGAGGGAGATTGCTAGTCTAATGAGGGAGAGAGGGAGATTGCTGCTATGTCAGGGAGTCTCCTGCAGAATGCAGGAGGGGAGATAACTATGATGTAACAGTGTAATGTGGGCTCAGTGACATGAGGGAGATTGCTAGTCTAATGAGGGAGAGAGGGAGATTGCTGCTATGTCAGGGAGTGTCCTGCAGAATGCAGGAGGGGAGGTAACTATGATGTAACAGTGTAATGTGGGCTAGGTGACATGAGGAGATTGCTAGACTAATGAGGGAGAGAGAGATTGCTGCTATGTCAGGGAGTCTCCTGCAGAATGCAGGAGGGGAGGTAACTATGATGTAACAGTGTAATGTGGGCTAGGTGACATGGGGGAGATTGCTAGACTAATGAGGGAGAGAGGGAGATTACTGCTATGTCAGGGAGTCTCCTGCAGAATGCAGGAGGGGAGATAACTATGATGTAACAGTGTAATGTGGGCTCAGTGACATGAGGGAGATTGCTAGACTAATGAGGGAGAGAGGGAGATTGCTGCTATGTCAGGGAGTCTCCTGCAGAATGCAGGAGGGGAGATAACTATGATGTAACAGTGTAATGTGGGCTCAGTGACATGAGGGAGATTGCTAGTCTAAGGAGGGAGAGAGGGAGATTGCTGCTATGTCAGGGAGTCTCCTGCAGAATGCAGGAGGGGAGGTAAGTATGATGTAACAGTGTGATGTGGGCTCGGTGACATGAGGGAGATTGCTAGGCTAATGAGGGAGAGAAGGAGATTGCTGCTATGTCAGGGAGTCTCCTGCTGAATGCAGGAGGGGAGATAACTATGATGTAACAGTGTAATGTGGTCTCGGTGACATGAGGGAGATTGCTAGTCTAATGAGGGAGAGAGGGAGATTGCTGCTATGTCAGGGAGTCTCCTGCAGAATGTAGGAGGGGAGATAACTATGAAAACTAGTTTCAGGGAGATTACAGTCGGTAGTAGAATTTTGCACAGCACCCCACTGAGGGAGCATGTCATGCTCCACCCAAAGGGTGTGTCTAGTTTCATATAAGGACAGATTGTGAAAAGAGATTGTGAACGTGGCACTAGAAGCGTGGGTGCGTACTGCTACATCTGAGAGGAATCTTGTAAAATGACTTATATCCAAATGTAGTTAGTAAGAGCTACTGTACTTGGTAACGTGCTGGGAAATGGTGCTGATGATTCAATGTAAATGTATCTATCTCTCATTCATTCTTTCCCCAAAAATGTAGCATTGTAATGTGGACTAGGTGACATGAGGGAGATTGCTAGACTAATGAGGGAGAGAGGGAGATTGCTGCTATTTCAGGGAGTCTCCTGCAGAATGCAGGAGGGGAGGTAACTATGATGTAACAGTGTAATGTGGGCTCGGTGACATGAGGGAGATTACTAGACTAATGAGGGAGAAAGGGAGATTGCTGCTTTGTCAGGGAGTCTCCTGCAGAATGCAGGAGGGGAGGTAACTATGATGTAACAGTGTATTGTGGCCTAGGTGACATGAGGGAGATTGCTAGACTAATGAGGGAGAGAGAGATTGCTGCTATGTCAAGGAGTCTCCTGCAGAATGCAGGAGAGGAGGTAACTATGATGTAACAGTGTAATGTGGGCTAGGTGACATGAGGGAGATTGCTAGACTAATGAGGGAGAGAGGGAGATTGCTGCTATGTCAGGGAGTCTCCTGCAGAATGCAGGAGGGAGGTAACTATGATGTAACAGTGTAATGTGGGCTAGGTGACATGGGGGAGATTGCTAGACTAATGAGGGAGAGAGGGAGATTACTGCTATGTCAGGGAGTCTCCTGCAGAATGCAGGAGGGGAGATAACTATGATGTAACAGTGTAATGTGGGCTCAGTGACATGAGGGAGATTGCTAGACTAATGAGGGAGAGAGGGAGATTGCTGCTATGTCAGGGAGTCTCCTGCAGAATGCAGGAGGGGAGATAACTATGATGTAACAGTGTAATGTGGGCTCAGTGACATGAGGGAGATTGCTAGTCTAAGGAGGGAGAGAGGGAGATTGCTGCTATGTCAGGGAGTGTCCTGCAGAATGCAGGAGGGGAGATAACTATGATTTAACAGTGTAATGTGGGCTCGGTGACATGAGGGAGATTGCTAGTCTAATGAGGGAGAGAGGGAGATTGCTGCTATTTCAGGGAGTCTCCTGCAGAATGCAGGAGGGGAGGTAACTATGATGTAACAGTGTAATGTGGGCTCGGTGACATGAGGGAGATTACTAGACTAATGAGGGAGAAAGGGAGATTGCTGCTTTGTCAGGGAGTCTCCTGCAGAATGCAGGAGGGGAGATAACTATGATGTAACAGTGTAATGTGGCCTAGGTGACATGAGGGAGATTGCTAGACTAATGAGGGAGAGAGAGATTGCTGCTATGTCAGGGAGTCTCCTGCAGAATGCAGGAGAGGAGGTAACTATGATGTAACAGTGTAATGTGGGCTAGGTGACATGAGGGAGATTGCTAGACTAATGAGGGAGAGAGGGAGATTGCTGCTATGTCAGGGAGTCTCCTGCAGAATGCAGGAGGGGAGATAACTATGATGTAACAGTGTAATGTGGGCTCAGTGACATGAGGGAGATTGCTAGTCTAAGGAGGGAGAGAGGGAGATTGCTGCTATGTCAGGGAGTGTCCTGCAGAATGCAGGAGGGGAGATAACTATGATTTACCAGTGTAATGTGGGCTCGGTGACATGAGGGAGATTGCTAGTCTAATGAGGGAGAGAGGGAGATTGCTGCTATGTCAGGGAGTGTCCTGCAGAATGCAGGAGGGGAGGTAACTATGATGTAACAGTGTAATGTGGACTAGGTGACATGAGGGAGATTGCTAGACGAATGAGGGAGAGAGGGAGATTGCTGCTATGTCAGGGAGTCTCCTGCAGAATGCAGGAGGGGAGGTAACTATGGTGTAACAGTGTAATGTGGGCTAGGTGACATGAGGGAGATTGCTAGACTAATGAGGAAGAGAGGGAGATTGCTGCTATGTCAGGGAGTCTCCTGCAGAATGCAGGAGGGGAGGTAAATATAATGTAACAATGTAATGTGAGCTAGGTGACATGAGGGAGATTGCTAGACAAATGAGTTAGAGAGGGAGATTGCTAGACTAATGAGGGAGAGCGGCAGATTGCTGCTATGTCAGGGAGTCTCCTGAAGAATGCAGGAGGGGAGATAACTATGATGTAACAGTGTAATGTGGGCTCAGTGACATGAGGGAGATTGCTAGTCTAAGGAGGGAGAGAGGGAGATTGCTGCTATGTCAGGGAGTGTCCTGCAGAATGCAGGAGGGGAGATAACTATGATTTAACAGTGTAATGTGGGCTCGGTGACATGAGGGAGATTGCTAGTCTAATGAGGGAGAGAGGGAGATTGCTGCTATGTCAGGGAGTGTCCTGCAGAATGCAGGAGGGGAGGTAACTATGATGTAACAGTGTAATGTGGACTAGGTGACATGAGGGAGATTGCTAGACTTATGAGGGAGAGAGGGAGATTACTGCTATGTCAGGGAGTCTCCTGCAGAATGCAGGAGGGGAGGTAACTATGGTGTAACAGTGTAATGTGGGCTAGGTGACATGAGGGAGATTGCTAGACTAATGAGGGAGAGAGGGAGATTGCTGCTATGTCAGGGAGTCTCCTGCAGAATGCAGGAGGGGAGGTAAATATAATGTAACAATGTAATGTGGGCTAGGTGACATGAGGGAGATTGCTAGACGAATGAGGGAGAGAGGGAGATTGCTGCTATGTCAGGGAGTTTCCTGCAGAATGCAGGAGGGGAGGTAACTATGGTGTAACAGTGTAATGTGGGCTAGGTGACATGAGGGAGATTGCTAGACTAATGAGGGAGAGAGGGAGATTGCTGCTATGTCAGGGAGTCTCCTGCAGAATGCAGGAGGGGAGGTAAATATAATGTAACAATGTAATGTGGGCTAGGTGACATGAGGGAGATTGCTAGTCTAATGAGGGAGAGAGGGAGATTGCTGCTATGTCAGGGAGTCTCCTGCAGAATGCAGGAGGGGAGGTAACTATGATGTAACAGTGTAATGTGGGCTAGGTGAAATGAGGGAGATTGCTAGTCTAATGAGGGAGAGAGGGAGAGAGGGAGATTGCTGCTATGTCAGGGAGTGTCCTGCAGAATGCAGGAGGGGAGGTAACTATGATGTAACAGTGTAATGTGGACTAGGTGACATGAGGGAGATTGCTAGACTAATGAGGGAGAGAGGGAGATTGCTGCTATGTCAGGAAGTCTCCTGCAGAATGCAGGAGGGGAGGTAACTATGATGTAACAGTGTAATGTGGGCTAGGTGAAATGAGGGAGATTGCTAGACGTATGAGGGAGAGAGGGAGATTACTGCTATGTCAGGGAGTCTCCTGCAGAATGCAGGAGGGGAGGTAACTATGGTGTAACAGTGTAATGTGGGCTAGGTGACATGAGGGAGATTGCTAGACTAATGAGGGGAGAGAGGGAGATTGCTGCTATGTCAGGGAGTCTCCTGCAGAATGCAGGAGGGGAGGTAAATATAATGTAACAATGTAATGTGGGCTAGGTGACATGAGGGAGATTGCTAGACGAATGAGGGAGAGAGGGAGATTGCTGCTATGTCAGGGAGTCTCCTGCAGAATGCAGGAGGGGAGGTAACTATGGTGTAACAGTGTAATGTGGGCTAGGTGACATGAGGGAGATTGCTAGACTAATGAGGGAGAGAGGGAGATTGCTGCTATGTCAGGGAGTCTCCTGCAGAATGCAGGAGGGGAGGTAACTATGATGTAACAGTGTAATGTGGGCTAGGTGACATGAGGGAGATTGGTAGACTAATGAGGGAGAGAGGGAGATTGCTGCCATGTCAAGGAGTCTCCTGCAGAATGCAGGAGGGGAGGTAACTATGATGTAACAGTGTAATGTGGCCTAGGTGACATGAGGGAGATTGCTAGACTAATGAGGGAGAGCGGCAGATTGCTGCTATGTCAGGGAGTCTCCTGCAGAATGCAGGAGGGGAGGTAACTATGATGTAACAGTGTAATGTGGGCTAGGTGACATGAGGGAGATTGGTAGACTAATGAGGGAGAGAGGGAGATTGCTGCCATGTCAGGGAGTCTCCTGCAGAATGCAGGAGGGGAGGTAACTATGATGTAACAGTGTAATGTGGGCTAGGTGACATGAGGGAGATTGCTAGACTAATGAGGGAGAGAGGGAGATTGCTGCTATGTCAGGGAGTCTCCTGCAGAATGCAGGAGGGGAGGTAAATATAATGTAACAATGTAATGTGAGCTAGGTGACATGAGGGAGATTGCTAGACAAATGAGTTAGAGAGGGAGATTGCTAGACTAATGAGGGAGAGCGGCAGATTGCTGCTATGTCAGGGAGTCTCCTGAAGAATGCAGGAGGGGAGATAATTATGATGTAACAGTGTAATGTGGGCTCAGTGACATGAGGGAGATTGCTAGTCTAAGGAGGGAGAGAGGGAGATTGCTGCTATGTCAGGGAGTGTCCTGCAGAATGCAGGAGGGGAGATAACTATGATTTAACAGTGTAATGTGGGCTCGGTGACATGAGGGAGATTGCTAGTCTAATGAGGGAGAGAGGGAGATTGCTGCTATGTCAGGGAGTGTCCTGCAGAATGCAGGAGGGGAGGTAACTATGATGTAACAGTGTAATGTGGACTAGGTGACATGAGGGAGATTGCTAGACTTATGAGGGAGAGAGGGAGATTACTGCTATGTCAGGGAGTCTCCTGCAGAATGCAGGAGGGGAGGTAACTATGGTGTAACAGTGTAATGTGGGCTAGGTGACATGAGGGAGATTGCTAGACTAATGAGGGAGAGAGGGAGATTGCTGCTATGTCAGGGAGTCTCCTGCAGAATGCAGGAGGGGAGGTAAATATAATGTAACAATGTAATGTGGGCTAGGTGACATGAGGGAGATTGCTAGACGAATGAGGGAGAGAGGGAGATTGCTGCTATGTCAGGGAGTTTCCTGCAGAATGCAGGAGGGGAGGTAACTATGGTGTAACAGTGTAATGTGGGCTAGGTGACATGAGGGAGATTGCTAGACTAATGAGGGAGAGAGGGAGATTGCTGCTATGTCAGGGAGTCTCCTGCAGAATGCAGGAGGGGAGGTAAATATAATGTAACAATGTAATGTGGGCTAGGTGACATGAGGGAGATTGCTAGTCTAATGAGGGAGAGAGGGAGATTGCTGCTATGTCAGGGAGTCTCCTGCAGAATGCAGGAGGGGAGGTAACTATGATGTAACAGTGTAATGTGGGCTAGGTGAAATGAGGGAGATTGCTAGTCTAATGAGGGAGAGAGGGAGAGAGGGAGATTGCTGCTATGTCAGGGAGTGTCCTGCAGAATGCAGGAGGGGAGGTAACTATGATGTAACAGTGTAATGTGGACTAGGTGACATGAGGGAGATTGCTAGACTAATGAGGGAGAGAGGGAGATTGCTGCTATGTCAGGAAGTCTCCTGCAGAATGCAGGAGGGGAGGTAACTATGATGTAACAGTGTAATGTGGGCTAGGTGAAATGAGGGAGATTGCTAGACTTATGAGGGAGAGAGGGAGATTACTGCTATGTCAGGGAGTCTCCTGCAGAATGCAGGAGGGGAGGTAACTATGGTGTAACAGTGTAATGTGGGCTAGGTGACATGAGGGAGATTGCTAGACTAATGAGGGAGAGAGGGAGATTGCTGCTATGTCAGGGAGTCTCCTGCAGAATGCAGGAGGGGAGGTAAATATAATGTAACAATGTAATGTGGGCTAGGTGACATGAGGGAGATTGCTAGACGAATGAGGAAGAGAGGGAGATTGCTGCTATGTCAGGGAGTCTCCTGCAGAATGCAGGAGGGGAGGTAACTATGGTGTAACAGTGTAATGTGGGCTAGGTGACATGAGGGAGATTGCTAGACTAATGAGGGAGAGAGGGAGATTGCTGCTATGTCAGGGAGTCTCCTGCAGAATGCAGGAGGGGAGGTAAATATAATGTAACAATGTAATGTGAGCTAGGTGACATGAGGGAGATTGCTAGACAAATGAGTTAGAGAGGGAGATTGCTAGACTAATGAGGGAGAGCGGCAGATTGCTGCTATGTCAGGGAGTCTCCTGCAGAATGCAGGAGGGGAGGTAACTATGATGTAACAGTGTAATGTGGCCTAGGTGACATGAGGGAGATTGCTAGACTAATGAGGGAGAGAGGGAGATTGCTGCTATGTCAGGGAGTCTCCTGCAGAATGCAGGAGGGGAGGTAACTATGATGTAACAGTGTAATGTGGGCTAGGTGACATGAGGGAGATTGGTAGACTAATGAGGGAGAGAGGGAGATTGCTGCCATGTCAAGGAGTCTCCTGCAGAATGCAGGAGGGGAGGTAACTATGATGTAACAGTGTAATGTGGCCTAGGTGACATGAGGGAGATTGCTAGACTAATGAGGGAGAGAGAGGGGGTTGCTGCTATGTCAGGGAGTCTCCTGCAGAATGCAGGAGGGGAGGTAACTATGATGTAACAGTGTAATGTGGGCTAGGTGACATGAGGGAGATTGGTAGACTAATGAGGGAGAGAGGGAGATTGTGCCATGTCAGGGAGTCTCCTGCAGAATGCAGGAGGGGAGGTAACTATGATGTAACAGTGTAATGTGGGCTAGGTGACATGAGGGAGATTGCTAGACTAATGAGGGAGAGAGGGAGATTGCTGCTATGTCAGGGAGTCTCCTGCAGAATGCAGGAGGGGAGGTAAATATAATGTAACAATGTAATGTGAGCTAGGTGACATGAGGGAGATTGCTAGACAAATGAGTTAGAGAGGGAGATTGCTAGACTAATGAGGGAGAGCGGCAGATTGCTGCTATGTCAGGGAGTCTCCTGCAGAATGCAGGAGGGGAGGTAACTATGATGTAACAGTGTAATGTGGCTTAGGTGACATGAGGGAGATTGCTAGACTAATGAGGGAGAGAGGGAGATTGCTGCTATGTCAGGGAGTCTCCTGCAGAATGCAGGAGGGGAGGTAACTATGATGTAACAGTGTAATGTGGGCTAGGTGACATGAGGGAGATTGGTAGACTAATGAGGGAGAGAGGGAGATTGCTGCCATGTCAGGGAGTCTCCTGCAGAATGCAGGAGGGGAGGTAACTATGATGTAACAGTGTAATGTGGCCTAGGTGACATGAGGGAGATTGCTAGACTAATGAGGGAGAGAGAGGGGGTTGCTGCTATGTCAGGGAGTCTCCTGCAGAATGCAGGAGGGGAGGTAACTATGATGTAACAGTGTAATGTGGGCTAGGTGACATGAGGGAGATTGGTAGACTAATGAGGGAGAGAGGGAGATTGCTGCCATGTCAGGGAGTCTCCTGTAGAATGCAGGAGGGGAGGTAACTATGATGTAACAGTATAATGTGGGCTAGGTGACATGAGGGAGATTGCTAGACTAATGAGGGAGGGAGATCGCCTCGTGTACTTGTCTCTGGTAATCCGTTGGCATTGGAAATGGGGTTTCACATGACTCTTGGTATTGATTTATTACACATGTATTAATTGTTAGCATAAAGTATTTGGAATTGACCTACGAACCCAAAACTCATTTATACACAGGATTACAGAGGGTACTGCTGGCAACATGTAACTAACTACAATGATGGAGAGACATCCAGTTGTCTACTCTATTAATTGTTTGGATTATGCCATTTCAGAATGTCAATAGGCCTGGGATGTGAGGTTGGCCTCCCCAATGTTCATACATCGCCGTGCTTTGCTAACTCCATACAAACCTACAGTATGGGGGATGTTGGTGCTGCTGGTGAAGGGGGATAGCAGCAGGGATTAGACAGCCCCATAGATACATTAGGGCCTCACGTAATATTTTTGGCAGAACCCCAAACAATGGTGTTTAATGGGTTATAGACACAAATAATGGCCTCCATAGTATGTTACATGTGTCATTTACAATACTGTACATACCAAATACAGCATTTTAAGTACATGAGGCATATTGTGTACTTACCACTCTCCCCATCTTCTGCACCCATTCCTGCAGGCTGGGTGGTGGGTGGAGGGTAGTTGGGTGGTGTGAGAGTGGATCGGCTGGGGGGAGGGTAGGTGGGTGGTGGTGAAGGCAGGGAGTGGATTGGGGATTGGGAGCGGGTTAGGGGTTCGGGAGTGTGTAGGGGATTGGGAGTGGGTAGGGGTTTGGGAGCAGGTAGGGGATTGACATTGGGTAGGGGATTGTGAGCGGGTAGGGGATTGTGAGTGGATAGGGGATTGGGAGCAGGTAGGGGATTGGGAGCGGGTAGGGGTTTGGGAGCGGGTAGGGGATTGGGAGCGGGTAGGGGTTTGGGAGCGGGTAGGGGATTGGGAGCGGGTAGGGGATTGGGAGCGGGTAGGGGATTGGGAGCGGGTAGGGGATTGTGAGTGGATAGGGGATTGGGAGCAGGTAGGGGATTGGGAGCGGGTAGGGGATTGGAAGCGGGTAGGGGATTGGTAGAGGGTAGGGGTTTGGGAGCGGGTAGGGATTGAGAGTGGGTAGGGGATTGGGAGCGGGTAGGGGTTTGGGAGTGGGTAGGGGATTGGGAGCAGGTAGGGGATTGGGAGTGGGTAGGGGATTGGGAGCGGGTAGGGGATTGGGAGTGGGTAGGGGTTTGGGAGCAGGTAGGGGATTGGGATTGGGTAGGGGATTGGGAGCAGGTAGGGGATTGAGAGTGGGTAGGCAGATTGGGAGCGGGTTAGGGGTTCGGGAGTGTGTAGGGGATTGGGAGCGGGTAGGGGATTGACATTGGGTAGGGGATTGTGAGCGGGTAGGGGATTGTGAGTGGATAGGGGATTGGGAGCGGGTAGGGGTTTGGGAGCGGGTAGGGGATTGGGAGCGGGTAGGGGTTTGGGAGCGGGTAGGGGATTGGGAGCGGGTAGGGGATTGGGAGCGGGTAGGGGATTGGGAGCCGGTAGGTGATTGGGAGCGGGTAGGGGATTGGGAGCAGGTAGGGGATTGGGAGCGGGTAGGGGATTGGAAGCGGGTAGGGGATTGGTAGAGGGTAGGGGTTTGGGAGCGGGTAGGGGATTGAGAGTGGGTAGGGGATTGGGAGCGGGTAGGGGTTTGGGAGTGGGTAGGGGATTGGGAGCAGGTAGGGGATTGGGAGCGGGTAGGGGATTGACATTGGGTAGGGGATTGGGAGCAGGTAGGTGTTTGGGAGCGGGTAGGGGATTGTGAGCGGGTAGGGGATTGTGAGTGGATAGGGGATTGGGAGCGGGTAGGGGATTGGGAGCGGGTAGGGGTTTGGGAGCGGGTAGGGGATTGGGAGCGGGTAGGGGTTTGGGAGCGGGTAGGGGATTGGGAGCGGGTAGGGGATTGGGAGCCGGTAGGTGATTGGGAGCGGGTAGGGGATTGGGAGCAGGTAGGGGATTGGGAGCGGGTAGGGGATTGGAAGCGGTTAGGGGATTGGTAGAGGGTAGGGGTTTGGGAGCGGGTAGGGGATTGAGAGTGGGTAGGGGATTGGGAGCGGGTAGGGGTTTGGGAGTGGGTAGGGGATTGGGAGCAGGTAGGGGATTGGGAGCGGGTAGGGGATTGGGAGCGGGTAGGGGATTGAGAGTGGGTAGGCAGATTGGGAGCGGGTTAGGGGTTCGGGAGTGTGTAGGGGATTGGGAGCGGGTAGGGGATTGACATTGGGTAGGGGATTGGGAGCGGGTAGGTGTTTGGGAGCGGGTAGGGGATTGTGAGCGGGTAGGGGATTGTGAGTGGATAGGGGATTGGGAGCGGGTAGGGGATTGGGAGTGGGTAGGGGTTTGGGAGCGGGTAGGGGATTGGGAGCGGGTAGGGGTTTGGGAGCGGGTAGGGGACTGGGAGCGGGTAGGGGATTGGGAGCCGGTAGGTGATTGGGAGCGGGTAGGGGATTGGGAGCAGGTAGGGGATTGGGAGCGGGTAGGGGTTTGGGAGCGGGTAGGGGATTGGGAGCGGGTAGGGGTTTGGGAGCGGGTAGGGGATTGGGAGCGGGTAGGGGATTGGGAGCCGGTAGGTGATTGGGAGCGGGTAGGGGATTGGGAGCAGGTAGGGGATTGGGAGCGGGTAGGGGTTTGGGAGCGGGTAGGGGATTGGGAGCGGGTAGGTGATTGGGAGCAGGTAGGGGATTGGTAGAGGGTAGGGGATTGGGAGCAGGTAGGGGATTGGGAGCGGGTAGGGGATTGAGAGTGGGTAGGCAGATTGGGAGCGGGTTAGGGGTTCGGGAGTGTGTAGGGGATTGGGAGCGGGTAGGGGATTGACATTGGGTAGGGGATTGGGAGCAGGTAGGTGTTTGGGAGCGGGTAGGGGATTGTGAGCGGGTAGGGGATTGTGAGTGGATAGGGGATTGGGAGCGGGTAGGGGTTTGGGAGCGGGTAGGGGATTGGGAGCGGGTAGGGGTTTGGGAGCGGGTAGGGGATTGGGAGCGGGTAGGGGATTGGGAGCCGGTAGGTGATTGGGAGCGGGTAGGGGATTGGGAGCAGGTAGGGGATTGGGAGCGGGTAGGGGATTGGAAGCGGGTAGGGGATTGGTAGAGGGTAGGGGTTTGGGAGCGGGTAGGGGATTGAGAGTGGGTAGGGGATTGGGAGCGGGTAGGGGTTTGGGAGTGGGTAGGGGATTGGGAGCAGGTAGGGGATTGGGAGCGGGTAGGGGATTGGGAGCAGGTAGGTGTTTGGGAGCGGGTAGGGGATTGTGAGCGGGTAGGGGATTGTGAGTGGATAGGGGATTGGGAGCGGGTAGGGGATTGGGAGCGGGTAGGGGTTTGGGAGCGGGTAGGGGATTGGGAGCGGGTAGGGGTTTGGGAGCGGGTAGGGGATTGGGAGCGGGTAGGGGATTGGGAGCCGGTAGGTGATTGGGAGCGGGTAGGGGATTGGGAGCAGGTAGGGGATTGGGAGCGGGTAGGGGATTGGAAGCGGGTAGGGGATTGGTAGAGGGTAGGGGTTTGGGAGCGGGTAGGGGATTGAGAGTGGGTAGGGGATTGGGAGCGGGTAGGGGTTTGGGAGTGGATAGGGGATTGGGAGCAGGTAGGGGATTGGGAGCGGGTAGGGGATTGGGAGCGGGTAGGGGATTGAGAGTGGGTAGGCAGATTGGGAGCGGGTTAGGGGTTCGGGAGTGTGTAGGGGATTGGGAGCGGGTAGGGGATTGACATTGGGTAGGGGATTGGGAGCGGGTAGGTGTTTGGGAGCGGGTAGGGGATTGTGAGCGGGTAGGGGATTGTGAGTGGATAGGGGATTGGGAGCGGGTAGGGGATTGGGAGTGGGTAGGGGTTTGGGAGCGGGTAGGGGATTGGGAGCGGGTAGGGGTTTGGGAGCGGGTAGGGGATTGGGAGCGGGTAGGGGATTGGGAGCCGGTAGGTGATTGGGAGCGGGTAGGGGATTGGGAGCAGGTAGGGGATTGGGAGCGGGTAGGGGTTTGGGAGCGGGTAGGGGATTGGGAGCGGGTAGGTGATTGGGAGTGGGTAGGGGATTGGGAGTGGGCCTTCTGGTCGGCCCCTGCTTCATCTGCCTGGCTACGGTCCTGTGCGGCTCTTTGACGTGCTGTGTATATTTTATCCAATTGAAGATGTGGTGTTGTAGGTGGAAGCCATGGAGATTTGGTTGGTAAAAATAAAAAAAATATATATTAGTTTCACTACTGCGGTTCTAAAACAATACACATTACTCTTTTAAAACTAGCATGCAGAGGTTATGTGAAAAATGTTCTAACAAAAACCAACACTCACAATCAGTCACACTCACAATCAGTCACACTCAGTCACACTCACTCAGTCACTCAGTCACACTCACTCAGTCACACTCAGTCACTCACACTCAGTCACTCACACTCACTCAGTCACACTCAGTCACTCACACTCAGTCTCACTCACTCACTCACACTGGCACACGCAGTCACACTCAATCTCACTTTCCATGTACCAATGTCACACATTCTGACAAACATTCTGCCTAACATGGCCAAATAAGAACAAACGCAGGCAAAACCAAGCAATAAACAGCGATTATGTGTTCAAGGTAGGCCTAGCGCTTGTCTCTATTAGAGACATAGGGGCCCGCCCACCCCCAGCCTCCGCTCCATGATGGCAACTAGGGCCATCAGCTCCACAGTGGAAAAAGGGTGCTGCCCTCTGTGAAGCCATATTGGCAATGGCGCATTAAACAAATGCAGAAACAAATATTAATGATGCTGTTCTCTGATTGGTTATTAACATTCTTATTTGGTATTAACTTTATTGATAATACTTCAATTAACAGTATGTATGCGAACATTCGTTCGGCGATAGCATAGCATGGCATGGCAACTCATTGCATTACTTATTTTATGCATGTATGTACAGGCACAGTACTATTTTTCTGGAAAAATAGGTCCAGGAACTGTAGGTCTGGGGATGAATCAATGAAATAAAAAATAATATATATAATAAAGTGAGGAAGGGAGAGTTAGATGTACCGGTATATATTGTATTTAGAAACAAAGGCACTCACAGGTGACATTAAAATAACACTTATCTTATGGAAAGTAGATTTTCAGTTCCTGATGATGTTATATTTAATAAGAGGTTCAGGAACTGAGTTCCTGCTGGTTCCTGCTGAAAAATAGCACTGTGTATAGTCGTATAGTTATTTACTTAAATGTACACATACACATATGCGCATGACTCCTGCCTACATAATTACATTTTTTACAGTGATGACCATACCTGCCTGACTGAACCCCCCCCCCCCCACCCCCCCCCCCCCTCCCGCAATTCACGGCAACCCCCCCCCACGCGACCCCCCCTCCCGCAATTTGCGGACACCCCCCAATACCCCCCCCCCCCCTAGTGATTCACAGCAACCCCAGGCTTAAATGGCACATGCAAAACACTGACATGACTATGGTCGACAATGAAAAAGGTTGACATGAGTTATTTAAGATTTATTTTTCATTTTTTGAATATTTTCATATTCATTCTCATGTGTCGAGATGGACATTAATGAAGTGCCACACTTATGTCAACATTTACATGTTAACACATTTAACACATTTCACCTATAACTCAAGTTGCAATACAGGCATCTTACATACAATTCTAACCATATTTCTCATATACAAACGTTCACAAATTAAGGGGGCGCAGCCCCTTACGACGGTGTGAAGAGCGCCCGTAGGGCGCGATGAATCACGTAGTCTATAATAATTTGGAATGGGTTGTTTAAATTTGCAAACAAAATAGCAACAACATGCAAAAATAGAAACACACATCTTACTTTGTTAAGATGCCTAACTTCAATAAATGTGTATATTTAGTACATGTCAACTTGCCCTGTGTGTAATTAAGCAAAGGCACGTGTGCGGTATTTTAGCCAGTATTAACGGCGTAATTCCAGCGGATTTCACGCCAGGTTTTTTTGGCATGTGTTTCGCGGCGTGAACGCCGATTGTGGTGCGTGCGAGTATGGAACACTGCGTGGGAGGGTGGGATGTTTCAGGGGTATTTATAGAGGGACAAACATAAGGTCACTTTGCTGCTAACATGTCTGGGTCAGACTCAGAAACTGGAATCTCAGACCCTGAGCTGATCCTAGGCAAACTGGCCTCAATGGCAGCAAATGTTAGGCAGAGGCCCAATCAGGACCTAAGGAATGAGGGGCAAACTAGCACCTCACAGGCAGGACAAACTACGGCATCAACAGATTCATCAGGATCGTAGCTGGTGGCTTCCCAAGAGAGAAGCCATGCCAGCACTGCCAGTGCATCAGGAACTAATCCTGGCGGTCAGAGATCAACTGGAACAAAGATAAAAAGAAACAAAGCATTGCAAGAGGAGGAACTTGTGATATTGGAACCCCGAGCACGGGAATGGATTGAGTTGACAAACAAGATGTTGACACCCACAATGAAGGACAAGTTATGGGACCAAATTACGGAGGATATTAATAAGGTGGCACCACAACATCGTAATGCGGATCGTGCGAAGAGAAGGCAAGTTTTTTTTTTGTTTATTCACATTTGGGGAAAAACAAACAACATTAATCAATAGCCGGTCCATGGCAAATGTAAATCTGGTGGGATAGAATAGTTAATAGTTGATTTGTTTTGGCACGCAGAAAAGAGGGGTGTGATGGTGCCCATGCACACTGCTACTGAGCATTGTCGTGTACAGCACAACATTGTGGATACGGGATGTATTTTAAGCTATACACTATCATTTCAGCAACCCTTGTTATTTATAAACAGGCACAAATTGCTTCAGGAATGATGGTCATGTGTCGCTATAGACTTAGATGCAAAATACAAATCACATGTCCTGTTGCTAGGGCCAACCAATATGAGTGTCTGTCTCATTTATGTAGCAACCTTAACAAGATAGTAGTCAGGATCATACCCTCCAACATGACCCATTCCATTAGGTACAAAATGCTCTGTTCCTGGACTTCCCTGCCAGTGGCAGTTACAGAGCTTGGCCATAGCAACAGGACATGTTAAGTAAATGTAACATCTTACACAATGAAAGGCCATGGGCTGTATGACACCTTACTAACCTATGATTATAAGTATGGGAGTACTCATATTGTTTTGTTGAGCTTCAACACTTATACAATTTTTTTTATGGTATTGGATGTCATAAGTAAATGGCATGAATACAGCATATTAAATGGTGACATTGCAGTAATTGGTATGTGCATGGTTTACATGGATTGGAAATGATGTTATATAAATACAATAAAGTGGTCTATTAAGTATTAAGTGCTGCTGTTTTATTTTAAGGTGGCACGATTTCAAAAGCAACCTCAAAAAGAAGTTGACAGGACGGTGGACGCACAGCCACACCACCGGGGCTGACAGGATGCCGAAACATCTGGCACTGTCCTCCCTGGATCTCCTGGCACAGGACTGTATCACAATCGAGGAGATCCAGGGGGTGAGCAATATGGACAGTGAGCTCCCGGTGGAGGTGTTTGAGGCTGAATATGAAGGAAAATGGTGAAATCATTGTTTTGTTCCATTTTATTTGAGCATTTGTCTAATTAACTTTCATTTCAACTAGATTTTTAGACCAAGATGCATGTCCACCGTCCCCAGCCACTCCATGTCACGTGGGAGCAGCCAGCACTGCAACACCACCTGTGCACCACCCCAGATAGAGGACAATGTTGGGGGGCAGCTGCTGAATGCCTTCCTGCAGCAGGGAGAGGCAGCATCAGAGCGGCAGAGTAGGACCGAGGAGGTCATTAAGGCAATCGCTGCCAATCAGCAGGTCATAGCTGATCAAGCCATCTGGCAAAATGATCTGCTGGCCTGGCAGAATGACCTCCTCCTCCACCACAATGAGCTTGTGGTGGAGCTAATCACCACCGACAGGGCCCTACTGTCTGCCGCTTCTGGTGCAAATCCACCAGCACCACTCCCTGCTGCCCGAAGGGGAAGAACATCACCCCCTTCCCCAGCATTTGACCCCCCAGCCCAACGGGGGCGAAGAGCTGCAGGACCAGGAAAGGGGCATAGCAAGGCCAAACGTGGCCGAAAATAATGATGTTGTGCCCTCCCTATTGATCTCCTCCATTATTTGGTCCCAAATTTTGTCCTTTGTTGTGTGGCCCAGCTTCTTGTTTGCAATGTCGATCCTATTCTGTGTAAAGGGTACCCAAATTGCAGGTCCCTTCTTTTTAAATGCTTTATCTTTGTTTCTTGATGTTGACCCTGGCTGCCAGGATTCGTGGCTGATGCCCAGGCAGTGGTGGTGTGGTGAATCAATTTGGAAAACACCTGTTGTGTTACTTTTGAATCTGCTGATGCTATATTTTGACCTGGCTGTGTAATTTATTTATTTATTTTTTAACGTTCCTTACATTTTTCCTGTGAAAGGTAACAGGAATTAAATAAAAAAATAAATAAAAACTGATTCAAAGATAACTTTGTGTTGTTTGTGAATTGATTTGAGTGAATGGGTAAATGCATGAAATTACAGCAGAGGAATGGATTCATTATTCTAAATTGACCAGAGGACTGGAGTGTGTTGTGTTCAGCTGGGAGTATTTTAGGTGCATGGCGTACTAATTGCCCAATTCGAATGCGTTGCACATACACCATTGCCCTCCGAGAAGTCAAAGCTACTTGTTTGTACCGAAGAATCACGCCTACCAATTCTCGTGCACACCCATGTTGACGCCCCGATTTCCACCCAGTTTTGCCCACTTTAAAACCGCACATACGCCTGCATTACGCCCATATTGTCCGAGAGTGTTCGGTGGTAATTTTTTCAGTGTAGCGATCCGACCGAGTACGGAGTGCCACAGTTGCACATGCGCAATGCGTACCCTACGCGCGCACTCACCATAAATACGCAATCCGAACGAATGTGTACCTGTCCGACTCAATCAGAATAAGGCCCATAGTGAGTATGTTTAATGTATAAGTGTGTAATGTATGTAGTGTGTACAATGTATGTATTCTCCAAAGTTCAGACATGTTGTAATATTGTGTCCTGAGGGGTGCGTTCAGCATACTGACTGCCGGGGTGGGAAGTGGAAGTTAGGGTAAGGCCAGGAAAGCGGTGGTGGTGGTGGTTAGGTTTAACCACTAGTGGGGGAACTTACCATTAGGCTGTAGGGGGGAAGGTTAAGGTTAGGCTGTGAGGAGTAAAAGTTAGGGTTAGGCACTTAGACAGGGGGGGGGGTAAGCAGAGGGGGAGGTTAGGTTTAGGCGCTAGCTCCGAGCAGTGGGAGAGCGGGGAAGAGGCAGGATGAGGCGGAGCTTATGGAGAAGACCTCTGTTTGGGGAGTGGTCAGTACTACCCCATTATTGTGGCTACGCCACACCCGTGTGATGCCGTTAATACATGCATCGCACAGCAGGGGGTGGGGCTATGATGTTGCAATTTGCATAATTCGATCCTCATGGCCAATCTGGGAGTATAGGTAACCCTGGGTTAGGGTTGGGGGTGAGGTGAATATAACTGTGTTTGATCTTTCTTGCAGTATTAGAGTGGACCGACACGGCACATCGCACCTTCTGTGGCACCCTTAGTAGTCTCTCGTGGTCTTTTGGTTACATGATTCTGGCCCTACTGGCATACTTGCTCAGAGACTGGCATTGGCTTCTGCTCGCCACAACTTTGCCCTGCCTGCTCGCTATTGCCACCTGGTGGTGAGTATATGTAATTATCATGCAAAAACACAAAGGATACAGGACATCCCCACAGGACAAACCCACAGGACACAAGTGACTCACAGACCCGAAAACTCAGGCTCCCACCATAAGGGAACAGATTTATGTTAGGATGGCAGCACTCTGTCTTCCCACAACACTCCCAATACACACCCCATCATACACTATGTGGGACTGTTTAGCCAGCATCATTATTGTGAACATTGGCCATTTCGTCTGAAATTGAGGGGTCTCGGCCAGTGAATTATATTTAATGGGTGTAATGTGTGCAGAACCAGGAGGACCCACAAGGCACAAGCTGCCATCATTTATAAGTTATACATTACTGGTTAAAGACGAGGGGGATGGAACGAGGCCTGCACAAGGGCCCCCTCCTTAGGGATGGTCATCGTTGCCATTGCCATCAAAGGTTGCCATTGATGGAAATAGTGCCATCGATAGTTGCATACCATGCAATTCATGACCATCAATGTTTTTACCTATCGATGGTCATCCATTTTCTTTGACTGGTTGTCCTGTGGGCCAATCAAAACATGGGGCTAGGGCTTCATGGGTGTCGGGGGCGGATTCCATGTCCCAGCCCCTTGGGGAAAAAAGAAAAAAAAATTAGTTTATGCTTGACTTCGATGAAGAGAAACCATCTGGTTCTCCCCATCGATGGCAAAACTATTCCTCATCGTCCATAAACCATCATTGACGGCAATCCCTACCTCTCCTCTCTCAATATGCCCCTGATCATGGTAGATATCGGAGATTTCTGCTGGTGTCCCTCCATGTTACATCTCAGGGAGCCTTAATATTTGTGGTCAGCCCCAAAAAACTGTTGCTGGGGAGTGGGGGGGGGGGGATTTTTTAAATATTGTGAATGAATATGCCCCTTACTATCTAGGGATGGTGATCGGGACTATGTGAAGCCTAGTCCTAATCAATAGCGTCTATTAGGGCTAATGTGATAGTCCCATGCTAATCCGTTAGTCACAGTAATTCACCCCATCTAATTGGATGCCACCCAGAGCAAGTCATACAAAGACTGTCATTTAGCCTCACATGAAAGTCTTTTCTCCTTGGTGCCCCTCTGACAGCTGGAGCCCAGAGGTCAGAGCTTCCACTGTCTCTGGGTGTTACGCCACTGAGTGATTTGCAGGTGAGTGACACGTCAAAGTCTCACGAGAGTGATGTGTTGACCCCAGTAACATTATCCATTATTCTGATTTCCATATCTGTTTACACTTACTCTCAAAGACAAATACAATACATGGGATTAGGTGAAAGCTGGAATGGTCCAGACTCTGGAAATACGAATTGGACCAGCTACCTGCTGCAACATTAGCCGCTGTGGATCTCTCTGCATGCCTCCCTGCATTGCTTGCTGCGTGACAGCTGTCTCATACTCGTCAATGGGCACAGAGAGGTCTACAGTATCAAACATCTCTGTAGGGAGCCAGTCCGGTCCTGCATTCCAGAGTCCGGGCCATTAAGCTCCCATTCTCGCTGCCGGTGAAGAGGGGGCTGTACATCTCCATGCACCAGTTGCTGTGTCCCCTACACGGAGACACGCATAGAGATCTCCAGGTCCAGTGTTTCAGTGTCCAGACCATTCTGACTTTCACCCCAAAAACATCAAGGAGACAGACATACAGACATCAGAAGTTTCAGCCGTTATTGAAGTGCACTTCAGAAACAGATGTAAAACGGGACTCTCCTTCACAGGTGGGTTCCTGAGTCTGCGCGTTGGCTCCTCACCAAGCAAGACACCACTGAAGCCCACAAGTACCTGTCCAGGTGTGCAGAAATGAACAAGAAGCCAGGTTTCAGCCGTAAGATATCTCCAGAGGTAAAATGCCCCCCAGTAGAAACGTCAGAGGGTGCTCTTCAAAATATGGGGGTGTATTTAGACAGAGGGTGCAGATGGAATAACTGCGGTGTTGAGTAGAAGTTGACATAACAATAAGAGACATTCCAAGTGAATCAAAGTGTCATTATGTGCAATCAAGGGCAGTGGTGTAACTAGTAAACACGCCCCCCCTCCCGCTGATTTCGGCAGTGTCGCCACCCGCCCAAGTAAAGTTAAGCACCCCCCTTCCCCCTCCGCATGCCGCCGCCGCCTCATTCAGGGACCTGCAGATCTCCTCCTGGCTCCGTCTTCTCCTGCAGTGCTAATGAAAACTCTAATGACCCTCACAAAATGGCTGCCTACCTAATAGTAGACTGTTTTTAAGGATGTTAGAGGAGGCCGCCTCCTCTAGCATCCCTGAAAACCTGACTGATGTATGGGGGCAGCCATTTTGTGAGGGACGGTTTTCATTAGCACTGCAGGAGGAGACGGAGCCAGGAGGAGATAGAGAGACGGGATCGCACACACAAGTAATCGGCGAGTCCTGAGCACAGACGCTGCATCAGTGTAACCATGGCCCCACAGACTGGCACCATCACTTACTCAGCGCCTCTCCGCCATATAACTTTAAAAGTTAATTAAGCTGACATTTCAGAAGCATTTGTGGGGTGGACCAGTGAATTTGAAAGGTCTGAAAAGTGATGCGACGTCCATTGATTGAAGCAGTGAATATGGAAATACTGATTAGAAGGAGTGAGACATTGACAATGTGGTCCTCTTCCTCAGGTCCTACAGAAGACCGTTTCTGTGGAATGCAAGAAATACAATTTCATGGATCTAATCAGGACCCCAAAGCTCAGAAAAAACACCCTGTGTCTCGGCGTTATGTGGTATGAAACATCTTCTAGAAGCTGCTGACCTCATAGCTAGTTGTCCAGATGTCATCCAAATGATTGGTTGATCCCAGAATTTTCTGGAGTTCTTTAATGTAGGGATTGTCCCTCTTACATTGTTACTGTTAGTCTCTGATGGACCCTAGACAGGGACGGATTGGGAACTAAAAGTGTCCCTGACCAAAATAGGCGGGATTAGTACATCACTACACCTGTGTGGAAGCCATTGGTTTTAATATGTTTAGAAGTTTGGTGGCCTGTGACAAACTCTAAACCACCATATTTCCAATAATACCCCACCTTCCCCCACTGAGATCGACCACAGACCCCAAAACTTCCATTAAGCAAACAACTAATTTCCATAATCCCCTGAATATCCCAACCCCCTCCCATGGGTAGGGGCCGGAAACACTCAAAATTGTTACACTCCCAGATAGAAGTTGTACCCCTGTGGCCACCACCCTAATGTGACATTCGATTCTTGAGCTGCACAAAGGGGTACCGGTGGCAATGCAGAATTTTTAGAGGGGGTTTTCAAATGAAATCCAAAATCTTGCACTCTGCAGAGCGTGGGAGTAAGCACGGGAGTCTGGGGGAGCGGTAACAACCCTGATATTGGATTTTTTTATACACTGGATACTGTATGGATATTAATATTTAACATTACAGATGGTCTATAATATAGGCTGTTTCAAACATTTAAAGAAGATAAGTGGTCAGGAAAAGGTTAAACATAGAATAAATACACAAACATAATAGAACCAGTACTGTACTTTCTAATCTCACAATCTCCCGTAAGGCTCCTGTCTCTTCCTCCTGGCAGCTGCTCTCTGGTCCATTGCGATGTTTGAGGGCTCAGATCCACTCATACAGTAAATGTGGTAGAAGAAGCTGGTACACTTGGCATGTGCAGCAGGGGGTCTCGCTGGCTGGGCTTCATGTGACCGGATCTTCTCACATAGGGACAATTTTGGGTGTCCCTCTTCTGGGTTATGTGACATTTTCCTTCCTGTGCAGGTTCGGTGTGGCCTTCAGTTACTATGGTATCAGCTTCCACGTCACTGGTTTCAGCCTCAGTCCATTCCTCACCCACTTTATATTTGGAGCAATAGAGATCCCAGCTAAAGTTATGGTATATATCCTGCTGGATCGCATTGGGCGCAAACAGTGTCAGGGAGGGTCCCTGATTGTCACAGCTGCCTGCATAGGCCTCACCTGCATCATTCCTACAGGTAACTTTACTATAATCACCTACCTCATCATCCCACCCACCCCAGGTAACATCATTATTATCCCCTACCTCATCCCACCCCCCAGGTGACATCATTATTAGCACCTGCCTCATCCCACCCCCAGGTAACATCATTATTATCCCCTACCTCATCCCACCCCCAGGTAACATTAATATTATCCCCTACCTCATCATCCCACCCTCCAGGTAAAATTAATATTATCACCTACACCTCATCATCCTACCCCTCAGGTAACATCATTCTTATCACCTGCCTCATTCCATTCCCAGGTAACATCATTATTATCCCCTACCTCATCCCACCCAGGTAACATAAATTTTATCTGTTACGTATTCTCCAGATAACATCACTATTATCACCTACCTTATCCACTCCAGATAACATCACTATTATCACCTACCTTATCTGCTCCAGATAACATCGCTATTATCACCTACCTTATCCACTCCAGATAACATCACTATTATCACCTACCTTATCCACTCCAGATAACATCACTATTATCACCTACCTTATCCACTCCAGATAACATCGCTATTATCACCTACCTTATTCACTCCAGATAACATCGCTATTATCACCTAACTTATCCACTCTAGATAACATCACTATTATCACCTACCTTATCCACTCCAGATAACATCACTATTATCACCTACCTTATCTGCTCCAGATAACATCGCTATTATCACCTACCTTATCCACTCCAGATAACATCACTATTATCACCTACCTTATCCACTCCAGATAACATCACTATTATCACCTACCTTATCCACTCCAGATAACATCGCTATTATCACCTACCTTATTCACTCCAGATAACATCGCTATTATCACCTAACTTATCCACTCTAGATAACATCGCTATTATCACCTACCTTATTCACTCCAGATAACATCGCTATTATCACCTAACTTATCCGCTCCAGATAACATCGCTATTATCACCTACCTTATCCACTCCAGATAACATCACTATTATCACCTACCTTATTCACTCCAGATAACATCGCTATTATCACCTAACTTATCCGCTCCAGATAACATCGCTATTATCACTTATCTTATCCGATCCAAATAACATCGCTATAATCACCTACCTTATCCGCACTAGATAACATCGCTATTATCACCTACCTTATCCGCTCCAGATAACAACACTATTATCACCTACCTTATCCGCTCCAGATAACATCGCTATTATCACCTACCTTAATCGCTCCAGATAACACTGCTATTCACACTTACCTTATCCACTCCAGATAACATCGCTATTATCACCTACCTTATCCGCTCCAGATAACATCGTTATTATCACCTACCTTATCCGCTCCAGATAACATCGCTATTATCACCTACCTTATTCGTTCCAGATAACACTGCTATTATCACCTTCCTTATCCACTCCAGATAACATCGCTATTATCACCTACCTTATTCGCTCTAGATAACACTGCTATTCACACTTACCTTATCCACTCCATATAACATCGCTATTTTCACCTACCTTATCCGCTCCAGATAACATCGCTATTATCACCTACCTTATCCACTCCAGATAACATCGCTATTATCACCTACCTTATCCGCTCCAGATAACACCGCAATTATCACCTACCTTATCCGCTCTGGATAACACCGCTATTATCACCTACCTTATCCACTACAAATAACACCGCTATTATCACCTACCTTATCCACTCCAGATAACATCGCTATTATCACCTACCTTATCCGCTCCAGATAACATCTCTATTATCACCTACCTTATCCGTTCCAGATAACATCGCTATTATCACTTACCTTATCCACTCCAGATAACATCGCTATTATCACTTACCTTATCCGCTCCAGATGACACTGCTATTCACATTAATGCTGGGTACACACCAGGACGACTAGGGCCCGATCCCCTCAATCTAGATCCAATTGGATGTAGATTGTGTGGTGATTGGGCCCTTTTCTGTCCTGGTGTGGACCGATACCGATCCGATGCACGGTCCCGCGGGTCGGTCGTTATTGAGATCCTACTTGCTGCAGGTAGGATCTCAATAACGACCATACTGCCGGGTGCAGGTCGCCATTGGATCGGACCCGCTCACGGTGCACATCGTGAGCGGGTCGTGCCCCCCGCGTCACCGTGAGCGGGTCGGACGAGACACTGACGACCCGCTCATGATGTGCATCGTGAGCGTGTCGTCGTGGTGTGTGTACCCTACATTACCTTATCCACTCCAGATAACATCGCTATTATCACCTACCTTATCCGCTCCAGATAACATCGCTATTCTCACCTACCTTATCCGCTCCAGATAACATCGCTATTCTCACCTACCTTATCCGCTCCAGATAACATCGCTATTATCACCTACCTTATCCGCTCCAGATAACACCGCTATTATCACCTACCTTATCCGCTCCTGATAACATCGCTATTATCACCTACCTTATCCACTACAAATAACACCGCTATTATCACCTACCTTATCCACTCCAGATAACATCGCTATTATCACCTACCTTATCCGCTCCAGGTAACATCATTATTATCACCTACATTATCCGCTCCAGATAACATCGCTATTATAACCTACATTATCTGCTCCAAATAACATCGCCATTATCACCTAACTTATCCGCTCCAGATAACATCGCTATTATCACCTACCTTATCCACTCCAGATAACATCGCTATTATCTCCTACCTTATCCACTCCAGATAACATCACTATTATCACCTACCTTGTCCGCTCCAGATAACATCGCCATTATCACCTACCTTATCCGCTCCAGATAACATCGCTATTATCACCTACCTTATCCGCTCCAGATAACACCGCTATTTCGCTCCAGATAACATCGCTATTATCACCTACCTTATTCACTCCAGATAACATCGCTATTATCACCTACCTTATCCACTCCAGATAACATCGCTATTATCACCTACCTTATCCGCTCCGGATAACATCACTATTATCACCTACCTTATCCGCTCCAGATAACATCGCTATTATCATCTACCTTATCCACTCCAGATAACACCGCTATTATCACCAACCGTTTCCGCTCCAGATAACATCGCTATTATCACCCACCTTATCAGCTCCACATAACACCGCTATTATCACCTACCTTATCCACTCTAGATAACACCGCTATTATCACCTACCTTATCCACTCCAGATAACACTGCTATTATCACCTACCTTATCCGCTCCAGATAAGATCTCTATTATCACCTACTTTATCCGCTCCAGATAACCTCACTTTTATCACCTCCCTTATCCACTCCAGATAACCTCGCTATTATCACCTACCTTATCCACTCCAGATAACATCGCTATTATCACCTACCTTATCCACTCCAGATAATATCGCTATTATCACCCACCTTATCCACTCCAGATAACCTCACTATTACCACCTACCTTATCTACTCCAGATACCACCGCTATTATCACCTACCTTATCCACTCCAGATAACCTCACTATTATCACCTACCTTATCCGCTCCAGATAACATTGCTATTATCACTTACCTTATCCACTCCAGATAACATCACTATTATCACCCAACTTATCTACTCCAGATAACCTCGCTATTATCACCTACCTTATCCACTCCAGATAACATCACTATTATCACTTACCTTATCCACTCCAGATAACATCACTATTATCACCCACCTTATCCGCTCCAGATGACACCACTATTATCACCTACCTTATCCACTCCAGATAACATCACTATTATCACCCACCTTATCCGCTCCAGATAACACCGCTATTATCACCTACCTTATCCACTCCAGATAACATCACTATTATCACCTACCGTATTCACTCCAGATAACACCGCTATTATCACCTACGTTTTTCACTTCAGATAGCATCACTATTATCACCCACCTTATCCGCTCCAGATAACCTCGCTATTATCACCTACCTTATCCACTCCAGATAACATCACTATTATCACCTACCTTATCCACTCCAGATAACACCGCTATTATCACCTACCTTATCCACTCCAGATAACATCACTATTATCACCCACCTTATCCGCGCCAGTAAACCTCGCTATTATCACCTACCTTATCCACTCAAGATAACATCACTATTATCACCTACCTTATCCGCTCCAGATAACACCGCTATTATCACCCACCTTGTCCACTCCAGATAACCTCACTATTACCACCTACCTTATCTACTCCAGATACCACCACTATTATCACCTACCTTATCCACTCCAGATAACCTCACTATTATCACCTACCTTATCCGCTCCAGATAACATCACTATTATCACCCACCTTATCTGCTCCAGATAACCTCGCTATTATCACCTACCTTATCCACTCCAGATAACATCACTATTATCACTTACCTTATCCACTCCAGATAACATCACTATTATCACCCACCTTATCCGCTCCAGATAAAACCGCTATTATCACCTACCTTATCCACTCCAGATAACATCGCTATTATCACCTACCTTATCCGCTCTGGATAACATCGCTATTATCACCTACCTTATCCGCTCCAGATAACATCGCTATTATCATCTACCTTATCCACTCCAGATAACACTGCTATTATCACCTACCGTTTCCGCTCCAGATAACATCGCTATTATCACCCACCTTATCCGCTCCACATAACACCGCTATTATCACCTACCTTATCCACTCTAGATAACACCGCTATTATCACCTAACTTATCCACTCCAGATAACACTGCTATTATCACCTACCTTATTCGCTCCAGATAAGATCACTATTATCACCTACCTTATCCACTCCAGATAACATCACTATTATCACCTACCTTATCCACTCCAGATAACCTCACTTTTATCACCTACCTTATCCACTCCAGATAACCTCGCTATTATCACCTACCTTATCCACTCCAGAAAACATTGCTATTATCACCTACCTTATCCACTCCAGATAACATCGCTATTATCACCCACCTTATCCACTCCAGATAACCTCACTATTACCACCTACCTTATCTACTCCAGATACCACCGCTATTATCACCTACCTTATCCACTCCAGATAACCTCACTATTATCACCTACCTTATCCGCTCCAGATAACATTGCTATTATCACTTACCTTATCCACTCCAGATAACATCACTATTATCACCCAACTTATCTACTCCAGATAACCTCGCTATTATCACCTACCTTATCCACTCCAGATAACATCACTATTATCACTTACCTTATCCACTCCAGATAACATCACTATTATCACCTACCTTATCCACTCCAGATAACACCGCTATTATCACCTACCTTATCTACTCCAGATAACATCATTATTATCACCTACCTTATTCACTACAGATAACACCGCTATTATCACCTATGTTATTCACTCCAGATAACATCACTATTATCACCCACCTTATCCCCTCCAGATAACCTCGCTATTATCACCTACCTTATCCACTCCAGATAACATCACTATTATCACCTACCTTATCAGCTCCAGATAACACCGCTATTATCACCCACCTTATCCACTCCAGATAACCTCACTATTACCACCTACCTTATCTACTCCAGATACCACCGCTATTATCACCTACCTTATCCACTCCAGATAACCTCACTATTATCACCTACCTTATCCGCTCCAGATAACATTGCTATTATCACTTACCTTATCCACTCCAGATAACATCACTATTATCACCCAACTTATCTGCTCCAGATAACCTCGCTATTATCACCTACCTTATCCACTCCAGATAACATCACTATTATCACTTACCTTATCCACTCCAGATAACATCATTATTATCACCTACCTTATTCACTCCAGATAACACCGCTATTATCACCTATGTTATTCACTCCAGATAATATCACTATTATCACCCACCTTATCCCCTTCAGATAACCTCGCTATTATCACCTACCTTATCCACTCCAGATAACATCACTATTATCACCTACCTTATCCGCTCCAGATAACACCGCTATTATCACCCACCTTATCCACTCCAGATAACCTCACTATTACCACCTACCTTATCTACTCCAGATACCACCGCTATTATCACCTACCTTATCCACTCCAGATAACCTCACTATTATCACCTACCTTATCCGTTTCAGATAACATCGCTATTATCACTTACCTTATCCACTCCAGATAACATCACTATTATCACCCACCTTATCTGCTCCAGATAGCCTCGCTATTATCACCTACCTTTTCCACTCCAGATAACATCACTATTATCACTTACCTTATCCACTCCAGATAACATCACTATTATCACCCACCTTATCCGCTCCAGATAACACCGCTATTATCACCTACCTTATACACTCCAGATAACATCACTATTATCACCTACCTTATTCACTCCAGATAACACCGCTATTATCACCTACGTTATTCACTCCAGATAACATCACTATTATCACCCACCTTATCCACTCCAGATAACCTCACTATTACCACCTACCTTATCTACTCCAGATACCACCGCTATTATCACCTACCTTATCCACTCCAGATAACCTCACTATTATCACCTACCTTATCCGCTCCAGATAACATTGCTATTATCACTTACCTTATCCACTCCAGATAACATCACTATTATCACCCAACTTATCTGCTCCAGATAACCTCGCTATTATCACCTACCTTATCCACTCCAGATAACATCACTATTATCACTTACCTTATCCACTCCAGATAACATCACTATTATCACCCACCTTATCCGCTACAGATAACACCGCTATTATCACCTACCTTATCCACTCCAGATAACATCATTATTATCACCTACCTTATTCACTCCAGATAACACCGCTATTATCACCTATGTTATTCACTCCAGATAACATCACTATTATCACCTACCTTATCCGCTCCAGATAACACCGCTATTATCACCCACCTTATCCACTCCAGATAACCTCACTATTACCACCTACCTTATCTACTCCAGATACCACCGCTATTATCACCTACCTTATCCACTCCAGATAACCTCACTATTATCACCTACCTTATCCGCTCCAGATAACATCGCTATTATCACTTACCTTATCCACTCCAGATAACATCACTATTATCACCCACCTTATCTGCTCCAGATAGCCTCGCTATTATCACCTACCTTTTCCACTCCAGATAACATCACTATTATCACTTACCTTATCCACTCCAGATAACATCACTATTATCACCCACCTTATCCGCTCCAGATAACACCGCTATTATCACCTACCTTATACACTCCAGATAACATCACTATTATCACCTACCTTATTCACTCCAGATAACACCGCTATTATCACCTACGTTATTCACTCCAGATAACATCACTATTATCACCCACCTTGTCCACTCCAGATAACCTCGCTATTATCACCTACCTTATCCACTCCAGATAACATCACTATTATCACCTACCTTATCCACTCCAGATAACATCGCTATTATCACCTACCTTATCCACTCCAGATAACATCACTATTATCACCCACCTTATCCGCTCCAGATAACCTCGCTATTATCACCTACCTTATCCACTCCAGATAACATCACTATTATCACCTACCTTATCCGCTCCAGATAACACCGGTATTATCACCTACCTTATCCACTCCAGATAACATCACCTCCTCCTCATCTCTTCTGTTAACAACACTATTTTCATCTGTCCTTTGTAGCCTTCCAACGCATCTGTGCATATTACAATTCTGTTTAAGGCAGGCATGTCCAAACTATGGCCCTCCAGCTGTTGTGAAACTACAAGTCCCATCATGCCTTGCAACAGGATTGCTATTATGTAATGCTAAAACTATGGCAAGGCATGCTGGGATGTGTAGTTTCACAACAGCTGGAGGGCCATAGTTTGGACATGCCTGGTTTAAGGCATTCTCTGCACCAGCAATCTGCTAGTTTGGTCACCTTGGGGAGTAGAATAAAGGGTAGGAAAATGGTCGTAATTTCACCCCATATTGTATAGAATTTGATTCTCTAATATATGGAAGTAAAATTATTCGGTTGCCAAATATAATAGTAGTAATGATGGTTGATCGTCTCCCCTGACTTAGGACATTGGCGCTCCCTGGTGGCCATTCTGGGGAAAGGCTTCTCCGAAGCATCCTTTACCACAGCGTTCCTCTTCACAGCCGAGCTGTACCCCACCGTACTCAGGTAACCATATAAAGTATTTATGTATAATGTTTACATACTCTGGACAAGATTCAAAGATTAAATATTGTCCAAACCTCAGAAAGTACAGGTTTTATTTTACAGGTTTGACTGCGCAACGCATATGCACCAAGCCCAGGATGCAATGGATGCCAGGACTTGGATGCAGATGGCAATGCCATGTTCTGTGTCCCTCTCTCCTTTCAGCATGCAGAAGGGAGTCAGTCTGTCCAACAATGATAGAGGGACTCCCTTCTGATCCCTACCCCCACCACCATGGGATTCTGTGACCCGCTGGTGGGACAGCAAAAGTGGGACAATAGCAACAGATGGGAGGAATGCTATAATACGGGTTAGTCCTGCTATACTATAATACGGGTTAGTCCTGCTATACTATAATACGGGTGAGCCCTGCTATACTATAATACGGGTGAGCCCTGCTATACTATAATACGGGTGAGTCCTGCTATACTATAATACGGGTGAGCCCTGCTATACTATAATACGGGTGAGCCCTGCTATACTATAATACGAGTGAGCCCTGCTACACTATAATACGGGTGAGCCCTGCTATACTATAATACGGGTTAGTCCTGCTATACTATAATACGGGTGAGCCCTGCTATACTATAATACGGGTGAGCCCTGCTATACTATAATACGGGTGAGCCCTGCTATACTATAATACGGGTGAGCCCTGCTATACTATAATACGAGTGAGCCCTGCTACACTATAATACGGGTGAGCCCTGCTATACTATAATACAGTGAGCCCTGCTATACTATAATACAGGTGAGCCCTGCTATACTATAATACTGGTGAGCCCTGCTATACTATAATACTGGTGAGCCCTGCTATACTAAAATACGGGTTAGTCCTGCTATACTATAATACGGGTGAGCCCTGCTATACTATAATACGGGTGAGCCCTGCTATACTATAATACGGGTGAGCCCTGCTATACTATAATACGGGTGAGCCCTGCTATACTATAATACGTGTGAGCCCTGCTATACTATAATACAGTGAGCCCTGCTATACTATAATACAGGTGAGCCCTGCTATACTATAATACTGGTGAGCCCTGCTATACTATAATATGGGTGAGCCCTGCTATACTGTAATACGGGTGAGCCCTGCTATACTATAATATGGGTGAGCCCTGCTATACTATAATACTGGTAAAACCCTGCTATACTATAATACTGGCAAAACCCTGCTATACTATAATATGGGTGAGCCCTGCTATACTATAATACGGGTGAGCCCTGCTATACTATAATATGGGTGAGCCCTGCTATACTATAATATGCCCTGCTATACTATAATATGGGTGAGCCCTGCTATACTATTATACTGGTAAAACCCTGCTATACTATAATACGGGTGAGCCCTGCTATACTATAATATGGGTGAGCCCTGCTATACTATAATACGGGTGAGCCCTGCTCAGGGTTGCCTACCCTCCCGGGAGGGTCCTTGTAATCGCGTTCCCATTCCTGGGCCCCCCCAGAAAGAGGCGGGCGGGCGGCCGCGGGTCAAATGACGTGAACTGCGACATTTTAGCCCCACCCACTGCAGTGCAATGCCTTAAAAACGGCAGCCAGAAAGTAGGTAAGTATGGTCCTACTATCTCTTATATATTTGGCTACATCTGTCACTCAAAGTGTGTCTGGAGCTGTAACGCTGGGTTGTGGACTTCCAGCTTAATTTATGATTGTCATCACCTGTTTTAAACAGGGTAATTGATAAGAAAGGTGTTTAAGCACAGGTGATGGTAATCCATAAATTAAGAAGAAAGTCCAGAAACAGAGCAATGTGTCCCTCCTGGAGAGGGTCATGTTGGGAGGTATGCACCTCCCTCCCTCCCTCCCCCCCCCCCCCATTCACGGCATCCCCACGATTAAATGGCACATGCAAAACACTGACATGGCTATGGTCGACAATGAAAAAGGTTGACAAGATTTATTTTTCACTTTTTCAATGTTTTCATATTCATTCTCATGTGTCGACATGGACACCAATGAAGTGCCACACTTATGTCAACATTTACATGTGTTGACCTTTCTGTGTTGATTTTTTCTTGTGGCGATTCGCGGCACCCCCCGCGACCCCCCTCCCGCGATTTGCAGCACACCCCCCGCAATTCGCGGCACCCCCAGTGACTCCCGCGATTCGCGGCCCCACCCCGTGACACCCCCCCCTCCTGCGATTCGCGGCACCCCGCAACCCCCCCTCCCATGATTCGCGCCAACCCCCCGGGCCCCCCCTCCTGCGGTTCACGTTGCCCCCCACGACCCCCCCTACCGAGATTCCCCACCCCTGACCCCCCCTCCTGTCATTGCGGCAACCCCCCGCCCCCGCGACCCACCCTCCCGCGATTCACTGCAACCCCCCACGCCCCCCCCCCACAATTCGCGGCACCCCCCCCCCCCCCCGCGACCCCCCCCTCCCGCAATTCACGGCATCCACCCACGACCCCTCCTCCCGTGATTCGCGGACACCCCTCACCTCCTCCCTCCCCCCCACCCCCGCACGCGATTCACGGCAACCCCAGGATTAAATGGCACATGCAAAACACTGGCACGGCTATGGTCGACAATGAAAAAGGTTGACATGAGTTTTTGAAGATTTATTTTTCTTTTTTTGAATGTTTTCATATTCATTCTCATGTGTCATGTTCTCATGGACACCGATGAAGTGCCACACTTATGTCAACATTTACATGTGTTGTACTTTCTGTGTTGATTTTTTCTTGTGGCGATTCGCGGCACCCCCCGCGACCCCCCTCCCGCGATTTGCAGCACACCCCCCGCAATTCGCGGCACCCCCGGTGACTCCCGCGATTCGCGGCCCCACCCCGTGACACCCCCCCTCCTGCGATTCGCGGCACCCCGCGACCCCCCCTCCCACAATTCGCGCCAACCCCCTTGGCCCCCCCTCCTGCGGTTCACGGTGCCCCCCATGACCCCCCCTACCGTGATTCCCCACCCCTGACCCCCCCTCCTGTCATTGCGGCAACCCCCCGCCCCCGCGACCCACCCTCCCACAATTCACGGCACCCACCCCCCCCTCCGCGACCCCCCATTCTCATGTGTCGACATGGACACCGATGAAGTGCCACACTTATGTCAACATTTACATGTGTTGAACTTTCTGTGTTGATTTTTTCTTGTAGCAATTTTTTTTCCAGTGACAACTATGAACTATGTGCACGTCAACCTACACATCATCAACCAATTCTTTGTATAATATATAACACCTGTTCTGTTTTACTGTAGGTGTTTTAAGTCAGACCTTTTACTGCTACTATTACTGTTTATGTAAATGCATTCTGAATGACAGCAACATCCTACCATCCTTCTACAAGAAAATATAACCAACTAGGTGATTCATCGCGCCCCGTGCCCCCCCTCCCACAATTCACGGACCACCCACGCACCCCCCTCCCGCGATTCGCAACCCCCCCTCGCGCAATTCACGCCCCCTCCCGTGATTCGCCGATACCTGCGCCCCCCCTCCCTTGATTCACGGCACCCCCCGCACCCCTCCCACAATTCACTGCACCCCTAAGCCCCTCTTTAGTCCCCCGTATACTCACACACCCCTATCACTACCCAGCTTCCTGCTCTCCTGAACCGTAACTTCCACCACTGGGGAGTCGCTGACGCTGTTTTGCCCACATGCCCCTATCATGCCTTATAGCCCAGCCTCCTGCTCTCATGCACCCGAACTCCCACCCAGTAGGAGGAGACACTGACTAAGAGCCACCATCCTGTACTCCTGGACCCTCACCCACTGGCAGAAGCTGCACAGTATCTCCCACCCTCCTCTTTAGTCCCCCTTATTCCCACACACCCCTATCACTACCCAGCCTCCTGTTTTCCTGTGTCGTGACCTCTGCCAGTGGGGAGCCGCTGACTCAGAAACACCCTACTATACTATTGCACACACACACCTAAACAACATGCACACACAGCCCCCCCCACACCCACAAATGTCACTGTACCATCCACACTATCAATGTACATCTTACTTTGTAACCGCTTTTTAATTAAACAAAACAATACACACCCCCTTCCACATCATATGCTCTCTATTTAACACATTTCACCTATAAAGTTGCAATACAGGCATCTTTCATACAATTCTAACCATCTTTCTCATATACAAATGTTCACAAATTAAGGGGGCGCAGCCCCTTACGACGGTGTGAAGAGCGCCCGTAGGGCGCGATGAATCACCTAGTACTATAATAAGGGTGAGCCCTGCTATACCATAATACAAGTGTGTCTTGCTTGGGGGACATGCTGTGTTTATTTTTGTGTGTGTGTAGTGTCTGAATTGTTCTGGCTGTATGTGCGTGTATGTATGTATGTATGTATGTATGTATGTATGTGTGTGTAGTGACTGAACGGTTCCGGCTGTATGTGTGTGTACTGTATGTATATGTGTGTGCGTGTGTGTGTAGTGACTGAATGCGGGTTCCGGCTGTATGTGTGTGTGTGTGTGTGTGTGTGTGTTTGTTGAAATAAAGTATTTTATTTATCCTTAAGCTAGATACACACTAGGCGATTTTACTAAACGATATGCACGAATGCCTTAAGAGACATTTGCCTAGGTTGCACATGCCTAGGTCTGTCTCTGACTATATCATTAACGATAATCCCCCTCTCATATGAACATGCAGTTAAATCTGCCCACATCAGTTTGGTGGGGGTTCCATAAAGTCATTGAATGATATCGTTGACGATATTGGTAAATGTTAACGGAGCGATATCGTTGGTGCCACATATCCCTGAGGGCCTAATTCAGGCCTGATCACAGGACAAATTTGTTCTCATGCTGCACTGCAGGTGGGGCTGATGTAACATGTGCAGAGAGAGTTAGATTTGGGTGGAGTTATTTGGTTTCTGTGCAGGTTAAATACTGGCTGCATTATTGTTACGCTGGCAATATATTGTTCAGTGTTCTGTTTTCATCAGTGACCAGAGATGGTCGCTGATGAAAATGACACACTGCCGGGAGAAGAGGCAGGGGAAGTCGCTGGTCGGAGGAGCATGACCAATAGGGGGATGAAAACGGGAGCGCACACCCGACGATTTATCGCCAATCGCTGGCAATATGTTCGCTCAGTGACCATATTGCCTGCGATTTTTGCCCGTGTATACACAGATTTACACTGCAATTTAGATTTCAGCTTCAACATGCCCCACCCAAATCTAACTCTCTCTGCACATGTTAGATCTGCCTGAGCCGCCCGATCAAGAAGAGAAGAACCTGCGGCTCGCCAGCTGTGGGTAGACAGTCAATAGGTTGATACAGAAAGAAAAGGCACTAGGTTGACAGAGGCAAACTGTGGACATGGTCAAAAGGACAACAAAAACAAAAGATCGCCATGGAAAGTGTTGACACGTGAAATGTGGGGGGGCTCGTGTCGATGCCTGACGACATGGACCCCAATTAGTGTATCGCTTCGCTCACCATGTTTCAGGCCTGGTGTCTCGGCTCACTTTACTGTTCTCAGCTGTAGTCTGCTTGATGGTAAAGTATGAAGAAACCCCAAATATTGAATGGAAAAATTCATGTCAATTTTGTCATGTTTCGACCATTGTCTCGTTGACCTTTAATTGTGTCGACCTTTTATCAATGTCAACCTATTGCATG